>NW_020884894.1:4879386-5207851 GCF_003945725.1 Corapipo altera | reverse complement strand
CGGCCCCGCACGGCCGCACCCGCCGCACACCCGGGCACACGCACCGCGCACCCGCCGCGCCCCCCGGGCCGCGAGCCCGGCGGGGAGGGAGCGGCCGAGGCGGGGGGGCCGCGCGCACCCCTCACCCCCCGTGGCTTCCCTATCAACCCGTGGTTTGATATTGGGGAGAAACCCTTCGCAAGGCCCTGGCACAGGTTGCCCAGAGGAGCTGTGGCTGTCCCATGCCTGGAAGTGTCCAAGGCCAGGTTGGACCGGGATTGGAGCAGCCTGGTCTAGTGGAAGGTGTCCCTGCCTGTGGCAGGGGATTAGAATTAAATGATCTTTAAGGTCTCTTCCCCGGGGCTGGAGGTCACCCGCTGCAGGATCAGTGCTGGGGTCGGTGTCCCCTCAGGGGTGTTTGGGGCACGGGCAGGTCGGAGCCGGCGCTGCAGGTTCGAGTTGGGATGGATGAGATGGGATGGGAGCGCTCTCTCCATCCCTTCTCCTGGGGCAGGACGCGCTCGGTGCTGCCGCTGCTCCGGAGTGGTCACGGACTGGGAATATCCCTGGGATCCCTCACATCCCTCAGCAGGAGGAAAACCGCGTCCTGCCGGGCTTTAGTGTGTGGTCATGGAGTGCGAGAGGGGGTTTTTCGCATCCATGTCAGGGTTGGTGTCTTCTACCCTCTTCATACCAGTGAGCTGTTCGACTAAAGAGGGTGGGATTAGATGGGATATTTGGAAGAAATCCTTCCCTGTGAGGAGGGTGAGGCCCTGGCACGGGTTGCCCAGAGAAGCTGTGGCTGCCCCATCCCTGGAAGTGTCCAAGGCCAGGCTGGAAGGGGCTTGGAGCAACCTGGGATAGTGCAATGTACAGGGGATGGACCTGGATGGTCTGCCAGGTGCCTTCCAACCCAAACCATTCCAGCATTCTCTGAACATACTCAGTCTTCCCTTTGCCCTTATTTGCAATTCAAGTGTTGCCTTTTTTGTTTTTTGTTTTATTTTTAAATCCTTGCACAGTGGGAAGCTGTGTACTTCACCAAATATAGCCATTTTATCCTGCTATGGCATGGATAGTTTATGGATCAGTTTATTTTTGGAGCTCTCCAGGGAAGATTTTTTGAAGTAAACAAGTGTTATTAGCAACTGAGCAATTGCTACAGTGGAAGTGGCTTTAAATCATTATTAAATTAAATTGGAAGTGGTTTTTGTTGCTATTTTTTTGCCTTCTCTATGAGGTGTAGTGCCCTGTCCATGGCAGGATTTCAAGAAGCAGAAATTTTGAATGTTTAAATTAAGAATTTAAAATATCAAGCAAAAAAGTGCCTTTGTCTGAATTTCGTGGTGTAGTCACTGAATTTCAAGTGATTCTTGAAACGGTGGGTTTTCTCTGCTAGAAAGTATTTATATGTATCTAAATATATTTACATAAAACAGATGTTCTTAGAAATGGACCAGAATATGAGGGATTTGATTACTGTGAGCACCTTGGCAGTAGTTCAGTTTTCACTACCGGCTGTTAGGAAGAAAGATTATATATTTATTGAGAGAATCAAATGATTGAGGTTGGATTTGGGAAACATTTTGTCTCCTTCAGAGAATGAAAACACTTTTTAAGGTTTTTTTTTGTTGTTGTTGTTTTTTGATTTTTCATCTGTTTTACAGTAGCTGTGGCCTTATCATTTTCATTACCCAGCCATGTGTAAGTTTTGTGGTTCCAGGACAGGTGTTAATTATGTTTTTTTTTTTTAAAGGGCTAATTGATTAATAACACCCAGAATAATTGAATAATACCATTAAGTGTGGTACTAATTCTCAATGTCCACAGCTGCAGGGGCTCCACCAGCACTTGTTCCACTAAATGTGTTTGGAAAAGGCTCATTTCCTGCCCGTGCTGGTTGTAACAGGGACAGCATCCTTGTTCTGGAGTTTTGGGGTGATGAGGAGAGGAAAGATGAGCTTTTACTCCCAGCTCCTGTCACCAGAAACTCTAATTACAGGTTTGCTTTGACTTTGCAAGGAGTTGGGCTGTCCCTGGGATTCAGATCCACGGGAATTCTGGGAAGAGGCTCCCATTTGCAAGGACTTGAGGTGTCTTTCTTGAGCTTTTCCCTAAATTGGTAAAACACCATTTGTGCAGGAACGACACATGTTTTTATTTTGTCAGAACTTGAAGGTTTTCCTCTTATTTCATTGGAGAAATCCTTGAACTGGAGTTGCTGGGATTGAGAAAAGATTAGAATTAGAGCTACAAAAGGTTTTTGTAGATGAAACTTTGCCAATAAAATTTTGGTCACAGACTTATTTCCTTTAGTTTGAAACTTGATACTTAGTTATTAACAGTAACTGAAGTAACTTTATTTTCTGGTTTTTTTTTTTTTTTTTTTACGTATTCATTTTAAAACAAATTTTTTTTTTCCCCCTCAAGTAAAAATAAAAAGAATCAACTGTCTTCCAAGTCACATCAAACACTTGTTTCCTTGCAGTTTTAGGTTTTTAAAGCTGCTGTTCAGTGCTGAGTTTTCCCTACCAGTTGTTGGACTGCAAAATACACAGAAGGTTTAACTTCGTCACATCCTTTGCCTTTAGGACTTGAATAAAATAATTTGTAATGTTGTCTGTTGAACAAAATCATTTTATCTTGTTTCCTCTTTGTAACTCCTGACTTAGAGCACTTAAGGGAAAAAAATATGTGAAGTTCAAGTTCTCCTCTGAAAATCAGAGCTTGTGTAGTGGGGGAAAGGAATGGAGGGAATTCCTGGCAACTGGGAAGTTACTCACCCTTTATGTCCCTGCTTCTCAGGCGCAAATGTGTTCCATGTGCCAACCTACCTCCCATATCCTGGGAATTTATAATGTTGTAAGTTTAAAGCTGAGTTTACTTTGGTTTTTTTTAACTAGAGGGAGGGGGAATGACAAACCAGGATCCAAAAAAATGAAAAATCATGAGGCAAGGTGGGGGTCGGGCTCTGCTCCCAGGGACAGGACAAGAGGAAATGGCCTCCAGCTGTGCCAGGAGAGGTTCAGGTTGGACAAAAGGAGGAATTTCTTCCTGGAAAGGGCTGTCAGGCATTGGAAGGGGCTGCCCAGGGAGGTTTGGAGTCCCCATCCCTGGAGGTGTCCAAGGAAGGCCTGGATGTGGCACTCAGTGCTCTGAGCTGGGGGACAAGGTGGGATCGGGCACAGGTTGGACTCGATGGGCTGGGAGGGCTTTTCCAACCTCAGTGATTATGAAAATATTTCAGAACATGAAGAATTCACTCTACGTTTTCCTACTGAAGTGATCTCCAGTTTATAAGTCTTTTTGGAAGAATGTTAAAATCCTGGTATCCCTGTTTTAAAGCAGTGCTCAGGTCTGTTTGGGCAGCTGGAAAGGCTTCTTTTTCTAGGTGGCTGCAGGAGGAAAATCTGTTAGAAGACTGGAGTAAGCAGGTTACTTGTGTGTTTGATATTGGCCATCCTGCTTTTTGTAGTAGCAGCCTGTGCCAATGCTGGGGTCTGTCCTTGACACTCCTGGAATTGCTGGATCAGGAAGTTTTCCCAGTGTATAGAAGACGAGCAGTGCATTTATTAGGAAAGATATAAAATGATAAAAAAATAAATGATTCCCTTTTTTTACTAAAGTTTCTGTTTTAAGTAAGCTGACAGAGGGAATTGCAGGGTTAGATGGAATATTGGGAAGAAATCCTTCCCTGTGAGGGTGGTGAGGCCCTGGCACAGGTTGCCCAGAGAAGCTGTGGCTGCCCCATCCCTGGAAGTGTCCAAGGCCAGGTTGGATGGGGCTTGGAGCAACCTGGGCTAGTGGAAGGTGTTTCTGCTCATGGAATGACATGAACTTTAAGGTCCCTTCCATCCAATTCCATGATTTTAAGGGATGCTTTGAGTCTGACATTGTGGACCTGCCTTCACTATTGGGTACACTCTGTCAGCATTGCTGTCATGCTGATCATCTTCCCGAAAATAGGTCTTTCCCCAACAGCTGTGAGATGGTTTGGAGTTTATTGAGGTGGAAAAGAAAAATAGTTTTATATAAACAACATGAAACTAATTCTGGAAGTTTGTTCTTTGAATTTCATGGAATAATGGAATACCCTGAGTTCGAAGGGACCCACAGGGATGGATCATCAGTCCAACTCCTGGCCCTGCCCAGGACACCCCAGAAATCCCCCCCTGTCCTGAGAGCACTGTCCAAACGTTCCTTGAGCTCTGGCAGCCTTGGTGCTGTGACCACTGCCCTGGGGAGCCTGGTCAGTGCCCAGCCACCCTCTGGGGGAAGAACCTTTCCCTGTTATCCAGCCTCGCCCTCCCTTTAAGCAGTTGCAGGTTTTTTGGAGCTGTTATCAATAAAATTCTCCATCTAGTGGATGAAACCAAGAAAACAACAGGACAGACTTTGCTGTCTGGGCAGGTCTTGTCTCCTATTTGCTAGTTTTCAGCAAACTGTACAAACTGTACCCAGAGTGAACGACCTGTGTCTGGAATAATTCCAGCAGGATGGTGAGAGCTGAGCTTTGCCTTAAGGCCCCCAGTCTGGAAACACTTAGATCCAGTCCCTGGGCTCGGCTCGTGGAGTTCAACGGGGTTAAATGGCTGTAAAATTAAAATCAGCCCTTTCTGTGTCTCCAGGCACCCGAAAGCGCTGCTGCAACAGGTGTGAACAAATCCTTCCCAGCTCCCTTGGGAATAATTCCATCCAAGCTGTGGCAGTGCAGGTGTTGGCACGTGACAGCAGCAGGAGTGTTTGTGCAAGATCCACAGGGAATTCAGGCTGGAGTTGCTGGTGTGTGACCACCCACTGACATTCCTTGTTACAGAGCGTGTCCAGCACCTGAGAGGACACTGGGAAGCAGGGAAGTGTTTTCCTGGAGTGCTTGTTGTGTGTTGTGTTGGGATTGTGGCCAATGGCAGTGTGGTAGAAGAGTTGGGAAAAGGCATCCAAGCAAAACAGCAGCTTGTACCAGGTGGAATGAAAAAAACACTATCCTAAAAAGCTGAATATTTCTAAGAACAAACCAATAAAACAATACTAATGATGTGAGCTGTCCTGGTAATACTTGAGAATTTCTGCCTCCCTCTGAGATTCTGTACACCAGAAACTTTCCAGCTTCTTTGTTCCTGGAGCAGCCATTCCATTTTTTTGGGTTGCTCTCTGAATTTAAGGACTTGCAGTGGAGTCCATGAACACAGTATCCCTTGGAGTGAGATTGATTTTATATATCCGTCTCCAGGATGTTGTGGCTGTTGTCTGGGCTTTCCCAGATAAGGAATGTTTCTGTCATTTTTGGGGACAACAGATATTTTTTCTGATCTTTGGCTGAACCAAAGCTGCCTTTATATATTGTTGTACTCGTTTTTAAACTGTTAAACTGAAATGCTTGTGCAGTTTTACTATGAAATTTGAAACACTGTTTTTACTTACCCTTTAAGGTGGATTGAGCATAAGGATGAAAGCTAAACAGATGCTAAGGAAGATAATTCTCCTTTGTAGTTTTTGATAGTAATAAAGAAGTGTAAATCTGATCTCTTATCCCCTAAAAACTGATTTTCAACCTCCCAGAAAAAGGAGCTTCCCTTCGGAGAGCTGGGGGACAAGGGAGGCTGGCAGCTCTTGTATTTACAATGCACTGAACCCTGTATACTCTTAAATTGTTGGTTTTTATCCTGTTATATCCTTTGTTACAGTAACATTTGCACTGGTGTGGCTTTTTTGGGAATCAGGAATTAGTGTAGGAAGGCTCCCTTCCAGCTGCCAACCCAAGTGACTTCATCCTGGGGGAAAAGCCAGGCTTTGGGTTTTTTAATTGTTGCAAGTCAGAGAGCAAGACTAACAGAGCCTTGTTGGGTTCTGAGCCGTGTAACACCCAGGAATAACTTCAGATTATCCCAACATTCCCAGTTCTGTCCCTGGGACTGCTCATGGAGGTGGTTCCTCTGAAGACACCACAGAGTGGTCAGAGCAGACCCATGTCCAGGTTAGAGGGTTATTCTTCAGGAAGACCTTCACCTGAACAATTTTGTCCTGTCCTTGGGGTGCTTTTTGCTGGGATCCCATAGTTTGCTTCCTGAGTGGATTTAACTGAGTTGGGGATTGTTCCTTGCACAGACACTTAAAGCTCAGAGGCCCCTTGGGCTGGTTCCCTGCAGGGATGAGACCTCAGGGAAGCTGGGCTGACTTAAATGAAGTTAATGAGTGTTTTGTCTGAATCTGCCCTATCAGGGGGTGGATGATCTTTCCACTGAAATCCCTTTATGGTATAAGGTCGTTTTACTTCCTCACTTCTCACAGAGCACTAATCCACTGCCATGTGTTGAATATATTCCCATCACTGAGCTTGACTTCCCAGTAACCTGCTTTGGAAAACTTTTGTAAGTGGCAGTAGATCAGAGTTCTTGGAGGATAAGGAACTTTGTCCCATCCATGGTATATATTGGGCTCAGAAAAATGGGCTACTGGGCTAAATTCATTGGGTGAATTCATTCAAGGGGAATAGTTTTCCACTGCCAGAGGGCAGGGTTAGATGGAATATTGGGAAGAAATGCTTCCCTGTGAGGGAGTGAGGCCCTGGCACAGGTTGCCCAGAGAAGCTGTGGCTGCTTCATCCCTGGAAGTGTCCAAGGCCAGGTTGGACGGGGCTTGGAGCAACCTGGGCTAGTGGAAGGTGTCCCTGCCCATGGCAGGGGATTAGAACTCAATGATCTTTAAGGTCCCTTCCAACCCAGACCATTCCAGATTCCAAATGTGTTTGTATAATGAGGAATATATTTGTGACAAAAATGACATATTTGAAAGTTGACTTTAAGTGATTTAAAGAAAGAGTGGAATGAAGAAGGGGAAAAACATTTGGGACTGTGGGGTTGGGCAAAGGCAAATTACATCCTTCCCCTTTTCTCACACAGTCAGCACTAGATATTGGCATTGTTGGAGTAGGAGAGAAGTTTGTTTATTTATCAATAACACTGAGAAATGTTATCCAGGAGAATGATCAGCTGCTCCATAAGAGAAGTCCAATAAACACTCCAAGTACACCAAAGCTTTGGAAAAAATGTATTTTTTTAAAAGATAATGTTTACCCTCCCTAATTGGTACGAGAGACAAGATTTGTCTTTTGTGCATGTTTTTCTGTGTTAACAAGGCATTGGATGATTTTGATTATCCACTTTGGAATGCTGCCCCAGGACTTTGTAAAGCCATCAGATATTGCAGTAAATAGGTTTGTTTACAAGGCACTGCTCAGAAGAATTATTTTGAATTACTGTTTTAAAATAGATTAATTAAATTAAATTAAACTTGTGTGTGGAAAAGCTAATCTGGAATTCAGGTGAATTTAATTTAGTTGCTTACTAATATTAATTTGCTTAATTAAACAAAGGCTGATTTAATTCTGTGTTAAGTGTATCAATTCTGAGTAAGAGTATTGGCAGATATTTAGTGCAATTTATCTAATCTGCTTTAGATTTATACCTTTAGTTGTCTGTGATGAGTTTTTCTGAGTGTTGCAGTACTGGAGCCACCTCCAAGCAAGTGATTGTAGGGAGGGATTTAAGCTTTTTGCTCTGCTTTTTGAGGCAACATAGATAATTTTAGCTTTGTGCTTATTTATCCCACAGGAACAGGGGTCTGGTGGGTTTATTAGGGGAGGGGACCAAAGTAGGGTCTGGGGTGGGGAAAGGGGGACAGTGAAAAAGCTGCTCTAGGAATGGGCTGAGTGATGCCAGAGGTCTGAGGGGTTACTGAGATTTCACAGAATCCCAGAATCACTGAGGGTGAAAAAGGGCTCCAGGAGCATCGAGTCCAACCTGTGATCGATCCTCCCCCTTATCCCCCAGCCCAGAGCACTGAGTGCCATGTCCAGGCCTTCCTTGGACACCTCCAGGGATGGGGACTCCACTATCTCCCTAGGCAGCCCCTTCCAGTGCCTGACAGCGCTTTCCAGGAAGAAATTCCTCCTTTTGTCCAATGTGAACCTTCCCTGGCACAGCTGGAGGCCTTTTTCCCTCATACTGTCTCTTGTTCCCTGGAAGCAGAGCCCGACCCCCACCTGGCTCCCCCCTCCTGTCAGGGAGTTGGAGAGAGCAAGAAGGTCCCCCCTGAGCCTCCTTTTCTCCAGGCTGAGCCCCCCCAGTTCCCTCAGCTTCTCCTGGTGCTCCAGACCCTTCCCCAGATCCATTCCCTTCCCTGGACACGCTCCAGCCTCTCAGTGTCTCTCTTGAAGGGGCCCAGAACTGGACACAGCACTTGAGGTGCCTCAGCAGTGCCCAGCACAGAGGGACAGTCACTGCCCTGCTCCTGTGGCCGCACCATGGCTGGTACAATCCGGGTGCCATTGGCCTTCTAGACCCCCTGGGCTCATGCTCACTCTGTCACCAGCACCCCCAGGGCCTTTCCCAGCGTTCCAGCCGCTCTGCCCCAAGCCTGGAGCGTTCCCTTGTTGCGACCCAAGGACAGGACCCAGCATATCCCCTTGCTGACCTCCTGCTGTTGGCCTCAGCCCATGGATCCAACCTGTCCAACTGGAAGGCACCCACGGCTGGAATGGGAATGGAGGTGGAAGGAGATCCCTCCAGTACACACCAGAACCTGGTTTTGGTGTTTTCATTGAGTGAGAGTCAAAGGAGCCTTTTCCAACCCCAGAACCCCCGGGAGAAGCGCTGAGTTCCATGGAGATCCACCTGGAGTGCTTGGCTGGGTCAGTGTGAGCTTGGCTGGCCAAGGCCTCCATAGCCAGTGTATTAATGGGATATTTTCTATTGCCTGGGAGAACCTACCTCTCACACCCTCCCCCAGATAAGATAATTGACTGTAAAATATCTCTCTATTGATCCAACTTCCACATGCTGGTTGTGGGAGGAAGAGTGGGCACGTTCCATGTCCCTGGTGTAGTTTATCCTCAGCTTCCCGGCTTTCTGCTAATATTTCTGTTTTATAACTTAATATTTGTTCCAGGTAATAGTTCAGCACTGGCAGCTCAGTGCCAATGTACATATACTTAATTTAGAATTAATAGGCACTAGAGCTTCAGCCAGAAGAAAAAAGAAGTAGGGGAAAAAAAAAGAGAATATAGAGCAAATTTCAAGAAGAGAGGTGTTTTACGTGGAGCAATGCTGGTAAATACTTCACTGACTAAATATATGGAAACTATATTGGGAAAGTTATTCTGAATTTGTTAACTGAAGCTTTTTGCAGCTGATAAACTGATCTAACTCTCATCCTGTTAAATTTTATCTGGCTTTTACCCTTGGTTCTGAAAGCAAGGTCAGCCCACTACTAAAATTTACTACTATATATTCAAATTGTGAATTCGGAAGAGGGGCATTTTATTCAGAGTGTGATAACTGCTGTGGTTGCAGTTTCCTTGGACACTGCTTTTCTAATCCACACATCCAGTGTTGATACCAAATTTATGTTTTTCCCTTATGTTTTGATCCAGGAGCTCACTGTGACAGCACAGGGGAATTTTGTTCTGCCTGTTGAGAAGGCAGGATTGTGTCCATCAGGAGGTGGCTGATGGCTACGAGATGTCTCTGATTTAGTGAAATTATACTAAATTTGTTTAAATGGCAGTAAATTTGGATGTTATGGAGACTCATTGCTGTGTTGTAGCTGTTCCAGTTTTAGTTGGTGGTTGTGCCCTTGTTTCAGGGCTCTGGGCCAGAATATTTTGGTATTTCTGGTGTGAGGTTGAACACTTTCGGACTATGACCCATAAGAGGGGGAGAACAGGTGTTGGAAGTGTGAAATTATTTTATGTTTGTGTTGAAAAAAGGTTTAATTAAGTGATTTTTTTATAATTAATTTTGAAGGCACATGGTCTGATTCTTGGGGTATCCTGTGCAGGGCCAGGAGTTGAACTTTAATCCTTCTGGGTCCCTTCAAACTCAGAATATTCCATGATAAATATGTGCAGCACATGAAATATTAAAACCAGTGCAACGCCTTCAGAATGCTTTAAAAAATACTGATATATTTGTAGCTCTGACTGATTTAAATGCAGCACATCAGTGAAATCTTGAATCCTGTAAATAACAAAGTGTTTAACAGTTGGGTTTTGTTCTAGTTTGTCCTTTTTTAGTGAATGTCTTCCCTCAGGTTGAGGAGTTCTCACTCTTGCAGGCACTGTGTGACATGAGGAGCCAGCTACTTTGTTCTGTCCAGCATGGCTGGGCACCAGGATTTCTCAGAAATGGCAAATGGAATTTGCCAAAATGGCATCCATGTGCACAACTGGATTGCCAGGGATTTTTGGGAGTCCTGCCATGGTCTGTGCTGGCCCAAGAGTTTTCACCATGAGCAGAATTTCAAATGACTCAGTATTGGCAGTGCTGGTGTCTTGAGTGAACACTTTGGAGTCCTCTGAGATGGGATTGCTCAGGATTCTTCTCCTAAAAATTTATCCTCCACCTGTCTGGCTTAATGGATTTCTTGTGCTCAAGTGGAAGAGGGGAGGAGGAAAATCTGTGTCAGCATTAAGGGATGAATTATCGTTTCCACTGGTAAACCTCAAATTATCTCCAGTGTTTTTTACTTAAGGTTAAAAAGGGAAAAAATCCACTGATCCCTTGGTATTCCTTGTTCATCCCTTCATAAACTGTGGGAAGGCACAGATATGAGTGATTCCAGTGATTTAAATTCAATTTTACAGGCTGAAGGTTTCTCTTAAAACACTCATAAATAACCTTGACAGAGAATTCCAAGGGAGCAGGGCTGAGAAATATTTTGGCTTTAAAAGCAGGACCATATTCTGAAAATGAATTAATCAGAGTTGAGCTGTAGAAAAACCAGGCAACTTCATACTCAAGAAAAAGGTCAAGTTTTGCTTCAAGTCTAGTTTAATTAGCTGTGAGGAACTCCTTGTTCTCACTGAATTTGGGAAGATTTTAGAGGCCTGTAAAAGTTCATACGTGAACGCGCAGTAATTGCAAATCTAAAGGGGCTTGGGAGCTTCATGTGCTTTTGTGAAATAAGACTAAAGTCTGATCACTTCTGAGAACTAAGTAATAATTCATAAGTTAAAACTTTGCAGTCCAGGAATGGTCTTGTATGTTCTTAGACCTTCGAAAAGAAAAAAATCAATTTAAAAGAAAACATTTCATTTTGGATATTGTACTAATGAGCTGCCAGGTCTGTGAACCTGAATGTTCTCTTCATCCATTGGGAAAGTGCAGAAAGGTGGATCAGCAAGGAAAGCTTGAGCTCAGCCCTGGAGGTGCTGCAGGTCATGCAGTGCTTTGCTCTTTGAGGTGGCTGGGTAAAATATCCATGGATGCCACTGGATAATCACTTTGTAGGTTGGTCATTTCTTTGGGAATCTCCTTTAATAGCAGAAGAATGGAAAATAAAGGCAGTGTTGTCGTATCACGTGTATCTGTGTTAACATTCTCCCTGCTGCTGTTTTCCAGGGTTGCATGACGTGTCCAATTCCTGCCTTGGGGACCTGCAGTGGTGTGTGAGGGATTTGCTGCTGGTTCTGAATGATGTCAGAGCAGGATTTGTCAGATGTTGTTCAAATTGCAGTTGAGGACCTGACTCCAGATGACCCAGGTACCACTTACAGCTCTGCCCTCAACGAGGTGGAAATCACTGCTGGGCTTTACTTAGACATACAAACCAGGCTGCAGAGTTTTTTCCCAAAAGGTGCTTCTAAAGACCACATCCCACATTTTCAGTAGCTTCACCTGTGTATGTTCAAACCCTTGAGATGAGATTATTTGATTTATTTTACTTTCCTTTTAAAGGCTTTATTGCCTGGGACTTCTTTTTGTGCAGGGGTAGATTAGTCCCAAAAACTGAATGAAATATGACCTCCTGCAGTCTTAGTTTTTTCCTTTCCCTCAAATGGGAGCTGTCACCCATCCATTAGGGATTGTTGTTTTACTTGTAAAATAGTTTCTCTGCTACGTTATTAAAATTCTTTGTACAGTAAAATTGAAAAACACTTCTGAAAGCAAATGTTATGATATCCCTTGCTTAGAACTTGACCTACTAAGCAAAAATATATTGAGATCAGCTCTAGATCTTGATCCTTTGTGATGAATGATCAATGTGGCCTTTGAAGTAAGTGAAAGAACAGTTACTGCAGTTATGGAAAACAGAAACACAGACCAAAACCTGCTTTTCTGGTACAAAATTAAAAAGTTCCTTCAGAAATATACCCAAATATTTGGAGGAGAAACCTGTCCCTGCCTTGCTGATAACTTCAGGATTGTCTGGTGGGGTGTGGACAACCTTCAACAAGTCTTTGCTCAATTGGCACAGGAACAAACCTGGTCAGATCCCCATTGTCAGATATTTAAGAGAAAAGCCAAGTAAATGTAAGAGAATCCCTGCAATATGTTAATTAGATACATTCTACATTCTTTTTTTTCCTTCTTTTAATGTATTTTTGATTTGAGCCTCGTCCTCTTGTGTTGTGAACTCTGGCAATGCTCTTTTTTCTTTGCAGTTGTGTTGGAGAACCATGAGGTGGCAGATGATGATGTGGAACCTGCTCTGAAACGTCAGCGCATCGAAATCAACTGCCAGGACCCCTCCATTAAGGTGACAATGCCTTTGGTGTCATTGCTAATATCAATTGAGTTCACTTTCTTAGGAAAATATGTTAAAAGAATGTAAAATAAATTGTTTACACAGAATGCTGGAATTATTCATGGCCTTCTTGTAAGTGCTTGTTCATTTTTATGCATGAATTTTAAAATCTGGATGACTGTCTAAAGAATTTTATATGTAATATAAAATATCTGAATAATTCCAGTGACTCAAACATCACTATTGGTGCATTTTGTCATGAAGCCAGTGAAGTTGACTGAAAGGATAAACTTGAGCATGTATTTATATTACAATTTGTAGATACTTTCAGCGTGTTTTAAATTATTATTTGAAGCCACCAACGTTCTCCTAAACAGATAATTCATATTTGGTTCAGGCTCAGTAGCTCAGAACTTCCTCCTCTGTTCTCACTAGTTTGCTTTAAGGTCGTTTTTTGTCTCGGAGCATAAGTTTATGACTACTGTTTTATACCACACACATTAAATAGTGTGTAATTCTGTATTTTTGGAACGTTCATGGAATCTGAAGCTCTGTTGAAAGAGCAGCAGCTCCATGAGCCAGCGTGGTTTGGGGTGTTCAGTGAGTGCAGGGCCACAAGATGGCACAGCTGCTGTTTGCAAAGCACAGTATGTGTGACTTTTCCCTTTAAGGGCCTGCTTTCCCAAGAGAACCCAAGTAGAATATGTTTTCTTTTGCAAAAGATTGCATAGGAAAACAGATTTTATTTATTTGCTTTCCTTGATTTGCTGTTGAGGAGAAAACTGAAGTGAGCAGCATTAATTGTCTCGAAGGTTATTTGTGTTGATACAATTTCCACTGCAATCATCTGAATTTATCTGTTTGGACAGGAAAAAAACTTAGTTAACTTCATCCAGGAGGATGCATTCATAGATTTATAATCCTTCTGTCTTAACATGTGGAATGGAAGGCTTTGGCACATCACTGGAAATGATTTTTGTGGTGTATGAAATCATCCCTACAAAGTGCTTAGGTGAAAATGCTTTTGGCTCGTGTGCTTTTGGCTTCTGAATAAAAATCTGGATGCATCTGAGAATGCTAAAATGCTCCTGAATGTCATCAGGTTTGAACAGGTCTGAGTTTTGTCACTGCTAATTCCTTTAGAATTGTTTCCCAGTCACGTTTATCCGGAGCTTCCTCCCGCGTGTGTCGCCGGAGATAAATCCGTGTTTCAAATGAGCTTCTTCTGCCTCCTCCCCTCTGCAGTCATTCCTGTATTCCATCAATCAGACTATATGCCTGAGGTTGGACAGCATTGAGGCCAAGCTGCTGGCACTGGAGGCCACCTGTAAATCCCTGGAGGAGAAGCTGGACCTGGTCATGAACAAGCAGCACAGCCCCATCCAGGTGCCCATGGTGGCCGGGTCCCCGCTCGGTGCCACCCAGACCTGCAACAAAGTGCGATGGTAAGGACACGTCACTCACCACTGAGCTCTTAAAATAACAGCAATCCACTCTTTGGGCCTTTCCTTCTGTCTGCAGAGCTGTCAAGAGGCTGTTCATGGAGGTAAAATTCATTTATCTTGGAGGTAATTTCTGTACCAGTTTCATGATGTTACTCAGAACGAGTCCATGGACACTTTGCAACTCTCACATTTCATTTTGACTTAAACCAGGCTCATTCATCCATCCTCTGGAAAAGCCTCAGACAGGTTTTGTAGGCTTGCTTTGCTTTTATTTATGTAGCTGTTTTGACTTAATGAGTTCATCATCATTCTAATTGCTTCTCATTTTACTTCTATTCACCAGAAGTACAATGGAGTTTGTTTTATGGGCTTGTTTTCTAAAGGCTCCTGCTAGAAAAATATCTGTGCTTATTTTGGAGTTAGAAGTTGGAGATGGAAAATCTGGTGAATAATCTAATGCACTTTGATGAAAGAGCAGGCTTGACCTGCAGTCCCTTGGTGTATGAGCTGCCTAATATGGTTTTAAATATCTGAATCTTGATGTTCCTGTCATTTTTCTGTGGAGATGAATCCAGACACAGGAAGCTGCTTATGAAAATACTCTTCTCTCTAATAACTTTTTCCTCCTCATTCATATTTTTATAGATAGAAAATACTTAATGCTTCTCTAAATACCTACTTTTTGTTCTCCATTACAAAAGTGTTTAAGCATTTAATTTTTCTTTAAAATAGGTGCTGTGTCTACCTTTTCCTCTGCTCTTGAAAGCTTCACAGTCATACATTGAAAAGGTCAATCATGGCCAAGCTCTATAAGAAAAGAAATAAAGTGCAGGGAATAACTACTTGGATCATACAGCAAGTAACTGGAGTATCACACCAGTGTTTTTGCTAAATACTCTTTTATCAGTATTTCTTAAAGAACCTTCTCTAAACCTGGGGTGGGTTTTTTGTCGTTATTTTGGAGATCTTCAAGTCCTTGTGCATTAGCTGAACTTACTGTTTGTGCACAAAAGACTTGAGAAACCTTTTTAGAAATGGCCCCTTTGGGACTCTATTAATTCTTGTTCAGTGAATGCTTTCCTCTGTAAATTGTACTATTTTGAGTTTCTTAAGGGATTTGTCAGACCTGAGCTGTTTTGGTTTGGTTTGGTTTTTTTAAATCTCTGTAACCATCAGAAAGCTGTCCTGTGTAACGGGGAACTTGGCATTTAATCTTTTGCTTTGGGTGTACAAATTTTTGCTGACAGCTTCTCAGACAGTCTGAAAGTAAATTTAGATAGAATTCTTGAAGACTCTGAGATTCTCTGCCCCAAATATTTGTTGGTGTTGGTCTGAAGTTGCACATTATCAAACCTGTGGTGCCAGTAAAGCACTGAGGGCTTTTTGTTCCTGAGCAGGCTGTGGCCTCTGTGACTCAAAAGAAAATAGGACTGGATGTGTTTAACTTGGCATTGATGACACTCCAGTTTCACAGGGACAGAATGTTTCCCTGAATTCCCTGTGTCTCATTCATAAAAAGCTTTATCACTTGTTGATTATTGCCAATTAAAGCCTGGTCTGGTTTATCAACTCTCTGTGTCCTTCCCTCTTCCCCTTCCAGCACAGAAGGCAGAGCTTCCACTGAGAGTCAGAGTGTTCACAGAATCATGGAATGGTTTGGGTTGGAAGGGACCTTAAAGATCATTGAGTTCTAATCCCCTGCCATGGGCAGGGACACCTTCCACTAGCCCAGGTTGCTCCAAGCCCTGTCCAGCCTGGCCTTGGACACTTCCAGGGGTGTGGCAGCCACAGATTCTCTTTTCCTGCATAAAACCTTTAGGAAAACAAACAAACCTAAAGAAATATTATAAAGGTATTGGTATAAAACCTAAAATACCCAGAATTCTATTTTTTAATTTTTTTATGTATTCCTTTTTCCTGTGAGTTACAAAATCCTTTACCAACCTAATTGCATTTTTATCAGAAGCATTTTTATAGATTATAGTAAACTATCCTCCTCTGCTAATCCAGACTTTTAGAAAGAATAGTAATTCCTCAGCCCTTATCACTGAGTAGTTCAGTCTCTGGTGGATATTGTTCATCTCTTTCTTTCCTGTGTTCACTGCAGTTGATACTATAACTCATTAGGTGATTTAAACCACTTTCCAAGTTTAATTTTTGGCTAATTTTTATTTCCTTTTATTTCATTCAGTGATGAATAAATTAACATTGTAAACCTTGAGGATTCTTACTACCTTTAACTGAAGTTAAGAGCTAATTGTCCCTTCCTGAAAATACCTGAGGACCCTCAATTTTCAGGAATATTTTACTTTATTTATTTGCAGTAGCCAGTTTGAAACAAAGCATGGCTTGAGGAGCAGAGTATCCTGCAAGATGTAAGGTTTATTTTCAAGTTGCAGGTACATTACTCAGCCTGCTGTGAGCCTGAGCTCATACACTCAACTCAATGCCTGAAAAAATATTTCCCTGGAAGCAGATTCAGCCCTGGAGGCAACTCAGGGACGTATTTTGGGGGTGAGAGGGAGTGGAGCGCTCCAGAAAATTGAGTCAGCAATTTGGGGTGTTAATCAGAAGGTATTATAAAGGTTTTATTTGGAGAAGCTTTGGAGTTCATCAGGTTTTCAGAAGTTCCTGCCACACTCTCTAAGCAATCCAGGTTTATTTATCCTGTCTTAGGTCAGAGCCTTTCCTGGGGCCTCATCCAGCAGCGTTTTTAGTGTAAAAATTGAAGTTTGAAACAAAACCACAAATGGACTTTTGTCATTGCTTTGGATGAATCCTTTGGGATCAATAAATTCTGAACCTTTTCCTTTCTGTCATCACTCAACTGGGAGCAAACATTTATTTAAATTCCCAGTTCAGGTGTCCTGTCTGGAGCTTTCCACAGTGAGAGTCCTGTGTAACGGGGTTTTTCCTCAAGGATTGAGGAGGAAGGGGCTGAAGGAAAATGGCCTAATTGTCTGGGCTCTGTTTTCACAATGTTCTCTTTGGTTACACTCACAACTGGGGAACAAAGTCAATATTTACACGATGTAAGATCTTCATTGAAACTTCATGACTTTGGAGGATTTTACCCCTTTTTATGTATTTAAAAATTCTGTTTAAATCCCAAGGTTTTTAAAGAGCGCAGAAATGGAAGCCAAATTTTGATATTTTTGATAAATTTTGGCAAAGTGGAATTTTGAGTGAGGGAGTCAGAACTCGAAGTGATAATTGCATTTATTGGGCCGCAAAGGTGTTACTTTCCAGGCCCTTTGGGGCCTCTGTTTTCAGTTCTACTGATAAAGAAATAAAGGGGTTTCTTACACTTGCATTAATGTATGAACACACCCACTCTGTTTTCAAGCTGAATGTATGAAACATATTTTGAATGGTTTTCTTCCCTAAAGGAAGTCGCTGACCATCACCTTAATACCAGTAACGAGCAGCATTTCATCCTGGAGGAATTGTTGGGGCTTGAAATATGTAAGTGGATGGATGAAACCCCCAAATTTCCTCCTGAGGTGCAGAAGACACATTTATCTGAAAACTACAGTGCTGACTTGCATTCAAAAATTCAATTTCTGAAACAGAACTGATGAAATAAAGGAAATTTGATTGTCTGTCAGCCCCTCTTATCCTGCTTATTTTAGTTTCTTTGGCTTTGGTATGAAAAAAACCCAAATCCAAATTTGACATACTTAATTCCCTGAAAACCATCACAATGCTTTCCAAAGTCTCCTAATTTGTCACAAAACTTGTCAGCCTCAATCTCTGGACATTTACAGATTTTTATTTTACCCACACAAGAACATGGATTTAACTCCCTACTGGGAGTTAAATGAACTTCTGTGATCTGTTATATTTATGGTCAATACAACCTTATATTGAAAATAGTGGCTGTGATTTTCATATATTTAAAATTCCCACAGGACTAAGAAGTGGCATCTTGGATGTGTCCAGCAGTGTTTGCATTGGAATTTCACATTCCATTTTTGTTGCACTAAGATACTGGGGAGCCAAGTGTTTAGTAATTTGGTGTTGGGATTTGATAAATTGAGAAGCAATGTCTGACTTCCAGACAGCATTAGGGGGAGAGTGCAAGGTCAGGCATGGAATTAAAATAACAATTTAATACCAGCAGTTCATCTGTGTCTTGGAGAGTTCAATAATTCCTGCGTGGATGGGGTGGAACTCAATCTATAAAACTTTGCAAACTGACCAAGATTTGAACTGTGGGCTCATTCTCCCAAGTCCAATTTTTCTGAAGTGAATGGTTTCTCAAGAAATATCATTTATAATAATCCAGTGACTCAAGTGAGAGCCGAGCAGAGTCTGAGAAATGGATGCAAAATGTGTGGCTTGAGTGTTTTCAGTTGTGATGGTGCTGTTTAAAATGGGCTTGTGAGGCTTAAAATGCTAGAAATGAGCTTTTAGAAAGATATAATTTTGAATTCTTAAATAGAATATACACTGAAAATCAAGTTTTAGGTAATAAAGTTCCTTCAGGTTTTAGACAAAGGTGTCAGATGTATTGCAAGGTTTGGTACTTTGCTCTTTGCCAGGTAATCCTACAGTAAGTTTTCCTGGTTGTTACTCTTAGCCCATGATCAATGTGAAATCTTTTAATTTGGGAGGTTTGAAGGATCGGAAATAATCCATGATCACTCTGAACCACATGTGGAAAACCAGTTTATTTATTCCCACTCAGCTGAAATCCAGGAACTTTGGGTCTGAGACCTCTGTGAGTCCTTTTAGTTTCATTGTAGAACCAATATTCTTTAATTGTGAGGGTTTCTGGGAAGGGAAGAAGAGGAATAGCTGGGAATCAAACAGGATTTGAGTTTATACACAGATTAGGGGGACATTTACTGGTCTAATTAGTGTCTAAGAACATTTAAACCCAATTACAGTATTAAAATGTGGGTTAACCTGACCCCTTGCCAAATCCCATAGGATTATATTAGCTGAATTCCGGGGAAAGCAGAACATTTAATTCCATGGCTCCATGAGGACAGGCAGTTCATGCATTCCAGGAATAAATATAAAGGTGCATGACTTGGAATTTGGTTCATATGGCTCATGCTTTTCCTTCTGCCTAAATAAACAATTAAAAAAATTCTTGTATTTAGTGAAATTGGAGAGTTTTTACCTCTTGAATATTGTAAAATGGGATTATAATTTAGTGAAACTCTAAAAATCTTAATATATACATGAAAGTACGTGTTACATACCGGATATTTTAAGAAGTAATTTATTAAGCATAGAATAAACAGAAGGGGGCAGAAAAGCCCTATATATTCTTTCAGGTTCCAGTCTTGAGAACTTAAATATTTTGGCTGTTCCGGTCTCTGGGAGTTTGAAAATCCAACAGTAAGAAACTTTTCCTTTAAATTGGGTATTTAATTCTGCAAGTGCAACAAATGAAAGGAGTGAAGAGGAAAGCAGATAATCAAATAGTGATTAAAGGGCAAGGTTTCATCTGCCTTTGGAAATGGGACATTTAGAAATTAGATTATGAAAATTTAGAAATGCAGGTTGTCTTTTGAACTAATTTGCATACCAGTTTATAGCAGATTGAAGTACCAGTAATTCTGTTCTTAAAAATTGCAAACCCAACTGCTTTTCTCTTGGAAAATAATCCACAGTAGTATAGTTTAAAAAGAAATAATCTCCAGTGTTTTTGGAGAGTCCCAGTTTTACTTTAAGCAAGAGGGAAAAGAGCAGTAGAGGGATGCAGAGCTTCCCAGGGGTGGAATGACCTCAGCTGTTGGACTTGATGATCTTAAAGGTCTTTTCCAACCTTTTTGGTTCTGTAACATCTCTCAAGGTTGGTAATGTGGCAAAGAGCCAGAGTTCCATCTGCTTTCTTTGGCAGCAGGTGCCATTTAACTGATACATTTTCAAACTAAAAAACACATTGGTTGGAGTCCGAGTGTCTTTCCAAACAGGATTTTTTCCTTTTTGGGGAACTGTACATTTTTGCATATCTTTAGCTCAATCTCTTTGTTCCATAGCACAGGGTGGAGTATGAGGCAGGAAATCTGCTCCTAATAACCTTTTAAATTGGATTCTTCAGACAAAGTGAAGAGTGGCATTTCTTTAAATGCCTTCAGGGCATCTGGAAATTCCAGATTCCGTCCCAGCTCTCAGAGCAGCATCCTTGGCCTTCCTAGAAAAACGTGTGTGTGGTGGCAAGTGGACAGAACTGGCTGGGGAATGAGGAAAAGCAGGAAAACCAGAGGTACCTGATGGAAATTATTTACAAACCACTCTGTTTGCAGAAACCTGCTGTTGGATTTATTGGCAGTTTATCTGATGATCGTCAGGGCTTCACTTATTATAATTAGTGTCTTGAAAGCCAGTTTGTAACACTGCCTCTTTTCCCCTGAGCTTTTAGTGCCTAAATCAGACTTATGCTGATCTTAGAATTTGTAAGAAAATTATAAAAATAATGTAGAAGTAGTTAATTGTATAATAAAGTATTCCAAGTCTTCTGTTTCACACAGACTTTTCTAAACATGAAGCAATTTGTATTTTAGTAAATAATTCCATTCATAGTGCTCAGGATCAGTCCAGCCTCTCATTTTATACTCAATTCAATCTCCAGTTGCTGCACTGCTCCTACTTATCTGGCTCAGGAAGTTAAGCCTCAAAGAAGGGTAATAACTGCAAATTTCTTTCCATACTGTCTGCAAACAAGATCTCTTTGCTGTTGTATTTTTATGAGTTTATCTTTAAAAAGGCTGCTCTTAACCTGTGAGTTTTGTCATGACCTGGCCTTTTCTTGTCCATAAGCAAAAGCAGAAGACTAATAATTAATGTAATTTCTAGTATAGTATTTTTCAATCCTGGTTATGTCACATATGGCCTGGATGTTCTCTTTTTGCTGGTTTTGTGTATTTGTTGAAGGCAAGAGGTTCATTAGCGTGTTACCACCTTAAATTTTTACAGAGTTTCAGTTGTGTTCAAAACAAGAGATTTTTAAATTTAGTTGTATTTTTTGAAAAATGAGGTATAAATTTACTTGTGTACCCATGGAGGTGGTGGAAAATGCCTGAAGAAACGAGCCTGGCTTTGTATGAGGTGTTTTTTGGGGGGTTTTGGGTCACTTGAGGTGTTACCTGGTTGTTGGGGAGTTGTTGAACTCATTGTTGGCTGTTGTCATTTATGACTGATCCCACTTGATTGTCCCTGTGGGTTTAGCTTTTCTGAGGGCAGAATAATCCACAACAGATTTTTAACAACTTTTAAAATTGGTGGATAAAGCTGATCTTAAAGCTGGTAATTGATGTTTTTCTAACTGAGCCAACTCAGAGGCTCCTCTGTAGGTAAGGCTGAGTGCAATGAACTACAGAGATGTATCTGAAACGTGGAAAATGTCTGGCTTGTACTTAGCTGAGTTCAAAATTTGATGTTGACTGTTCTTAAATTGTTAACAGTATGTTTTAATAAATCCTCATTTGCTTTATCATTATTATTAATTGATTGCAGCTCTCCCAGGTCTCAGATCCATGAATCTCTCCAGCCATGGCTGGTGTACTTTGGCTTGTCTTTTCACCTCATCCTTGGGGCTGGCTTTGCAATGTCTGCTCTGGGCTGATGTTCCACATGCAGGGAATCCAAAGATAATTCTTGATGACTGAACTCTCACTGACAATGATGGATAACGCTGCTGCTTTTTTGGCAGTTGGCTGTAACGAGGCAAATGGATGGGCTGGGACTTTAAAATTTTAACTGCTCTTGGTTTCCCACCTGCTTGGGGAACAGTTTCGTTGTTGACAAGTTTGCTCTCTTGAGGAGCTGCATTAATTTTTAGGGCATAAATCCAGTGTAATTTCAAGTTTCTTTGCCAGTTTGTGGTTTTGTTTGTGTAGTGCAAGTTTATAAGTGGGTTTTCTCATTCCTCTTTGGATAGGGATCCTTAACTGTGTGTGCAGAAGGCAAAGGAAGCAGGTGGCCATCAGGAGGAAGGAGCATTTTAACGTTATCTTCCTAAATAGAGATGAAAAGATGCAAAGAGTGGCTGTTCTTCCAGATGAACACAAGTGTTAGTGAAAGATAAATCAGAAAAAAAATGAGGAAAACACCACATTTTTAAAAAAGATATTTGTCTGTATAATTTGAAAAATATTTAGATTTAATATAATAAGTGTAATATTCCTCCAGAGCTCCGACACATGCATGAACTATACATTTAAGTCTTCATGTTCATCTGGAAAATACCAAAGTTCAAGGTCTCATTCCCAGACTTGCTTTCCTTAAGGCTGTGTTTGGCTGGAGGCTCTGCCAGCAGGAACTCCAAGTCCTGCATCCCGAGCTCCTCTGCTCCTCCATTAACTGCTCCCTGTGATGTGTCTCGGGGAACGAGGAGAACAACTTGTCTGAAAAGTTCAATCCAAGTTTTTCCAAGTCATTTTCATCCATTTGGAGAAACACTTTTGGTCTTGCACCTTGTGGAAGATTTTTGTCTCTCTCCAAATGAAAACCTCAGCTGGGAAGAGGAGGAGATGATGGGCCTGGTACTGCCAAAAGTTCTTTTCTGTCACTGGCTGCACTCTGTGTGATTGGCAGGTTATTGGCAATGGAACCCCAACCATGAAGATTAATGAGCATTTCTGACTCACACGTTTTCCATACTCAAAATGACCTTTGGCAGCAATTTTCTTATGCAAAATATAGAATGGCCTTTTAAAAAAAAATAATCAGAGGCTAAATTGAAAGCTACACTTGAAAATCATTAGTTGGTATGTTTATTTTTTTAGAGATATTTTCACCTGTAATTTTGCAGATTATTCAGTAATCAGTAAAAAAATCCCCAAATATTATTATATCTGTACATTTCATGCATTTATAACTTTTTACTAAGTTGGGTCCAAGAACAGGCAAATTGCAGAGCCAGTCTCTCCAAGTCCTAATGCTTATGGGGAAAGGAATATGTGAGCACAAGTGGAAAGTTGTGCAGCCTGTGCAGACATACTGGGCTTGGGAAACACTCCCCCTGACCCCCTGAATATTTTCTTTCCATCTTCTCCGGTAGTCCTGGCAGCACTCAGAGAAAGAACTGCTTCACTTGGGATCTCAGTGAATATCAAAAGCTTTCCTCCTCCTCCTTGGTGTTTTCTGTATTTCAGTACCTAAGGAGTGATTTAAAGTTATTTCATCTTCAGAGATGGACAGAGTGAAAAAAGAAATTGGAATAATAAGTGAGGATGCACTTGTCTGTAATGAGTTTTAATGAATTCCTCTGATGGATTTTTGTCAGCTTGGCCTGATATTTTGATTTTATGTAGAATTCTGTGTTTATTTTGTGTATATTCGGTAGATTTCTAAATAGGTCTGAAAACAGAGATTAGAACATCTCACAGGGAAGTCAATGGGAAGCAAATTCCTGTATCCCTCTCTGCACCTCCCTGACAGGAGGGTGGAGCCAGGTGAGGGTCGGGCTCTGCTCCCAGGGAACAAGGGACAGGACAAGAGGAAATGGCCTCCAGCTGTGCCAGGGGAGGTTCAGGTTGGACATCAGGAGGAATTTCTTCCTGGAAAGGGCTGTCAGGCATTGGAAGGGTGTGCCCAGGGAGGTGGTGGAGTCCCCATCCCTGGAGGTGTCCAAGGAAGGCCTGGATGTGGCACTGAGTGCTCTGAGCTGGGGTACAAGGTGGGGATCAGTCACGGGTTGGACTGGATGATCTGGGAGCCCTTTTCCAACCTCAGTGATTCCATGGATCTGTGATCTGCAGGGAATGTTGTGGATCTCCATTTCTCCCGTGTACAAATTGGAGTCCAGGAGAACCCCATGGAACCCTCCTTTTCAAATTTAGTGGGGCCTTTGTGTACTGGTCCCAATGATTTCCTTTTCTCCCAGCTCAGGTTTCACAGCATCAGCTGTGACAAATTTCTGCCTCGATGGTGCCTCGTTGTCACAATTTGTCAGCGAATTCCGGGGCTGTTCTTGTTCCACGTAGAACACGGACTGGAATCGTAGTTTCTTGGTTAACATTTAGGATGTTTTCAATGGAAATGTTCCCTCCTCCTCCTTCTCCTCCTCATGCAGACTTTTGACAGCATCATTCTTCAGGAGTTAAACACAAGAAATTCCTTTTCCTGTAAGACTGAGAAAGAATTGAGCGACTTCATAAAAATGAACATTCCTAAAAAAAGGCACCACCCCCGCAACTTCTTCCTTCTTTTATGCCAGTTTTTAGTGCTAAGGCTTTTTTTCAAATATAAACTTAATAAGAGCAAAATGCTAAGGACTTTCTAAATGTAATTTTTATTGCATTTATCTCTACAGTTGAAATTAATTATTCAGAGTCTTCATTAAAAATAAGCTTTGGTAAGTGACATTTTAAACAGGCAGCCAGAAGTGATTGCAGGGAAGATGGTGATAAAGAACAGTGTCTAAAAGGAAGTGTAAAATACTTGAACATTTTAAACTGGCCTGTAAAAACTTCCAGTGGAGCTGTTTGGGCAATTTGGGAAATGTAATGGGAGCACACATTGCTGCTGGACGGCATTGCCACGTATCGCTGTGCTGCCAAGTGTTTGATGGCGTTTTTTATTAAAATGTTCAGTGCTGGCATTGAGAAAATGGAAACAAGTTTCCTTTTTTTAAAAAAAAATACAAAATATGTGAGTGTTTTTCCCCTTGATAATGGAGAAAATTTTGCACAGGTGACTATGAAAGTCATTTTAGACGATATTTTAGATGGCAGTGAAAGGAAACCAACAGAACACCCCATTTATTGCTTGCTAAAATTTGAACTTCACGTGCACATGAAGAGCTCTAGTACAGTCTGTACTTGTCTGTGATCAGCCAGACATCTTCCAGAGCTTCTGCAGCTTTCAATCCAGCAGCTCATTGGCAGTCCATGAGGAATCCCATATGTTGTTAGGAACAGATGCAGTTACTGTAAGGGGGAAGCAGGGCATTAGAGCCTGGGGCTTTTTGGAGCCAGAAAACCCGTGGTCAACCCTCTTACCTGTGCCAAAGTTGGGCTGCATTCATTGTTTGCTCCTGCTTTAGGTCTTGATGATGGATAATGTAGTGCTTCAAGTCTTGTGTAGACACATGAATGTTCAAGTGAGGGTGTGCTCTGTAACAGCTGAAGTAAACACAGTTCTGTCATCAGATTTGTTTAATTTGTGTTTCAACTGTTTGCCAAAGGAAAATAAATGACCGTCAGTCATGTTTGAGATGCTGGACCAGTAAAAACAAGAGTGGACTGTTTACTGAGGGAAGCAGAGGGAGAGAGGAAAACCTCCCCTGTCACTGAAACACAAGTTTTCTTCCAAGTCCTTTCCCTAAGTTCATCATGAGCAGAAACAGTCTTAGCTATCAAACCCTCAGAATATTGAGTAATGGTGTGGGAATAATGTCAATAATCTCTGAAAACAGATTAGATGCTAGTCTGCATGTGGAGACAATTGTTTACTTCGTATTTCCTTTTGCAGTACAATGTAGACAACATTTCTTTAGTTGTTTCCTTCTGCGTTGTCATCAGGAGTGATAGAGGTTTTCTGGTTTCTCACACACTAAATATTTTTCTGTTGTTTAAGTTTTGGGTTTTTTTATATATGTGAAATGCACACAAGAAACAGTTCAGTCCTGTTGTTATTTAAAGCTCCAGCCTGACCTTGTTTGCCCTGGTGCCCCTCATGTTGCTCTCGTCTCCCTGCCCTGGAAGAAAACACACGCTCTTTAACCGAGCTCATCATTCAGTTTTGCAATAAATCCTTTCAAATCTTTTTCCTGAGAATTATCCTACTAAAGCTGGTGCATTCCCATGTAAATTGGCCGTGCTGCCTCTGAAAACGCTCACTCAGACTCTCCAAAGAAGAATTTGGTGGCTCTTCAGAGCTGTGATTTACAGACTTCCCCCTGCCTATCTTGAATTGATGAATTCTTTATTGCTTTGCCAGGGGTAATGGACTTTTCTGTAATTCCATTGAAGCCATCCATCCCTCCACCCATCCTGTGAGAAGATGGGAGTGCTTGGAATGGTGCAGGTGTCAGGCTCGATGGATGAGCAGCTTTAGGGTCTGATCCGTGGCCGCAATGCTGGAGAAGGAGCCGGGCCTGAAGGCCGTGTCAGGACTGTTTAAACCACAAAGCTGTGTCAGTGTTTTACGTATCAGGTTTGCTCCTTTCCATTCTCATTTCCTCTCTGATCTCTGTCTTGCAGTGTTGTCCCTCAGACCACAGTGATCCTCAACAATGACCGGCAGAATTCCATCGTAGCCAAGATGGTTGGGCAGGAAGAGCCATTGAGCAGAGCAGCGGATTCCCTGGAAAACATCCTTAGCAAGTTAGTAGCATGTCCAGGAATCCTCCCCTTCATTCCCTGCTTTGACAGATTAATATCAGATTAAAGTTTCAAGTGCAATTTGAAATGCAAAATGAGGAATACTCGGGGTAATAGTGATGGAAATGATGGAAACATTGAACCTAGACTTGGATATTTTCTCAGACTGACAGTAAAGGGAAAGCAGTGCTTCACTCTTGATGGGAAAGACCATCCTGGAGGATCTGGGGTTGGTCCCATGTTATTTGACAGCTGACAGTGAAAGACAGAGTGCCCACAGCCACATGTTTTTACATAATCACTTGGGAACATGCCAAAATCCTATATTTAACCAGCTGAAGGAAGAATGAGCAGCAGCCCAGGAGGGCTTGTACTATCTTAAGCAAATTTTTGATAAGTAGAACTGGGGATTCTGGGTAGAAAATGGTCTTCAAGAATATGTTTTCATAAATAATTTAAATATTTTATTTGTTTTGCACACTGGGCTGAGGCTTTTCCATTAATGCAAATTTAGACAGTGTATCTAAGACTTTTTGATTTCTTCTGCTATTTTCCTTCCATTTTTATTTTGCTGGATAGCTCTGGGTTATAAACAGGATTAAGGAGTTTAAAGGAGTTTGTTTAATAAATTATTAAATAATTTATTTAATAATACCTTTAATTTTGTCAGTTAGGGTTTTTACTTCCCTTGTAATGATGTACAGGGCCATAAGTTGGACTCGATGATCCTCCAGTGCCCAGTCATTCCTTGAACGAGTTGTGTCCTTTCCAGCTCGGGTTATCCGGTGATTCTGTGCTATTCCCAATGAAGGTTATGTTTTCCCAAAGTTCCACCCGTTCCTTTCCCACAGTGCCGTTCCGGGCCGTCGGCAGAACACCATCGTGGTGAAGGTGCCGGGGCACGACGACAGTCACAACGAGGACGGCGAGAGCGGCTCCGAGGCCAGCGACTCCGTGTCCAACAGCGGCCAGATGGGGAGCCAGAGCATTGGGAACAACGTCACCCTCATCACGCTCAACTCCGAAGGTACCTTGGCTGTGAGGCCACTGAGCAAAGTAAATGTGGTGGTGCAGTGAACTGAGAACCAGCTGGCAACTTCCAAGATGTTATCGTGGGTCTTCCTTGGAATTTTTAGGCAGTGCAGTGAGATCAGATAAGGGTGGATGTGTTTGAATCATTTGCTTGCTGAAAATATGTTCTAAGACACCTGAGCTCAGGATGCTTCAACTTTTATAGGTATTCATACAACATACGTGTGTTGTAAAGAGCTTCTAGTTCTGTTTGTGTGTTGTGAAGCAGTTGCTTCGAAGGTGTTTTATAGAATCATAGAATGGTTTGGGTTGAAAGGGACCTTAAAGATCCTCTTGTTCTAACCCCTTAAGTGGGCAGGGACATCTTGCACTATCCCAGGTTGCTCCAAGCCCCATCCAACCTGGCTTTTAACACTTCCAAGGATGGGGTATTTCTTTTTAGGTCAACGGGGAATCAAAAGCAGATTAGACTGAGAAGTTCCTCTCAAAAAAATGATTAGATTGCAGATAGTGCTGGTATTTCAATGTGAAAATAAATATAAAATGTTCTTTTTGTGGAGTCTGTTAATAGTTCTATATCAAGCATAGTGTGGCCAGCAGGACTAGGGAAGTGATTGTCCCTCTGTGCTGGGCACTGGTGAGGTCACACCTTCTGTGTCCAGTTCTGGGCCCATCCCTGCAGGACAGGCATGCCAGGAGCAAAGTTGCCAACACCAGGAGGATATTCGTTGTATAATTCCCTTTTTGACTTGCTTTGGCACAGATTTGCACACACAAACGTGACATTGGCTCTTTATGCCATTGTTGTACATGTAAATTTTGAAGGAACACCTAATCCATTAATGTCTTCAGATCTGATTTTCTTCAGACCTTTAGAACACTCATCCATTAAAAATCTCCCTGAGATGGATGAATGCTCTGAGAATCAGATCAGTGATCCCCACCTCCCTCTCCTTGCCCTTGCACAGGAGGGCTGCTGAGTGACCTCTCCTGCAGAGTGTCATAAATGAAATTATTAATAAAGCAAGGGATGAAGAATGGTAGGGCTGCTGTGCAGACTCGTTTTTTTCAGCAGTAAAAGGCAAAAGTCACAGCAAAAGGCAAAAAATCATCAGCTTTCAGACTATGACAGAATTTTGTGAATCAATTCTTTAGGCCTTCATATCTCTGGAGATATTGAATCAAAGAATGGTTTGGGTTGGAAGGGACCTTACAGCTCATCTCATTCCAGCCCCTGCCATGGGCAGGGACACCTTCCACTAGACCAGGTCCAACCAGCCCCATCCAACCTGGTCTTAGCACTAATTTAAGTAAGGTCTCATGAACAGTCTCTTTTCACAACAGTTGTCATCCTAACATTGTGTTCTTTTGGATTTTACCTTCCACTGGAAAAAAAATAACACTGGGAAGAACATTAGATCCACACTAGTTTTAAATTAGAGGAGTTTTAAACCCATTCTGTTCAGTACCTGTGTTGTTTCCTGACTGGAATGAGCTCTCCCGTGCTGGAATGTGTCCATAATCCTACCAAGGGCTGGTGTTCAGTTGACTAAACCATGCACCACCACAAAGCTGTTAGAAAACATTCTGACAGTCTCAAATATATTTATCTAAACAGCTTCTCTGGGTAACCTGTTCCAGTGCCTCACCACCCTTCCAAGGAAGAATTTCTCCCCATTATCCCATCTGAGCTTGCCCTTTGGCAGTGGGAAGCCATTCCCCCTTGTCCTGTCACTCCAGCTCCTGATGAAGAGAATATCAAATTAGAAATGTAAATGTGTATTTTTTGAGAAGGCAAACTGCTCTGCATTGTGTGGTAACTAAAGGATGACTAATATTTTTTGCAAAGAAAATTCTTTAGTCACATATTGTCTCTTCAACTTGGCATCTGAGTCATTTTACAATAGTAGCATTAAACAGTGCTCAGGATTTGCTTTCCAAATGTGAATCCAAGCAGCTCTTTGTATGTGGCCCAGACTTATTTATCCACAGGATTTTCCAGTTCATGGCAAGATCAGATCTCACATGTTGGATGAGCATTTGCAGCCCTTTCCTGCCAAGCCCCTCATGACCAGATACAGGAAGAATGAACCATATCAGAGCAAAAGGGAACCATTTGTATCCTAAACCAGTATTTTAGAGCTGGGGTGAAGGCACTGATGGGACTTCAGGAGCTGCAGTGTCTTGTTAAAGCCAAAGAAAATGATAGAACCTGAATTGGTCTGATGTTTTTTCAGTTATTGGGAACCAACAAATGAACGATGGTTTCTTCCAGGTGCCTGTCACGGTTATGTTTGGCATTAACATGGGCCAGTGTGTAAAGTTAAATGTAATGAAGAGGCAAGAAACAAGAAAAAGTGGGCAAAATCCAAATGAGCTCTTTAACCTTTCTTTTAGCACAGCTTTAAACCCCATTGCTGGATTTGTAGGTTAATCTCCAGCCCAGCTGTCACTCCCTTTCATAGATTTAATGATTGCTAATTAATAAAGTCAGTGCTCTATAGTCTCTGGCAATTAATCACTGCCCCTGTGAACTCTTGCAGGGGCTAATTGACAGAAGCTTATTTAAAAAGATCACAGAATCATGGAATGGTTTGGGTTGGAAGGGACCTTGAAGCTCATCTCGTTTCAACCCCCCCACATGATGATGTTGAATCTTCTATACATCAGCCAAAATGCTATTTAATTTCTCTAGAAATGGAAGTTTATTTTTGTAGGTTAGGATCTGGGACTTTTAAAAAATTTTTCAAAGATTAATTCATCTTTCTGCCTTTCTGTACCTACCAGTGGTTTGCTGCCACTGCCAGCTCTGCACCCAGCCTGGATAGTAAAATAAACACAGTCCTGGAGTAGTGGAACATGTTAATTCAAGTGCTTGTGTGGGCAGGTGTCTTCTTTTGTTTTCCCTTGTTTTAAAGGAATGACTGACAGCTCCCAGAGAGAGAGCAGAGCCTGGCTTTGCTTCCAGGCTCACATGTCAAAGCAGGGGAGTGTATCCTGATGGAAAAACGTGAGGAACAGCTCGATGTCTCTCATCTCCCTGGGTGGGAGAACACGTCCAGAGGGAGCCTGAAAGCCTCAGCAACTCCTGTCTGGTTTGTGTTCTCTTGACAGGGGTTTTCTTGCTGCAAACCTCAAAAGGGCTCCTCCTATTCCCACAGAAATCCTTGTTTGCGTGGCAGCCCCGGCACGTCCCTGCCCAAGCACGGGATGGTCAGCGGTGTTGGGAGAGAAAAGAATGGACTTAGTACAGAAAAAAAGATTCAAAAATAGCCCTGAAAAGTGAATTAGTTCTGGCTTCAGTCAAATGGAGATAGAAGGAAATTTCCTGATCTTAAAAAAAACACTGAAGAGGAACTAGAAATTAGTGTTTCCTGTCAATGAGGTTCTGAGTGCAGAGAGGGAACCAGCTTGAACTGCCAGGGCTTTGCACTGGAAGTAAAAATGATCAGGAGCCACTTCTGTGATGATACAATATTTGGTGTGAAAAAAGGCAAGGAAGTAGCTTTCCATGTAGCACTCAAAATGCAGGGAGGTCATTAGGAAAATTCACTGAATCCCACAATAGTTGGGGTTGGAAGGGACCTCTGGAGATCGTCCAGTCCAACCCCTGCCAAGGCAGGGTCACCTGGAGCAGGTGACAAAGGAACACGTGCAGATGGATTTGGAATGTCTCTAGAGAGGAAGGCTCCACACCCTCCCTGAGCAGCTGTTCAGTGCTCTGCCACTCTCATGGAAAGAAGTTCTTAATTAATTAGGGAAAGAAAAATGCTTTAGGGCAAAATAAGAAAGGTGATTAACTGAGTTCCAGGTGAGTGTGTAAATTTTAAGAAAAGTGTGTTCTTTGAATGTGCTTTTCCTCTCAGCTCCCAGTTACTGATTTTTTGGAAGTCTTTAAGGAGTAGAAGCAGCTGAGTGTGGTTGTGCGGAGCTCATTCAGTGTGTGGATATTCCAGTGGTTGTACTAAATAATTCAACTCATCCAGATTCTCTCTAGATATCACACACAAACCTGATAATACAAATAAAGAACCATTCCAAAAGCATTAAAGGATGTTTGAGTGTAGGAACTTCAAATAATGCAGTTATTAAGGTGTTCATGTACTTAATCGTTCAGAGGGAATTTATGTCCAACTCCCCATCTCTTTTCCCTTATTCATTCTATCTCCCCCACACACACCAGGGCTTAGAGTGTTTCTGCCTCGCTTAGAAGTGGCACTGCATTTTCTCTTTTCACCAGATTTTATGTGCCAATCTTGTGTTTGCTCCCTGCAAAGTGCCAGATGTGTTGGCAGCCTGGTAGGCATGATTTTTATATATAATAAAGAATAATTCAGCTTTTGTGCCCTGCAGTGAGACAGTAGATTCATGGTTAACTCCAGTCGTGCAAGTCCTGCTTAATGCAAGATGATTGTAAAATAAATTCCCTTTCTGTCGAAACTTTTCAAGCAGGAGGAAAATGCAAGAGATAATTTAATGGGGGGATTGTGGTCATAGGTCAGAATAACAAGATAGTGTCTTTTTTTCCAGCCTGTGAGCAATAAAAGAACAGTTGCATGTGGTAAAAACAGTATGTTCTGGACTCAGTGCCAGTAGAAAAAAGAGATTATTTTGCAAATTGAAAAAAATCTTTGGTTCACGTAGGTTAACAGGGTTTGTTAAGCAAGTCTGCAGGCAAAAGGTGTTCCATAAGGAGGAATAGCTCCTATATCCCATAGCAATCCTGTCAACTGGTAAGGAAATAAGTTTGTGATAGGATGAGAATAATTTATTCAGGCTTCCTAGAATGTCTTTGAAAAACATACACATTTATCCGGAGATGTTTTTGCTTTGCCAGCTCTGCCCAAATTTTTAGAAACCAGGCAATTTATCTTCAGGAACAGCCTGTTGTTTTCCCTGATAATGTTAACCAGACTTGTGGTGAGCCCAGACGCAGTGGCATTCAAAACAAGCTGGAATTCATCCCAACCACCTTATTTTTTGGATGACACCTGGTTCTGAGAGCAGAAATCAACCAGTGTGCCCTGTTACATGCTCAGGGTGAAAAGGAAGGCGGAAATGAAATATATATATATATATATATACATATAAAAGTTCTGATTTCAACAGACAAAAGTTTGAGGGATGAGTTGCTACATACATCAGTAAAAAATATTTTTCCTTACCAATTATTAGATACTGGGGAGAAATTCTTGGCTGTGAGGGTGGTGAGGCCCTGGCACAGGTTGCCCAGAGAAGCTGTGGCTGCCCCATCCCTGGAAGTGTCCAAGGTCAGGTTGGATGGGGCTTGGAGCAACCTGGGATAGTGGATGGTGTCCTTGCCCATGGCAGGATAATCTTTAATGTCCCTTCCAACCCAAACCATTTTAGGATTCCCTGATTGTCTTGCAGCTGATAATCTGCTGTCCCAGTGATATCTCAGTGTTGCACAATCCAACGTTTGCTCCATCCTGTCGTTTTTCATCACAATAAACCTGCCCCTGACATGTGCTGTGACTCAACCCAGAGGTCACGTTGGAAAAGCAGCTTTTAGTGTTTGAGTTGCTTTTATGTTATATTTTATTTACTGCTTTTGGCTTGTAGTCTGATAAAGCTCAGGCTGCTTAGCCCAGGCCAGGATTTGGAAATACAGATGCTGCTCAGGGTCCTGCTCAGTGTGAAAAGGAGGCACTGGTCACTGTGAGCTCTGTCACCCTGTTTAGTGACAAGGGGTTGTGAGTCCCAGGAATTTGTGACTGTACATACCACCAAACTCTCCTTTAAAGTCACTTAATGCAAGATCAGTCATATAACTGAATGGCTTATTCACAATAAATTACTGTAACCCTCTGGTATGGAAGGGCTGAGTGACCCCTGAGCCAGGAAGCCTTGTTTTACTGCACAGAGTTGAGTAAACATCGAAATCAAATCCAAATGGTCCCTGTCAGTGAACACTGAAATACTACTGGGATGTTTTTCTGTCCATTTCTATTATCACTGTCAAGAATTCTGCTGGAATTTTTGGTTTTGTCTGGAATGAGTCTCATCCTCGGTCCTGTGTTCCATCCTCCACTTGAGCAGGAATTGATCCTGGGCTCTGTTCTAGTTTCTGGTTAGTCTTGAATCCACTAACTTTTGGCATTGTCTGCACAGATTAATTTTAAGTGACAGCATAGTATTCCTTTGAATTTAATTAATTTTATTTAATCAATTTAATTCTTAGTGTTCCTTTTTTTTTCTGCCAAACTGACAAGCAGGAACAGAAATAAAAAAGCTTCTTAATATATAGAATGTATGTGTTGGTGGGTATAGCTCTGCTCCTAATGAGCTTACATTTGAATAGAAAGGAAGGGTCACTTAGCAGATGATTAGTGATTGATTCATTATCTTTATGCTGGACCTTTTCCTTGGTAAACTGGTTGTTTAGAAAATAATGTAGCCAGTAAATTTGAAGAAAGACTGAAATTTTTTTGGGGATCTCTGGCTACATTCTAAATGATTGTCATTGCTTGAGATACTCCTTTCAAGTGATTAAACAAATTCACTATTGATTGTAATTTCTTAAATTTATTATCCTACTTAGACTCCTTTTTATCTGATATTTTTTGGGGAGGAAAATGTGGTTCAAAGCTGTTGGCTGCTTGAAATGAGCTGTGCTTTCAGAATAATGTGGCATTGCAGTAATCTTCATTTTTAGGGGATGACTAAGGCTGCATGAGAACACTGTGACTGGAGCGTTTTCTCTGGTGTGAGACACTTTAAAAGGCATCTGAGAGTGAGTTGGACATCTGGACTAACTGCACCAGATCCTGGCAAGGCCAGAATGTGAATGGCAATAATTTTGATCGCCAATGGTCTGAATTTGAGAGTAATTTTTATCAGTAGCAGATCCCATGAGCCTCTTTTCATGCTTAAATTTGAAAGTTTATGGAGATTGGGAGGAAAACTGGGAGAGGTCACGATAGGAAACGTTGGCTGTAAGTTGAACCTGACTGGTGGCACAACCAGAATGTTGTTGATGGAGGGGTATGGACAGATGCTCTCAGGCCATTATGGTCGGCAAAATGTCCGCTTTATTAGAAGAAAGACACCTTATATACTGCTTATGACACTGAGACGTGTGTTTCTTGGTCACAGAAGATTGGATACATAAGGAAAACATACTTTGTTGTCCGGTGCTAATTGCATCACAGCAGGTGGTCATAGGAGATGAGAAAACTTCTTCACCTGCCAAAAACTCCTCATTGACCTTGGCAAAAAGCCTTTTTTTATTCTAACTTCAGCTCCCGCAGCCATTTTAACTGCACAGCTAATTTTGCTGTTCACACCCAAATATGCCAAGGCAATACTCATGGAAATGCAGGGGAAATTGTTCACACAATCTCAATATACCAACAGAATGTGTCTGATGTGTGTTTGCAGAGGATTATCCCAACGGGACGTGGCTGGGGGACGAGAACAACCCCGAGATGCGGGTGCGCTGCCCCATCACGCCCGCGGACATGCTGCACATCAGCACCAACTGCCGCACGGCCGAGAAGATGGCCCTGACCCTGCTGGACTACCTGTTCCACCGCGAGATCCAGGCCATCTCCAACCTCTCGGGCCAGGGCAAGCACGGCAAGAAGCAGCTGGACCCGCTCATGATTTACGGGATTCGCTGTGAGTGTTGCGCTGGGAATTCCGAAACACAAATAGGGTTTTGTAAGAGCGGGGAGTGTGTGGGTGTTGCAAGTTTTGGTGGGTTTTGCTTATGAAGGAATCCCAATGGGCTGGTTTAATTCAGTTTGTTGTGCCTGTTCACTGCAGATTCCTTAGTGTTGAATTCTGAATTCGGATTTTTTTCAGAACTGCCATCTGTGAGCACAGCAAATATGGTAGAAACATTCCTTTTTCAGATAGTGGAACAAAAAAATAAAGCAAATGACACAAATTTCAAGTGCTCAAAGCAGGATGGTCTTGAATCTTAGTTTTTTAATTCCTATTGCTGTGTGTTATTTCCAAATATTTGCTGTGATTGTGATGGAAGAAATTTGCAATCTCAGTATCATAAAATCCATGGATGCATAGCAGGGACTCACACGATGCTGATGGACTTGTTTCTGTTCCAGTGTGCAGGAATCTTTTGATTATTTAAGCTATTATGGAGTAATGAACAGATATTATTTGTATTGAAGGCACAGTTTTTGTTAATTTAAAAGGAATCAAGCATGGTTTTATATAGAATGTGGTAGGCACAGCCACTGGTTGTATAAGTGAAGAAGGGTCTGGATGTGCGTGACTTATAGCAGAGGATGACTTGGTGAATACACTGAGGTCAGCCAAGTCTGTTCTCTGCAATTTAGTTCCAGGAAAATGGGAAAAGGTTCTTCCCCCAGAGGGTAGTGGGGCACTGACCAGGCTCCCCAGGGCAGTGGTCACGGCCCCAAGGCTGCCAGAGCTCAAGGAGCATTTGGACAACACTCTCAGCACATGGTGGGATTTTGGGCTGTCCTGGGCAGGGCCAGGAGTTGGACTGGATGATCCTTGAACTGGATTCCGATAAACCAATAGATCTTATAGTTAAAAGATTCTTTGTAGTCACATTTTCTGTTGGTCACCTGAAGTGGGAATAATTTGTTATACTAGAGAGTCTTGTATAGAATTGCTAGTTTAAAATTCCAGTGAAGGCTTAAAAACATGGCCAGAGAGAGCCTGTTTGGAATGGTGCTGCAAGAATTGGATGTTTTTATGCTTCTCTTGGGACAATGTGTGGGATAGTTACAGGGAAGGAAATGTGGAGAGTTTGATGATGCCACTGCTGTGCTTTGCTTACACTGAGCTGAGGAAACACAGTCCTGTTGACCTGCTGTTGTTTCTAGTGATTTTCTGACTATTTTGGGCAAACTGATTCCCAAAACCAACCCCCTCAGTTGGCTGTGTTAGGCCAAGTTTTGTCTCATTACTTACCTGAAGGAGAAGACTTCAGGCTTCTTCTGCAGATATGTTAAATACGTATTTTTAAGAGATATAATAATTTAGTTCTGATCTCCAAACTCTTTTTGTCTATTGATCTCATCAAAGTAAATGATGCTTTTCTAGTGTGTTTTTAAAACTTGGATTTTTGTTGACAGTAGTTTTTGGGGACATGAAGAAATGGATCTTTCTCCAGTGCTAAAGCAAGTCCCAGGCAGCCCTTTTCCTATCACTTTAATCCTTGAGCACAAATCACACGAGTCAGTTTGGAATTGGTTGTGCAGGAAAATCAGATTTTTGAAGATGTGAGCAAGGGGAAGGAATGTGCCCATGTGACCAAGTGCTCCAGCTGGGGATTATGTCATTTCTGTGAGGCATTCTGACCATGAAGAAACTGGATTATGGAAGTGGTTCCTGCAGCTGAAAAAGGTCTGGAATGGTCCAGATGTGGGAGCAGTGCATCATGAGCACTGAATGACTGTCTTTGATGTCATGAGCACGGTTTAGAGGGTTTGAGATCCAGGTGTCTGAAAAACACCTTTATTTCTTCTTCATGTTGATCAGTGCGTTGCTTTATTTTGGGAACCAGTCCATAAAAAACAAGGGACTGTGGATATCCTGTGGAAAAAATCCCTCCTGTGTGGGTCTGACCAGAGTTTACTGGTTTGGGTACCAAAATGTTGTTGGTTCTTGAGATTTGCTACCACCATGACAAAGAATCCTGTGGCAGCAAATGAAGAAAACTCGTGTTAACTTGATGAAGCAGCAAATTTAACAGTAGCAACAGTGGTCCAGAAATGATGATTGCACAGAATAACTTAATTTGTCATCACTGGGAGTAATTAAGTGGAAGTGAGGTTGGATTTCAGTGGTCTGTTCATGGCTGTGGATGAGTCCCATCTTTCCAGGGGAGATTGTGCCCATGCTCAGTTCGGTGGCAGAACTCCTGGTGAGTTCATCTGTGCCATGATTTCATCCCTCATCTTTGCCAGAGGGTTACTGGGAAGAGCTGTCCCACATCCCCCTCACCCCTCCACACACCAACTGCTTTTTATCAGGGAACTGTTGTTCCATAAAACTGACCAAAATCTGAGTGCAGCTCTACCTCAGGTGCTTGTCCCAGCAATGTGGTTTGATTCTGCTCTGGTGAGACTTCGATGCATTAATTTAAACATAAATGAAAAATCCAATGTCATCAGCCTCACCCTTGCCAGTCACAGCTGGAGGAGCTCAGGCCAATAGAAAGGATTTTATTTTTCTTGCAGTTTGTCAGTGGAAAGATATTCCATCCTTTTTTTCTATAAGAAAAACACCAAGTAAATCTGTGTTTAATAGAGCAGATATTTTGTATAATGTGCAAAAAGTATAGAAAATGAAGAGATGTGTGTTTATTAAAAATTCTTGATCCACTGCACAAGGTTCACCACAAGGGAGAGGAAAGTTTATCTTTGGAAGGATAAATTTTCACTTGTGGGATGAATTTGCCTGTGGGGTGGCTGTGGTAAAGGAGAGAGTTTTTGGGCACAAAACCAAAATGACTTAAACACAATATATGTCATTAAATAGCTCATTACTTCAGCCCTACTAAAAATGGAGACATTTTCTGGTGAAATCTGATACTAGAACATCCTCAGTTGTAATTTTCTTTGCACAACAGAAAATACAGGTTTAGTTCTTTGGAGATTTTGCAGCAATTTCCATGAGTGAATTGGAAAAAACAGATTCCCAAATTCAGAAATTTATAAGAAATTTGATAATACAAAGTATGATTTTACATGTCATTGGCAAAAATTGAGAGGGGATTTCTGAAGTTCAGAAAAGAAAATCTATCAGTGGTTCTACTTCTTCACAATAATGTAATTAAATGAAAACAAAATAACATTAGTTATAAATATAATGTATATTTTTATATTTACATATTTTATATGTAAATATTATATATACACAGATATTTTATATGTATAATCTATATGTTTATCTATATATTAGTGTGTATAACGTTGTTAGTGTGTCATTTCTGTGCAATCCTCTTGCTCTGCACGTGGGTTTTTGCACACTCTCACCAATCATTTTTTCCCTCATTTGTCAGTTTTGGTTAATTGATCACTAATTGCATTAAGGGGAGACTGTGCCCTGAGTTCAGTTGTGTTTTGGGACCCCATAAATCCTCTGGCTCCATAAAGCATCTCTTGCTCAGGGAACTATTTGTGTTGAAATAACTCTCATGGCAGGGACATGATTGTCGCTGAGAAAAAACAACTCAAACCCATAAGTACCCCACCCAAACCCCCCAGTGCTGCAGAGGGCAGGAAACTGTGCTGAAAGTTGTCCTGTTGTGTTGAATTTTCCCATCTGCTTCCAAAATTACCGTGTAGAGTGAATTTTCCCCATTTTCCTTCATGAGTTAACATTTATCTCATCCAGAATCCATCCCTGTCATCTAAATGCCATAGGAATAAAAGTGCTATCTGAGAATACCTAACAATAAAGTCTGATTTTTAACTGTAAATGATGTATATTCTACTTGAATTGGCACATTTTCACTTTTTAAGACATAATTAAAAATATAGGCTAGAAGGAAATTGGTGATCAAAGCTCAGTGTTTCTGTTCTGTGTAATATTTTTTCCAGTCAGGATGGGACCACTTTCCTAGTGGATTAGTTGTAAGAGATGTTAATCCACTGTGAGAGAAGTTGTGTCCTCAACAGAGGCCAAATGGAATTAAACACTGGTGCTGCTCCACACAAACTGACACAACAGCAGCCCACACACGTTTGCTTAATAGGAAACATATTTGTCTGGGTAATTTATGTCGCTTAGATAAGATATTTATATATATATATATATATTATTGCACACAGCCTCAAACATAAGGCAGGTTGGACCAGTTTAAGCAGCTGGTCACTGGTGTCCTGTAAAATGTGTGGTCAGTCACTGCTGCTCCAGCTTCTTCTTTGGAATGAAGATGTTGATCTTTAATAACCATGCAGGATAAACAACAAATATACCCCATTTCTGTCTGTCTTAAGTATTATTACTTAAATATTGGAGAAAGGGCAGTGAGTTCTCACAGAGGAACTGTTGGCTCTGGTGTTTCTCACCAGTGTGTTTGTTTTATGAGATTCTCCAGGCTGCTGTTATTTTATAGAATTGTTGTCATGGAATCATGGAATTGGGTTGGAAGGGACCTTAAAGATCATCTCCTTCCACTCCCTGCCATGGGCAGGGACACCTTCCACTATCCCAGGTTGCTCCAAGCCCCATCCAACCTGGCCTTGGACACTCCCAGGGATGGGGCAGCCACAGCTTCTCTGGGCACCCTGTGCCAGGGCCTCACCACCCTCCCAGGGAAGAGTTTCTTCCCCAATGTCCCATCTAACCCTGCCCTCTGGCAGTTTGAAGCCATTCCCAACTTGTCCTGTCACTCCAGGCCCTTGAAAATAGTCTCTCTCCATCTTTCTTGTAGTCTCCCTTCAGGTACTATAAACAAACATTTCAGTTACTGAAGATATGCCCTGTAAATACAGAATATATTTAGTATTTTTATTTTTTTTTAGCTTTCTAATTAAAAACCCCTTTTTATTACTGTATTTTTATTAACTATACCCTTTTTTCTTTTATATCCTTATTTCCTTCCTAACCTTTTACACTTTTTTTGCATTTTCTCTGTCTTCCTTTCATTTCCTGTTTATAATTTTGGGCTCTTTGTGTCTCATTTCTGAATATCATTCTAATCACTGACTTTTAGATACATAGCAACATACAGTAGTTTACCAGTATTACACCAAGATGCTACAATTCTGAAATATCAACAATTGCAGTTGTGCATCCAGATCTTGAATTCCACCAGGAGACTGTTGGAGAGCTCCAGGAAAATTATCCAAATTGGCATTTTATCCTATCTCTAATTTAATCTTTCATCAGCACTAGAAATTGATGGATTTCTGTAATTTGGATTGTTGTTAATTGTCATTTCAGTCCATCCCCTTGATGGGGGATGACAGCTAACTTGGGAATCAGTCATAGCTCTGGATAATCTGGAGGTCGGGGGGGAAGAGAATGGGCTATGGGATAGTGGCAGTGCTCAAACTAATGATTTGCTGAGGATCTCTGATCTCTTTCTTCATTCTATAGGATATTAGTTAACCTTCCAAGCTGTAGTAGCCTGAACAGGAGTTATGTGGTTTCTGTCTGGTGGATGAGCTCATCTTGTGGTCCCTGGAAATCCTTTTTGCCAACATTTCTTCTCCTAGTGATGAATCCCACGGACTGTAGTTCTTGGGAAGTAATTATTTACTTCAGCCTGTTCCTGTGGTGTTATCACGGAGTCCTGGAATGGTTATGTTGGGAGGGACCTTAAAGCTCATCTGGTTCCACCCCTTGCCATGGACAGGGACACTTCTACTGGCCCAGGTGCTCAACTCAGGTGCTGTAGCACGTTTCTCCTCAGGTGCCAGGTCACGGCTGAGTGGGGGACAGATGTCACTTCAGTGTGGAGGGTTGAGCACCAGCAGAGAAGAACGTGCCCAGTTCTGCAGCATCGTGCCTGTGCCAGATGGGGAGGGCAAGAAGGTCCTCCTGAGCTGTGTGCTGGTCAAAACCTCTGCTCTGAGTCTCACTAAGAGGGCCTCCTCCAGCTGGCAATGTCCAAAAAGCTGTGTTTGGTTCCTTGTGAAGTCCATAAGTGGTGTCTGTTCTTAGGGACAGAATTTGGGGAGAGAGGAGGGAGAGTTTGACTATCTCATACTCAGAAGAGTGAGAAGCAAAGTCAGGGAGTTCAGCCCATCTTCAAAAACAAAGAAGTGACAGAAAGCATTTTCTCGTCTCTGAAAATCCTTAACTCCTGTTGGTCCAGCACCCTGGGGAAGGGCTGTGTGCTGCAGCAGAGCTGCTCCTTTCACAAACGTTGTCTTCTCGGAGCTGCAAAAGTCTGGCTTCAGTTCCAAATAGCTGCTGCTTTGTGAATCAATTAAATGCTGCCACATGGAGGGCAGTGATAACCTCTTTTGAGGTTGGGCAGGAAGATAATGGGAGAACCCATTGAGTTTATCTCAGCACCACAGTTCTCAGAAATGGCATCACTGCTGGCACTTCCTACGAGCTGGAATTTAGCACTGCCTCGTGTTTCCTTCTTTCCTGGGCACTTCTGTTTATTTCAATTACTTTCCTGGCCAGTTACTGTTTATAAACTGAAATAAAGGCAGCGACTTTTGGGAAATAAAATCAATTGTGTGGTTTCTCTCTCCTTCTCCCACTTCTCTTGTTGTTCTTGTGTTATACAAGCGAGGAATTACATTTTCCACTCTTGGATGTAGCAGCTGCTGTCAGTCCCAACTGTGATGTGTGTGACTTGATCGTGTGTGATGTGCTGTCAGGCACTGCTGAGTTTGCAGGCTCTGCAGAAAATAGAAAATGAATGCATGAGGTCACTTGGACCACCTCTTCCCACAGTTGTTCCATCCTTTGATACTTTCCCGCTTTGGCCAGACTTAGTTCAAGTACGTGCTGAAGTGTGCAGGTCTTCACTCCTGCAGAGGCAGCTAAAAACAGTCTGGGAGCATGAAAGCAGCTTTCTGAGTGACTTTAAATGCTGCTTCAGGAGTGTGTGAGGAAAAAAACCAGCAAGTTGGGCAACTGGAAGATGTGCTCATTGGGAAAGTTATTGCTACAACTGTTGTAACTCAGTTGAACAAAAGCTGTTTTTTTCTGAGGACAATCAAGGGAGTCTTGTGTGGATTTCAGACATCATTAGATATTCACATATTAACAATCCTGGTCTGAGAACCCAAACCCTGTGAGAGGCATTGGACTGTTTATGATCAATGTATTGAGTGTGATGTCCAAGGATTGTCTTTATCAGCACTGCAGATCCATCGGAGCTCTGAAGTTACAAGTGGAACAGAGAGCTCTTTGTATCACCCTTGTATTAATCACTGTTTTCTTTGGGCTCATTCCTCCTCATATGGAACTGCTCCAGTGTTATGACTGTCTGCAGAGTAGTTACTCCAGTGTGCACTGGTGGTGTCTCTTTAGGGCCTAATTCAGATGGATGCAGGGTGTGCTTTACTGTCACCACGTGGAGAGGAGGCTGCTGGTTACTCGGTGTCACTCAGGCTCAGTCCTGGCATAAATAAAATCTCCTACTGAACTTCCAGCGGGCTCCAAACAAGAATTATTTACTATTGAAAGCCTATAAACGACCAAATTGAGCTTTTACAGTGTGGTTTTAGAAGACACGAAGAGTCTAAGAAAGTGTTTGATCCCTGACATTTGGAGAGGAAAAGCAGCTCAGCCACCAACCACGGATTGATCTACACAAAACTTCTGTATATTCATCTGGAAAAGGCATTGCTGCCTGCAGGGAGAGCGGGGAGCTCACAGAGCCTCCTGAACTGAATTCCAGAAAGTCACAGACTTTCCTGACTTTGAACTTTCCTTTCTCCATCTCCCAAGGGTTAAAAAGCCAATGGAGGAGGTGCCTCCAGCCGCCTGTGAGGAGAATGTTGTCGGGGTTTCTGCCCGGCCAGTCCTTCCCAGAGCCACGAGCTCCTTGGGAAGGGGGGAGATGTGCATTGTTGATCCACCAGGGAGTTTTTCTTGGCAGCCCCTTTGCCATCCAGATGGGCTCCCGAGGCAGCGCTTGTGTAACGGGCCGGCTCGGGAAGGGGTGGTGGGAACAACACCCCCCTTTTCCATGGGCCCTGCTCCTCTCACAGCACACTGTGCTGCTCCATGAAACACAAACAGCTGTTTAATCAACTTCTCTGTAAAACTGTGCCTGTCAACCCCCATGTTACGTGTGGTTATTGTTATATGTGCTTATTTGTTATATGTGGTTATTGGCAGCAGCTCCCTAAAATCAGAAGCGTTTATTTATTGCCTCGATTGAGGTGATTCCATTTGTTTGGAGCAACAGGCTCTGATTCCAAGCAGGCAGTCGATCCTTTGGCAATGATCACATCATACACTGAGCTGTGTCCCATTGCAAAGCACAGAGACAACCTTGTGGGATTTCTCCCAGTGAAGAAAAGAAATATCAAGGCTATAGCAAGGAGTAGCAAGGAAAAGCTGACTGTGATCACAAATGACTGTTCTGACATTTTAAATGTGCAAAACTAAGAGGTAAATTTAACTGAAGGCTCCAAGTTTGATATCCTGTGAGGGCATTTTAATTATGCAGAAGGAAACAAATGGTTGTCACGAGCTCATTAGGTGTTTTATCTGGAAGGAGATCATTAATGGCTGAATGAGTCAAACAAGTGTCAGAGTTGTTAGGTCCTGATCTTCGAGAAAAGCCTTTTCGGATGAAAATGCCTGTGCATGAAAATGCCCATATGGAATTGTGCCCCTGCCATTTCCAGCTGTCCAGCTCCAGCTGTAGGGAGTGCAGAGCTCTGCTTTCATCCTGGGACCCGAATGTTCCATGAGTATTTGAGGAGGAAACGAAACACAGATCTTCTCTTTCCAAGGTATCTCCTTTTATTTGCCGGGTGTTTGGATTTTTGCAAGATGATTTTTAGGGCAAGCAACGTCTTTTTTAAAAATGGGGGAGAAAAACAGAAAGAAATGTTGGACATTTTTTAAAGATGGGGAAAAAATAGAAGCAAATGTGGGACATTTTTTTAAAAATGGGGGAAAAAACTATAAGCAAATGTCCTTTGTACGGTGTCAGCATAGTGGAGAAGCTCTCATGAAACCTGTGACCTGTAGCAAGGCTGTAGGAGATGACAGGAAGACTTTTCTCTTTTCAGATTATAAATCCTCTGATTTCAGAATTATTTTCTTGTGGGGTTGGTTGGTTGATTTCTGATAATAGTTCCGTTTATGCAGCTGTTGATAGTCTGTCAGCATCAGAGATCTGTGGAGCTTCCACCCAAGGGTGCACCAGGAACATCACAAATATTCCGTTTCTGCAGTGATTAATTATTTCTGCAGTGATTAATTAATTCACTCAGTCCCATTCCACAGCCCTTCTCTGGTCCTGCAGCTCCTTGACCTTTCATAGCACTTGGCAGGAGCTGTGAGGGAGTTGGGAATGAGCAAACACGGGAATGGATAAAAATCCGTCCGTTCTTGCCAGAGTGGGATTTGACAGCCCACTAGATGGCAATATTTGAATGCTTTTGGCTCTCTCCATAAGGCAGAATAGAACAGGTTCTGCTCGTTGTAAAACAGGTAAAAACAGCCTGACTGCTTTTTCAGAGAAGTGTGAAGTGTGTCTGAGTGTAGGAGCTTTTCTGCTTTGGAACAAGATTCCTCGGTGGCATTTGGAGATTCTAGATCCTAATTAATTTTAATCTTTTATTTTTGAAACCTCTGGTAGGGTTCATTTAATGTGAAGAAGAAGGACATTTAAAATAATTTTAATTTTCGTGTTTCCTCTGGTTCTGTGATTTGTTAAAAATTAAATATTCAGAAAAATATGATAAATATTGATAAAAATTAAATAATCAGACAAAGTACCTTTTAGTAAAATTAGCTTTTAGCTGAAGGAGATGAGGTTTAGATTGGATATTGGGAAGGAACTCTTCCCTGTCAGGATGGTGAGCCCTGGCACAGGGCACAGGGAAGCTGTAGCTGCCCCATCCCTGGAAGTGTCCAAGGCCAGGTTGGATGGGGATTGGAGCAACCTGGACTAGTGGAAGGTGTCCCTGCCCATGGCAGGGGTGGGACTGGATGGGCTTTGAGATCCCTTCCAACCCAAAGCATTCCAAGACAATTAAATTAGCTGTTCGATATTCTGGTAATTGGCAGCTGGTTGTTATTTCTTGCATGGCCAGAGCGACTCCTGAGCCAGAGACCCATCGAGAAGGACTTTCCTTTGCTCATGGAATGTTTGATTTCAAAATCTTTGAAAATCCAAACCCTTCTGTCTGTGTTTTACAGAGAAACGGAGACCTCCTGCCTTTGGGATGAGAACTGTTTTCTCATCTCTTCACTTTCACTTTAACCTGTCCCTCAAACCCAGCCTGGCCGTGCAGGCACTTTGGTTGCTGTTTCGTGGCAGTTTAAAAGAAGTTAATTTCAGAATTGTTTCCTCAACATGATGCGGTAATTTATTATTTTTCATCATGTAATAATATATAACTTATATTATTATATTGAGGAAAACTTTCTTGCCTGTTCTTCCAAGTGTTTTAGTGTTCTCTGGGCGTGGAATTGTAAAACAGCAGTTTGTCTGAACAGTGTCATTGGCATTTCAGAAGTAGTTGCTGATTGTAGTTGAACTTTTCTGCATTTCTTTGATCCCAGAAGATATTCCTACCAGACAGGTAATTAATTGGAATTTGGTTTAGGAGCTGGGATGAGAAAACATTGTTTTAAATTGTTGATTTGCTTGAAATATAGCTAAAACATGCTATTTTCTTACTGGAGATAAAGAAGTTTTAGGTATTTGTTGTAAAACAGTTGTAAAATGAGCAATTACGTGCTTTGTCACAAAGTTGCCCAAGGTTTGGATCCCTAGTCTGGAGCTGAGTTCCTATTGTCCAAGCAGAAAGGGAATAGTGTGGAATTTTGAGGTTTATTTATTTTTATAATTTACTTCAAGAGTATAATAAAATAATCAATTTTCTGTGGAAATTTATTTGCAGAAATCCTCTTAACCATATCGTCCATAAGTAGGAAAACAGAGAATCTCATTCCTTTAACAATGAGAGAGCATTTCTTTTCTTTAAAAGCTGACAATTGGAAAGTTCAGATTTTTGTAAACATTTCATATTTATGTATTTCACTGTTTAAAATATTCTGGTTGCTGACACAGGTTAGTAAATCCTTCTTTATGTGTGTGTAGTAAAATAGGAGGATCTTAGTTGTATTTGGGGCTCTTTGGAAGTACCCCCTGAACAGTTTGTACCTCAACACGTGGTGGTTATGGATTTATGGCTGAAAGGGTTGATTTGAAAGGGAAAATTTGAAAGGGATAATTTGAAAGGGATAAATGTAACAATGAAACAAAGGAACTGTTTAAGAAATAAAAAGAAATAGGAAGAAATAAGATGCAAACCAGACTAATTACTTGGTAGCTGAATTTTCCTCCCCTCCTGCCTCTCTCCAAGTTTCTAACAGCTCTCTTTTTGGCCACTGTGGATGAGAACAATGGGATGGAAAGTGATTATTTGGTGACATGATGGATGTGACTTTGAGGAGCCTCCAAGGCTCTGCCATCCCTCCGGAACGGGCAACTTTTCCTTGGAGGAGGACGACGCTGCATCCCTTTGCCCAAACCTAAACATTCCAATTTTTGGAGTGGGGGAAGAACTTCCAGCTGTGGAGATCCTGTCGGAGGAGTAAACAATTACTCCATTTAAAATGATTTCAAGATGGGCAGTGCAAGCCCTTGATTCCGTTGGAGGAGTCGGAGCCTGAAGGCGCAAGAAGGAACTTCGGAGGTGCTTCATTTTTCCCTCGGCCGTTCCAGTGTTTAGTGCAGCAGATTCTGTTGTCATGTGCTATTGGTTTAATAAAAAGGCCTCCAAATGTATGACCCTGCTGAGGAAAAATGCATTTTGTGAGCCAAGGCCCCGAAGAATCGCCCCTCTCCACGACTCGGAGCAGGCAGATCTGAAACCCTTGTTTTTCGGATTATCCATCGTGTTCCTGTCAGTTTAAAAAAGATTCTCTTTGTCACTTTAAGATCTGAGTGATGAATATGACAGCCTGCTGTTTTTTCTCTAAGCTTTAAAAATTAGGTTAAATTTGAAAATGAAGGAGCAGTGAAGCAAATCTGTTTGGATTATGTATTTATGATGTAAATATGCATTTATTTTATTCGTGTGCCTGTTGGATTCTCTGGTAGTAACACTTTCCCTAATCTTTCCAAATGTAGCAAAACCAGTAGGAAATTCTGGGCCATCTCAGCATAAAGGGAACTCTGCCAAGTCCATGAAAATAATGATTTAGCTTTTAATTTTCTAAGGAAATGTGGAGATCGTGGAGAATGATATCCAATATCCAAATGCAAACTCCTGACACGGAGTTTGATTTTTAGGAGCTGATTTTGAATGCAGTATCAGGATGGAATATTTCATGTCTGGTTTTGATCTTACAAATGTCTTTTCTTCCTCCTCAGTTTGTTCTTAATTAGATTTCTTTACAGTTTCATGTTTTCTGTGCGTTGTTTCGTCTGCTGCCTGACTCCTGACCTTTAAGAAGGAGAGGATTACTTTTTCAGGAACATTGTTTTCCTGGGATTTTCTTATTTTAGAATTAGTCCTGGTTTTTAGAAAAACCCAAGCCTTTCTCTCCTTATTTTGTACGTTAGATGCCCCAAAAGTTTGGGAATGTGTTATCGTGTCCAACATCGGTGCTGACAATCCCTGTGTTTGTACCAGATCATCTTCACTGCATTTCCAAGCTCTTTTTCCTTTGCATTTCCAAGCTTTTTTCCTTTGCATTTCCAAGGTTTTCCTTTGCATTTCCAAGCTTTTTTTCCTTTGAATTTTCAAGCCTTTTTTTTTCTTTTGAACCAGAGAAAGATTTATTTTAAATATTGTCAGTATTTTTAATTTTATAGGAGCTTCCCCAAAGCTCTCCCTGTGTTTCTAATCCAGGATGTGGAAGGAAAAGCTCAGCCTGATGCACCTGCTGGCTTTTAAAGCTGACTTTTTAAATTTTCCTGATGCATGTTTGTCTTCTTCCTGAGCTTTTGCTGGATGAGATTGGATTGTTGGCTTCTGATTTCTCCTTTTTCGTGTCTCCATGAATTCCCTGTGGAGACCTTTTAGTCTCCCAAACTCCCAGGATCAACCTTGTTTTATGGAAATCTCTCAAACTCTTGCAATTTATTAAAAAACTGAACTATTTGAAAGTCTCTGGTGTGTTTTCTTAGAAAGCTTTGTTTAGGAAGTGAGATTCCTAAAAAAAAGTGAACTTTGGCCCTTTAGTGTTTAAAAACAAGGACATCCATTGTTTTGAGTGTTACCAGCAACAATCCCTTACCCTGCATGAAAAGATCCCTAAAATCACAGTCAGCCAGCCTTAAATCACCTAAATCCTGCACTTCCCCCTTCTTTAATGGGCATCTCTTTGTCAAAGTGCTGAATTATGTTGCTGAATGTATTTTTTATGTGTGTTTTGTGGCCCAGAGACACTTTGCTGTTTAAAAACACAGCGTTTGTGCTGCTTTTGGGTAGGAAATGGTCCGAAAAAGTCAAATCCCTTCCCACTTAGGTATTCCTGCCTTTTCTGCTATGGGCTTCCCCAAGTTAAACATCTCATTTCCAATATCCTGCTTTAGTGTTTGGGTGTTTGACGTGCAGGGAATGAGGCAGCTGAAAGCTCCCCCGCCTGGGATCGTTTATGGATAGGGAACAGAGGCAGCACGCTTTGCTTTTCCGGGATTGTTTGCACATGTTTTCAGGATGTCCTTCTCCACTGCAGGTAAATCACATTTCTAATGTCATGGTGAACTTTTTATCTGCTTCAAAACTACTCCACTGTCGTTAACATTTTATTTTCCTTCAGTCACTGGAGGACTGTGAGGAAGTGTGGTTGCTCAAGACCTGAATAACATTTTAGATTGTGATCCCAACTTCACAGATTTTACTGCTGAAATTTATTGAACCTTTTTATCAACTATCTTTGGACTTAAGGACTAATTTTTGATGCCTAATTTGTATGTGCAGTTGCTGTGGCTGAGCCTGCAATTGGGGTAAAAATCAGTGCAAACAGCACTGGTTGTCTGGACCAGTTTTACACCTTTGATTGCTGTTAACAGCAAGTGGGAATTTGAGGAATTAAGGGAAAGAAATAGAAAATCTGCCTGATGCTTTAGATCTCTGTAGTCTAAAATCTTTTCTGACTCTGCCCTGTTTAGCTTGTTACCTGTTTTCTGGGCTTTTCTCTGGAGCCATGTTCTTTCCATGAAGGGAATGGTAAACCCTTTATGACCATTCCTTATCACATTGATTAAATTATAGTGTTTGTGATCAGAGGGTAGAATCATGATATGGTTTGAGTGGGAAGGGACCTTAAAGCTCATCTCGTTCCACCCCCTCAATTGGCAGGGACACCTTCCACTATCCCAGGTTGCTCCAAGCCCCGTCCAACCTGGCCTTGGACACTTCCAGGGATGGGGCAGCCACAGCTTCTCTGGGCAACCTGTGCCAGGGCCTCCCACCCTCCCAGGAAAGGATTTCTTCCCAATGTCTAATCCAAACCTACTCTCTTTCCATGTGAAGAAGGTCTTTTCCTGCCTTCTCTTGATAAAGTAATTTCTGGGATGTTTTATGTCACAACTCTGGCTCGTCATCTTCCTCATGCCGGGAGACCTGAGTATGAACATCTCACTGCACCTGATGATCTCTTGTCCCAAATAATTGATATTGTTTTTGATTTCTCCTAGAATTAAGTGACATCCTGGAATATCCCAGGGATTACACTGTAATAGTTAAAATTCCAAACCAGACAGCTTTTCTCTGAGAGTTTCCTCTGACTACATTTGACCAGTCACTTCTCTAACCAGGGCAGCACAACGTGAAAGTCATTAAAATGTACTTATGGATGAAATATGGACTTTTTTTTCCCAAACTAACCACAGAGCACATGATTGTGTTTTATGTGGGACTCACAAGTGCTTTTGTACATCCTGACAGCTGAGGGTGGGTGAAGAGTTAAAGCACAACTATTTTTATTGGACATCCCTGCAAACATTTCTGAGCCCATTTCTCTGTGTAATGCACATTAATAATAGATCAGGCTGAGAAACGTGGGCTCAGGATTTAGAATATGGAATGTGCTTTCCTTTTGCTGACACCTATGGAAAGGGAACTGTTGCACAGCAGCAGATGGTAATTTCAGCCCATTTTCCTCCTTTCCTACTTCCACCCCCTTTTTGGAGACACAACAAGAGTTGTAAAGTTCTTACTGTCACTTTAAAATGAGAAACCATGGGTCTTTGAGGCACTTTGGGGGCCAGTCTTTTTCCCCCCTGTATATTCTCTCCTTTATTCAAATGGCTTCTTAAACAGATCTACAAAAAAACTCAGAGCATCAAAAGTCAACATATTTCAGAAATGATGCCATAAAAGGTACAGTTCTCCACTTGGCTCTGTTAAGCTCAGTAACTGCAGCTTTCACATTCTGAGGACTCTGGTTTCATTTGTAATACAGAGGAAACTATGAAGCTTTTAGCTTGTGCAGACCTGGAATTTTGTGGCTCCAGGCTTCAAATCATTTGTCTTGCAGTCACAGAGCATGTCCTGTTCTATATATTCTATATACAACAGCTTAAGCAAGTACTTCACAGGATTAGGATCCCATTTGAGAGGAAGACTGAAAGCTCAGTAAGTGGAAAAGATTATTTTACTTTGCAAGGTATGAAAGGAACTGATACCAAAAAGAAAATAAGAATTTTAGAGACACTTCAAGCATTGTTATGTTGAGCAAAAGCTCCTGTTACGGCTTTGGCTTGTTTAACTGTGGGATTGCACATCTGAATCTGAGAAGTTTAGAAGCACAGTTTTAGAGACTGTTAAAAATAGATCTGCTTGAATTCAGGGGTTTTGAACCTCATAGAATTATAGAAACCTAAAATGGTTTGGGTTGGAAGGGACCTTAAAGCTCATCTCATTCCATGGGCAGGGACACCTGCCACTATCCCAGGTTGCTCCAAGCCCCGTCCAGCCTGGCCTTGGACACCTCCAGGGATGGGGCAGCCACAGCTTCTCTGGGCAACCTGTGCCAGGGCCTCACCACCCTCTGAGTAAGGAATTTCTTCCCAATATCCCATCTAACCCTGCCCTCAGGCAGTTTAAAACCATTGTCCCTTGTCCTGGCACTATCTGCCCATGCAAAAAGTCCCCCCCTATCCTCTCTTTCCTTCTTATATGGGCAGACAGTGACTGGATTTTTCAGTTGTTTTTTTTTTTTTTCTGCAGACATGAGCATTATGAATTTGTTGTAGTATTGATGCTTTTAAGAAAATCCAAACCCCTCTGAAGCTCACACTGAAATGGTCACAGTCTGTAGTAATACAGGAGGACCTCGAGGCAGCTGACACTGCTCAACATGTTTCCTTCCCACTTTTAAAGCCATTTGTGCAGATGTTGAACCAAGTCGTTCTTGTCGTAATCATTTTCTCTCTCTGGTCCTGGTGTATCTGGGCTTTCCCTTCAGGTTCAGGGGCTGCACGTGGTGATAAAACTGGTTTGAGTTGGCAGCAGGGCTCAGTCTGGGTGAGCTTTGCTTCCCAAGGCTCAGCTCAGCTCCTGAGTCAGCGCTGTGTTTATGGAACACTTTGGCAACTTAACACCAAAGGCTACAAAGTGCATCATGTGGCTCTTGAAATGACTTAATTCCAGGAGTAACGTTTGCAGAAAGGTCTCGTTTTGTGTTGTTTTTGTTGGAGTCTGATCAATTTTGAGCTGAACTTTAAAAGATTTTATTATTTTTGTTTGGTTTAATAGGAGTTTTATATGGTCTCCTGCTTATCAAACTTATTGTGGGGCAATATCAGTGAGAAATAAAGCTGTATCCAGTTTTGGCTTCAGAGTGCTGGATCCTCTGTCAGTGTTGCACAGTGTGGATGTAACAGTGCAGCTCCCGTGGATGGAAGGGCAGATTATAAAATTCCATGGACAGACAGAACTGTGCATGTATGATTACTGAACTTGGGGAATAAATTTTGTTTTAATCATACCACTGTACAGCTTTGGGGGTCTTTGTTGAGGTCACTGTATTCCTTTAGGCAATGTGGGCAGTTCTAAAATGATCCTTCGTTCACCTTGTGTGTGGGACTGGGTGTGTCTTCTTGGAATTCTCTGGAAATACAGGTTTATGCCGATTTTTGCCTCTTTTCTTTGTAATTCCAGGCCACCTGTTTTACAAGTTTGGCATCACAGAGTCCGACTGGTACCGCATCAAACAGAGCATCGACTCCAAGTGCAGGACAGCGTGGAGGAGGAAGCAGAGGGGGCAGAGCCTGGCTGTGAAAAGCTTTTCCAGAAGAACACCTTCATCATCCTCTTACAGTGGTTCAGGTAACAAACCAACACCCCCCCAAAGCCAATCAAACCCCAAGTGAAAGGAAAACTTGCAGTGATAATAAATTCCATTTGTTTTTCATTATACCTCAATGTTAATGCGAGTGTTTAGCCTCACTGAGATGCTGAGAACATACAGTCAAAAAATCATGGAATGCTTTGGGTTGGAAGGACCTTAAAGATCATCTTGCCATGGGCAGGGACACTTTCCACTGGTTGCTCCAAGCCCCATCCAGCTTGACCTTGGACACTTCCAGGGATGGGGCGGCCACAGCTGCTCTGGGCAACCTGTGCCAGGGCCTCACCACCCTCACAATAAACAGGTTTTTTCCTAATATCTCATTTAACCCTGCTCTCTTTCAGTTCCTGCACATGTGTTAACTAAAAAATTCAGCTCATGCAGCTTTGTGCTCTCATATGTTTTATTTTCACCCCGCTCAGTTCTTTGAGTAGCAAATGAAGATGTTGCTGCAATTGTTGTTCCTCAGAGGAGTCAGTGACTGAATCTTTCACACCAGGCAGTGGACGTGCTAAAGGTTGTTCCTGAAGGATTTTCCTCTGAAGGAATTAAATATGTTGTAGGTGATTCTGTATTTCCATGTAGGTATGGAGGCAGGAATAATAATAACAACTGAAAAACCCTGACCCAAGAAGTGTTCTCGGAGGACATTTCTGGCTCCTGCTTTTAATATAAAGCAGCGTTATGGGACATTTGTACATTAGATATTAAAACCAGGGGTTTGGAAGGGAGCCCAAGGAAAAGGAAGGAAGTTTATTTGCCTGCATAAAATTTTTGGTTGCATGTTAACACTAACCACTGTATCTCATGCAAAGAAAGCCAAAATCTGCTTTCAATGGAAAATTTTATGTGCTGGAACAGGGAATCACATCCAAAATCCTCAAATTAAAACAACTAATCAACCTAATGATAACCATAAGCCTTATATGTTGATGGGATCTTTATTTTCAGTCTCTTAGCAATCAGTATTTTAGAATAAGTGGATATTAGGGGCCTGTGCTCATTAGACTGCACCCTTTGAGTGGTGTTGAGATTTATTATTAAAAACTATTATTTAATCTCCTGCTTTGGAGATTTGGAGACACCAGTGTAGAGATGGAAAACACAGGCTAGGCTCAGTGAGTTCCTGCCTTCAGAAGGCCATAAGATAAATTTTGGTGGGTTCTTTTATTGTGGTTAAGCTGAAAACTCATTTTTCCCCTTAATTCCACTAAATTAATTTGTGAGTAAGATGTTCCATGGGTACAAGACCACCTGAATTAACTCCTGAACAACCTGGTCTAGTGGAAGGTGTCCCTGCCCATGGCAGAGGGTTGGGACAGGATGAGCTTCAAGGTCCTTTCCAACACAAACCATTCCAGGATTGTGGGATTTCAGTGTGTGCTGTCTGAGAAGGTGGGAGATGAGGTGTTTCTGCAAGAGCCACTTTGGCATTTTTGGTGGTGTGCCTGTGGTCCAGCAATCCCCAGGATTGTTTTTATGGCACCTACATCTCTCTCTGTGCAGGGATCTCATCTCCCAAGTCCCCTAAAGAGCAAAGAGGTGACTGCATGTCCTTGTAGGGATGTCTTTGGTCCTGATGATGCTGAAGGTCAGCTGAGGCATCTTGGCATGTCCTTGGCAGGGCTGTCCAGATGGGCAGTCAAAAGCAGAGTCCAGGCAATAACAGGAACAGCTGCCTTTGGTAACAGTGTCTGAAAATGTTCCCATGGAGTCAGAGGCTTTTGGTAATTTTCTTGAAAATATTGCTCTCCCTCAGAATGTCTTTGGCATCATTTTCTAGGAAGCTGGAAAGGTGGGAGATGAATTCACCCACTGTGGAAAAAACAGACCCACTTTATAAAAACAGAGCACTTTGCAAAATCAGGTGGTCCTTTGAAAAGTGAATTTGCAACCCAAACCCAAGCAGGAGTTTCACCTGGAGAAAGAGGAGGAACAGGAGAGCAGGTTGAGAGGCTCAGTGAGGATATTTGGAAAAGAAATGGAAGAGACAATGTAGATTCACACATGTTTTGAAAGGTGGCATGACAGGGCTGTAATTCCACCTCTGTGTTCAGGTAGCTCCAGGAACTGCTCAGGAACTGTGGTTTGACATCCCTGAAACCCCCTCAATGGACTTACAGTTTCAGAATTCCCAGGCATCTGTTCCTGATTATCCCCCCTGTACAGTGGAGGGAGCAGAATTCCTGCTGCCAGCTCGCAGTAATATTTCACAGCTCTGAAGTAAAGGAGGTCTGTATTTCACAGTTATGACAACAGACCTGTCAAATATGGCTTTGGAAAGTGTTCTGTATGAACCCAGACAGTTTTTATGGGAGTGTGTTTCAGGGGGCAATTTAAGGTGAGCCTTGAACACTCTGAAATTCAGCTACTTGAGAAACTGCCTTTTCCACTGGTACAGCTTTAAAGTCCAGCTTCCAGGTGCTCTTGGGCAGGTCTCCACCCTGCTGTGGTTGTTGCAGAAGAAAACCTGTGTCAGGTTTCACTGGGAAGGATGTGGGGATATAGAATTGTAGTTTTTGCATATTCTATTCAAAGAATCCCAGAATGGTTTGGTTTGGAAGGAGCCTTAAAGCACTTCCCATTCCAACCTTCTGCCATAGGCAGGGTCACTTTCCACTGGCCCAGGTGGCTCCAATCCCTGTCCAGCCTGGCCTTGGACACTTCTGAAATACTCTCAAATCCATGTGATCACTGCTGGACATCCTCCCCTAGGAATTGGGAGACTTGGATTTTCAGAGCTGGTTTTTAGCAGCAATTAATTTGCCTTATTTAAAAAAAAAAAAATAAATAGAGCAGCCTGAAGCTCATCTGCCTCTGACCTGACTTTGGTTTCTCTGGCTCTGAGGAATTTTGATTGCCACCACCTCTTTGAGACAGTCAAAATCCACCTGGATTCAGTTCAAAGAAACTGGTTTTGACTGCCCATGGTTTGAGGAAGGACATTGGTTTAGAGGATCTGTGGTCACTTCAACTTCGTCTATTTTGTGATTTTTTTTTTATTTTTTAAAATGAATTATTGCACACATAATAAATAATTCTGAATTATTACATCAGAAGAGGATTGTTCTTCAGCTTCACTCTCATGTACTCGTTGGCCATGTCAAAAACTTTGAGGCTTTTTCTGCTTGTTGTGATTAACAATTGGAGCAGCACGTGGCTTTGATTTGAGTCATGGTCAAAATGGCAACAGATTTCCTCTCTGCTCTGGTATCATATGGAAAAATTAACTGTACAAATGACACGGAAAAGCAGGAGGCTGAGCCCAGAGTCCCTTATGGAGCCTTAGGAGAGTTTGGTGTTGAAATCCAACGATTGTGGTCAAGAGAAACAGATTTGCAAACGAGCGTGTCTGAGGAAGGAAAATACAAATGGATATTCCTTCTTTATCCTTCACCCCCGAAAATATTGATTGAAGTTGTTCACATTTAATTGTTACAGTAGCCACAGGATTTATGGGTTGCATCAAGCAGACATATTTATGGAGAACTTGGTTTTCCTTATTTTAGCTGGTTCTGCTGTTGCTTTTGGTTGGAATTGAGGTGTAGATTGCAATGGTTGCTCTGCTCTTGGAGCCAACATTTCAGTACCTAATGTATGTTTTCCTCATGTTTTCTCCAACCAGAGTGGCTGCCATGAGAATTTAACTGGATCTTCCTTTTAAAACCTCAGCAGTGTGTGGAGGGAGGGCCGCAGGAAACGAGGGGTTTGGGAGGAGGATTAATTGAAAAGTGCCTTCTTCCTTTCTTTTAATTTCTCTTAAGATTGTTCAAGCTGTTATCACAGTTTTCCATGTTGGAATTTTTAATTAGTTCTCTGACTTTGGGATTTATATGGAGATTTAGGCTGAAGTGCTCAGCCTGTGCTGAGGTGTCACACAGCAAAATGGATGTGCAGCCAAATCTTCAAAGGTTTTTTACAATATTGGAGGTTTTAGCCCTGGCTGAACCAGGGGGAGATAATGATTTACAGTGCACAGGTTTATTTCCATTGTTCTAGGATGGGGTTTGTCCTGCTTTTTGGGTTTGAGGATTTCTGATTTATCCATTAACCTTTCCTTGCTGGGACTGCACAACCAGAAAGCAAGGAGAGAAATCCTGGTTTGAAGTGTGAGGCTGGGAGGCCTCTGCACTAGGAAAATACTTTATAGGTAGAAACCATGAGGACACTGAGCAGGAATTCCCTCTGCCATAGAATCTGTCCTCCCCACACCCACTTCCAAAATGGTGCCAGTCCCTTCTCCCAGGGAACAAGTGACAGGACGAGAGGAAACAGCCTCAAGTTGCTTCAAGGAAGGTTTAGGTTGGATATCAGGAAAAATTTCTTCCTGGAAAGGAAAAGTTTGTCCAGCATTGGAATAGTCTGCCCAGGGCAGTGGTAGAGTCCCCATCCCTGGAATTGTTCAAAAAACATGTGGATGTGGCACCTGGGACATGGATGGTGGTGAACATGGTGCTGATGGTGGGACTTGGTGATCTTAAAGGTCTTTTCCAACCTGTGATTCTGTGAAAATGAAAACCCAGATGCTCAACTGCTAAATATGAAGTAGAATAGGAATGAATTAAAAAGGCTTAAGGTTTTACCTTTGTCTTAAAACTGATTTTAGCTGAGAATTAAACATGTATCCTTTAAATAGTTAAAAATTACCTTTGGGAAATCCAACCTTGCTCAACAGTGTCTGAGGAGGGTTGGCACTGAGAATGTGACAGAAGAAACCACTTCAGTGGGATCATTTGGCCAATTCTTGACCATTGGGTTGAGAAGACCCACTCAGCCTTAATTTTCTTTGACTCATAAGCACAAGCAGCAAAGAAATGGAAAACATGAAAGAGTCATAGAATGCCAGAGTGGTTTGGGTTGGAAGAGTCCGTAAATCTCATCTCGTTCCACCTCTTGCCATGGGCAGGGACACCTTCCACCAGACCAGGGTCCAACTTCAACTTGAGAGAAAGGAATATTCTGCAGTTGTTTTTTCTCTGTATTGGAGTAGTCAGTATGGGTGTCTCCAAAGCTATTCCATCTAGCAGAGGGGTTTTTGGGAATTCCATGGATAAGGTAGCACTACAAAAGCTGTTTGGTTCATGTTGAACTTACCCCTTTGGAATTAGTGGAAGACTTCAGAGCAGGAGCTCAGCTGTGGCTTCTCTGTGCCAGGGATGCTCTAAGAGATCAAAATTGTAGATGTGAGGCTCGATGCTTTACAGGACTGTGATTTATGAGTGCTGACACATCCTCTCTTCAAGCTGTGTGTGCTCCTCATGTTTGTGTTTGTTTTTAATGGGGAATGTTTAAAAAGGGATAAATATTCCTTTTGTCTGCTCAGAGATGTAGAGGGGAAAAACAATACTCAGAAAGGATGTTTTGTTTTTAGACACTGGTGAGTCCTCTCTCTTCTTTCTTCCTAAGAACTAAAAAACACCAAAAAATCCAACAAAATAAAGAAAAAAACCAACTGAGGTTGTTGCAGTGAAGCCAAAGTAAAATCTATTTATAGGTGACCACGTGAGATGTACAGTGGGATTCTATTCAGGCTATGGGTCCTCTTCCCACCTCTGAAAAGCACCATAATTTCTGGCTTGTGAAGCAAAAAATGACTTACAAATAAGGACTTTTGGATTTACAGTTAAAAATGTATTTCAGTATGTGCATATAATGTATATATTTATCTGCTGCAGCTCATTTTGCTTTGTTACTCTTTGCATAACTTTCCTAATCAGAAAATAAATGCTCATTATAAATGAAGGATTAGGTGTTTGGACACTGTGGTTTGGTAGAAGTCGAGTTCAATTCAATTCAATTACACAGTGAGAGACTGGGAAGCACAATGGAAAGACAAAATCAGGAGGGAATGGATTCTTGGGAAACCTGGAGAAGCAGCTGAATCACAGAGGCCTTTCTTAGCCATTTGTAAAATAAAAAATACAGAAAATGAGAAGTAATGAAAATGGGAGAAAAAGAGAAAGACGGAGGCTTAGTAAAGATCTTTGTCCAGCCTGGAGGAGAGAAGGATCCAGGGAGATCTTAGAGCCTCTTCCAATGCCTAAAGGGGCTCCAAAAGAGCTGGAGAGGGGCTTTGGACAAGGATCTGGAGGAGCAGGAGTGGCTTCCCACTGCTGGAGAGCAGGATTAGATGGGACATTGGGAAGGAATTCTTCCCTGTGAGGGAGGTGAGGCCCTGGCACAGGTTGCCCAGAGAAGCTGTGGCTGCCCCATCCCTGGAAGTGTCCAAGGCCAGGTTGGATGGGGCTTGTAGCAACCTGGGATAGTGGAAGGTGTCCCTGCCCATGGAATGAGATGAACTTTAAGGTCCCTTCCAACCCAAACCATTCTGAGATTCCATGAGTGTCTGTTCCTTTCAGTACCCATGACAAAGCCACTGGCAATGGAGCATCTGAATGGGAACAAATCCCATTTTTATTTGGATGATGGGACAGGCTTTATACTCAGTCCAGGACTTTTTGGCCAACTGGAATTTGTTAATCCCATCCAGAATTCTGTACAGCAAACTTCCATTGTACAGCAGTGCAGGAAATACTGGAATTGCACAGTAAGAACAAGACCATATTTAAGGAATTCTAAACATTCTGTAGTTACCTGCTCATCAAACGTGAGGTATTAAAGGTGTGTGTCCAACAGGCAGCAAAAACATGGATTTCTTGTGTTTTCCTCAGTTCCTGCAGAAGTACTGTGGTTGGAATTCTGTATTTCACATCATTAACACAATTAGAGCTTTCACAGAGATAAACCAGCCTTTGGAATTCCTGTGGAATTTGTAGCACGTGCACATTGTGCAGCGAACATGCAGAAGAATATGAATATAAATGATGGTTAAATTTGTTTTCTGTGGGTTTTAGGTGTGGATAGTTGTGTGGCCACTGGGATGGGATGTACACATCTAATAATGGTGGATTTTTGTCTCTTTTTTCCAGAGGGATCCCAGAGTTCAGTGTCAGCTTCCAATGAGATCCAGCAGAACCAGCCCCAGGCCCTTCACTACGCCCTGGCCAATGCCCAGCAGGTCCAGATCCACCAGATAGGAGAGGATGGACAAGTCCAAGTAGTATGTCCTCAGCTTTTTCTAAATCCCTCCATTTAAACCCTCTAATTTCTTGCAAACTTTGCTTCAGTTGCAATTTAATATTTTATTTTTAAATAGTAACTTAACCCTCACTTAGGATTTTCAGTAACTAAACATTGGAGGCTTATGGGGAAAAAAAATTATTTGACAAAACTCTTCCTGCAGGATTTGCTCACACAATTATAGCAAATAAATGCACCTTCATTATTTTATAGAATTTACCTGTTTTCCTGCACTTGCCATGGCACCAGCAGCCCTACGAAATGTAGGGTTTACACACCAGAGTTGGTTTTAGCTATGAATTACACAACAGAAATGCATTTATTTATTTATTTTTCTGTAAAACTGCATTCTCAGCTGGTTTTGAACATCTGTTGGCTGAACCTTTACATGTGTATTCGTTTAGCTACGTGTATATAAGTAAAAGTTATAAATATTGACATTTTTTAAGCCTGAGACACATCTCAGGCTGTGATTATTTCTGTACGTGGTTTTAGTGTCCTCCGAAAAAACCCACCTTCACTTTAGTCCTTCTGTCCCATGGTTTGATACAAGGATTGTTTGAAATTCAAACTTCAATTAAAATTCGTTTAAAATTATTTTTAAAAAGTGTCCTCAGTGAAATAATGCTCTTTCTGCAGGAGCTGGGTGCAAAAGTTCCGCTTCCACTTCACTTTTGTCATAACTTTCCAGTATAACCATGGGAATTTCCTTGTCTCTTGGTTTCCCTATGGATTTTAAATCTTCTTGATTCCTCAATGGATCTTCCTATGAGATATAATTGATGACTGTAAACCATTTTTCAAGTCTTGAAAGACAAGGTAGAAGGGAAAATTATATGAAATACATGAATATAATAGACAAAGTGGTTACATTTATAGGTGTAAGTGATGCAAATTTGCCTCATTAAAAGCTCCAGACTCGTTAATGATCCTTTAAATTGCTTGTGAAATCCAGTGGTTTGACCCACAACCACTTTCTAAATGTCATAATTTAGATATATAGAGGTTGAAACAGGAGAAAATGGCATTGTTTTTTCAGTTCTGTGGAATAACACATATAGATCAGGCTAAGAGTCATTAGTAATGTAGTAGTTATTTATAATATATATTAAAAAATCAGTATTAGAGAAGGACTGTCCTTGAGGACCGATTCTGTGTCTGCAAAAGATGAGTGAGCAGGTTTTTTTTGGTCATAAAAAGGTGAATAAAATCACCTTCTCCCCGTCCTCCAGCCAGAAGGGATTCCTTATACTTAAACCCACTCTAAATGGATCCTCCAAATGCTCCAGGCTTTTTCCTGGGAGCCCTGAGAGCTCCATGTTAAGGAGGGGAAGGTGATTTTAATCTGCACACAAACTGGGCAGTGCTCTAATTTTATATACAGCCCCTATTGTCAGAGTGAGACTTTCAGAGTGTTTTTTCTCCCTATAAATAGATAGTTTCCTTCCAAAGGAAATGAAACTGTTTGAAATAGAGGGATCTGTGTGTCTTTGAAAATCACATGCAATTGTTCTTGTGTTATAAAATCAGAAGAGCCTTTGACAGAATTCCAAATGATTATCTTTAATCTCATGCAGGCATATTAAAATGAACACAAAGCCTTAGAAACCCTCAAGGAGGTTATTTAGAATCCAATCTCAGGTAAATCACAGGAGCAAAGACTTGGCTGGGCTAGTCAGGATGCATAAGGAATTCCATCCACTCTTATCCCTGTTTGGATCAGAGGATAGGCTTGGTACCAGTCTGGAGTGGGGACTATGGTCAGCAATGTAAAGTATTAACAAGATTAACACTATTAGGGCAGTAACTGTGTTCAAATTAATGAATTCTTCCAAAATCCCAGCAGTTTGAGAGTCCTTGGCATGGTCTGGGATCCAGCAGAACTGTGTGAGTGTACACAAATCCATGGATGATTAGATACCTTTGAACGCCTCACTCTTAGGGATATTCAGTCTTACTGTACCTGTTTAAAGAACTGAGTTTGCAAGGTCTTTAAATTGGATTAATGTTTCAGTCACCAAGTCAGCCCCAAGCTTTGTGTGTCAGTCAAAAGCACAGATCCTTTGCCATAGAGAAATTCACTGCAATAAATGTTATTTATTATTATGCCTGTTTTCTTCCTCCTTCAGTGAAAATGAACCATTCTTTGCTCAAAGTCACTCTGCTTATGTTTGACATAAAAGGAGGGGGAAATACAGTTGCACTTTATTTTTTACAGCTATTTCTAATGGTTTTCACTGAATAAACACTTTGCTTCTATACCTTGAGCTGTGCTGATGCAAGGTAGTAGCTGCTTCCTCTAGTCCTGATTTTCCTCTGATGCTCCTTGGTGTTTTCTTTTGTTGTGGATCCCACAGGGCCATCTCCACATAGCCCAAGTGCCCCAGGGGGAGCAGGTCCAGATCACACAGGACAGTGAGGTGAGCAAAAGTTTGGGTGCCCTGGAGCACATTCGGGGCCCTGATTCCAAAACTGCACCTCTGAAATCTGAGTAAAGTGAGAGGATGTGGTGGAACCAGAATGAAATGTGCTTTAGGGTGTTAAATGCAACCTGCTATTTCTCTCTGTTTGGTTTTTTTTTTGGGGGGGGTGGTTTTTTGTTTGTTTTGGGATTTGGGGAGTTTTATCCTCCTTGACTAGCTCTGGGTGTGTTACACTAATGATTGTTGTATAAAACTGGTGGTCTTTGGAAATTTAATACAGAATACTAGAGGAAATCAGTTTAGCTGCTTGCACTGCCATTAAAATGAAATTATTTTATTTAGGTTTATGAACTAAATGTGTCCAGAATACTCAGTGTCTTTGCATGTGGGAACTGTTGAACAGGAGTTGGAGAAAATTCCAGCTACCATCTAGAAAGAGATTTTGCAGAATCAACTTACCTTCATTACTGACTAACTAATTTGGCACTGCAGTGTTTACACTCTTTAATTTTTTCCATAAAAATAGTTCAGTAGAATGGAAATGGATAAATTCAGTCCTGAACCCCCCAATTTTGACTCAGGCAAACCAGCTCTCAAAGCCAGGTGAATTTACCTGTGTGGGACTGCAATTGTTGGTTATTTAAGAATATTTAGATACTCCTAATTGCTAAAACTGCTGTTAGATTTCTGTGTTCTTTGTTTGAATAAAGAAGGAATAGAAAAATAAGGTTAAACAACAGTTTTAATCTGTACCATTTCCCTGTAGAGGTTTTTCCTCACTGTTAAGAATATCTGAATGTGGGTTATTTTAATCCACTTCCAAAGTACCCAAATCACATCTCATAAAACCACTTTGTGAAGGAATATTGTTAACACAGGCAGCTCTTGAAGAATAAATATTATCATAAATATTCTATAAATATTAGAGTTAAAGGCTTCTCCTTTGAAGAGCTTGTCTTGAGAGAAATAAAAAGGGATTAAAATACTCTGGGTCTGAAGGAATGCAAAGTGTGCTACAATAAAACTGAAGGAGTTTTGGGTAAAAAAACCACTAAAAAAATTCTGATTCAGCAGATCCCGTTGTGATTGATCCTGAGGTTCAGGCACCCCCTGTGTCCATTGGCTGTTTGTGTCTCTAAGACTTTCAAGGGCTGCATTTGAAAACATCTGGGCTTTAATTTATTCCAACGTACAGCTTCAAATGAGAGCAGGAGCTGCCAGGAAGAGACACTGCCCAAAACATGCAAATCAAAGAATTGGGATTTTTTTTTTTTCCTCCAAGAAATCTGCTATTTCACTGCTTGGGAAGCTGGTTTTCCTTAATCCAATTGTGCTTTTGGAAAGGCATCTCTGAGCATATGAATAAAACCTTCATTTTGTAAAGATTTCCTTATTAGACTTTGGAGCTACAGTTTTCTTTAAAATCCTTCCCATTATTGAGAATTTTTTTGTGATAGATGTAATTCCTGTAATAGAATTGTTAGTCTTCGGTATTGAATTTTGATAAAACAAAAAACAATTAGTAAATAACACCCCATACATATAAAGTGTTAAATTCTAATTCTAGTTTAGTAAGGGGTTGACTTAAATTTGCAGTTTTGTATAAATAAGGAAACCCAAAAATTTTACCTCAGAAACAACACTGAGAAACTTAACCTTAAAATGCATTATGTAGTAGCTTCCAAAAAGCAAAATATGCCCGTGCTGAGACACTTCCCTGCTTTTGATCTGTTTATCCCCTGTGGATGCAGAGCTGACTATGGGATTGGAGCTGGATTGCCAAAATAACCCTCAGGACTTCCTAAATTAATAGGTTTGCTTAATATTGAAGCTGTTTAATAATAAGATGAGATACAGACTTTTTTCAGCATAAAGCAGCTTTTTTTAAATTCCCAATTTTTATTTATTGTCAATGCTCTTTTTTTCCAGGGAAACCTGCAGATACACCAAGTTCACGTGGGTCAAGATGGACAGGTAGGAACAGAACTGAGTTTAAGCAGCATTTCCTTTGGTCTTTAATGTTGCTGTTGGAATTATCCCAGACTGTAAGTGGCTGTTTTAAGGAGGAAAATCTGTTGAAATAAACAACTTGCAAAATGATGACATGCACATGAAATATTTTAAATACAAAAAGTCTTTGTATTATTTCATCATTCCTGCAACATATTTCATCCCTCTGTTTTATCCCTCCTCGTCTTTGGCCTCTCCCCCCCTGCATTTAGGAACTGGATTGATTTTGGTGTGTACAGTGTGTTCTTGTCTCTGTTCTCCACTGTCCCCATGGCCAGATGTGGACTCAGAACCCCACATTTATTACTGATTTTTAAGCAGTTCTTTTTTTCATTACATCGAGAGGCTTGGGAGAAACAGATCTTTCCCATCTGCTTTTGTTCTTGCTGATAAAATGGCTTTATTAGGTGCTTATGCACACATGAGAGAAGAAAAAGCAGCTTTTACTTGGAGTGCTGAGTCACTGAAGGGCCAAATTAGCAGAATTTCCATGTCAGGTCGCAGCAAAATTGCTCCCATTTGATCTCAGACACACTTTCCCGAATGTTGAGCTCTCTTAAAATACCCACAGCACAAAAACCTTCCTGTGAGAGGCTTTCAAGCCAGGCCACTTGCTATGGATTTTTTTGATCCTGTTGAATATGAATAAGTTGTGAGACATCTGGGGAGAACTCGAGTCCTGCCCTGCATTGAACAGTCTGACATCAGGAAGGTTTGGAACTCAGGGAAGCTCCCAACACTCTGAACTTTTGACCACATACAGGATTTGTGTGGGGGTTTAAAAACAGCAAAATTAACCACTTTTAAGTCTTCTTTACTGAGGTTTTCATCAGCAGTACTTCTGCAGAAGTGAGGCTGGGGAAGGTGATTTTTCCTGTGTGTCAGAACTTTTGGTTTAGTGCTTATTCTTTTTTCTTTCATGGTGAAATATTGCTGCCCAAATTGCACCTTCTTACAAGACAAATATTGGGTGGTTTTATGTCTCTCTGAGTGAGGCATGTAGATTAAGTTGAATTTACTTTTAATTAAAACCTAATAGCTTTATTTTTCTCCTTGAAATATCTATTCATGTGTAAATTTGTGTGCCTGTGCATATATATGGATATATGTGTATTGTTAGAATGTGTGAGAGCACACCAGATAGGGAAGAAAACCATGATTAATTGCCCTTTTTTTGTTTAAATCAACATCATGTTATCTATATCTGCACTATCACACAGTATATATATTTGGGATAATCTTGGTTCTGCCTAAGTGGTTGTTGACTGTACATGGGTATGTAGAAAATCACTTTAACATCCAATTTTTGTGGTTTTTTTAACTAACTGTGCTCTGAACTCTGCTTTTAAACTTTCCTTGAAGAAACAAATAGTGAAGTGCTGGTTTTTTGTTTTTATTTCCTGCACTCAGCTGCATTTTGTGTCTTGAGCGTCACCAGCCAGGTATTGTCACACTTCAACTGGTGGCTCTGCAAATTCCCAGGAATCCTCAAACTCCTCCAAAAGGATTTGCTGGAAAATGGTTATTTTTCAGTGGACCATAAAATAGGAGCAAGCAAATATTTAGGGGATTTTTAGCTCCCTCCTGCATTAATTATTGAAAGCTTCATCAGCAGTTTGGGCCCTGAAGTGAGTGAGCAGCACTCACATGATCCCTGTGCTACACAAGCTCTGTGGCTTCTGCTCATCAGCTGATCTTTGTTTGTCTGAGCTCGTAAAACTGCGAAGGATAAGGAGTTAAACTAAACTCTGCTTGTGGTTGAAGAAGGGGAGTTGAAACTAAGCCATTTTCCTTGGCACTGGGAGCAGGATAAGAGCACAAAAACCTGTCAGGGCTCTGGGGCAGGGTAACTTGAGGCAGGACAGTCCAGTAGCTGTTCAGGACCTGGGATCAAAGAAAAACTCCTGTAATTTTCCAACCTGTCCATTATTTTTCAGGAAATTGGCTTTTCCTTGCATGTTTTGAACTTTAATGCACCAGCCAAGGGACTCTGGGGGATATTGATAACAAGGAATATTGTGGCACTTACTGAGTGTTTTAAGCTGATTAATATATACTTGTCAGTGGCACTAAATCTTAGCTAAAGGATACTAAATATTCCCCTTGAAAATTCATCTCAGGCTGCTGTTTTCCATGTGTTCTGTGCACTGAGCAGGTGTAGGTGTTCCCTCTGCCCAGGTGAGGTTTGGTCCTGCTGCTGATGGAGCTTTTTGCTCTCAACCACAAGTGAAAGGTTTACAAGAAGCTGGGGCTGCAAAGCATAGATTTATAAACTCCATGTGAACTAAGGCATAAAATGGCATTAATGTACCATGAAATTTTATCAGGAAAATCCCCAAGGTGACACAGATGTTCAGGTACTAAATCCTGGCTTCTCTGCACAGTTCTGCCCTTTGATTTTAACTTCCCCCCCTTTGTCTGTCCTGGTAGTTGCACTGAACTTAGATTTTATTTTTCTGGCATCACTGTCCATGGAATAATGAAATCATTCCAAAAAGAGCTCTGTCTACCTCCACATGTGTTCTATTAGCTGGGAGTTTCATATTTCAGTGCACGTTTAATAAAAATACCAAACTGCAAAAATAATTAGACTTTATATTAACCAACACTCGAAACCTCGGAGTAGTGGGAATTTTTTTGACTTTGCATTTGATCCTTATGAATTACCAGAAGTTTTCTAATTTGTCTGCTCTGATTACCTGCCTTCCTTTCTCCCTTTTCTTCCTTGGAACATCCCAGGAGATGTTCGGTGTGTGTCCTGCGCAAGGTGAGGTGTTGCCACAGTGTTCAAAGTTAGGGATATAAAGAGGTAGAACAGGACAATTCCAAGGCCATTCCTTGATCCTGCGTTTCAGACAATTTGTTCATCTCCTGACCAGTGTTTCTCCAATTTAGGCATTAATTAAAATGACACCAGGCAAATGGTCTTCAACTAATAGCCTTAGTTCTTAAATTGAAAAGTTAATGTACTTTAAAATCTCAAATAGGATTGTTCATATTCTGGGGAGCTGACAATTTGTCCTGCTGAGTGAATGAAAAACTAACAGGAATTGCAGCATTTAGTTCACTTGGAGCAGGATCTGTAGGTAAGGTAGAAAAAACGGGAGAACTCAGGACAAAGGAGCATGTAGAAAAAAACAATCAGTGTAAACTGCTTTTGTGGATCTGTGTGTATAGGAAGTAAATGTGCAGAATTGGCATTTTATATAATTGTAGACAAAAGTCTGTCCCAGGGAAGTTTGTGATCAAAGAGGTGCAGTGAGACCCCTGAGTAACTGCTGAGTTATAGGTACAGAGAGAAGGAGGGGATCTGGTTCCTACGGGTTTTCCTGCTGTTTACTGAGGAATTTGAATGGAGCAGGGATTGTTTTATCTTCTCCTGACCTTCTCCTCTGAGCCTGATGCTCTGAGCTTTATAGCAGCTCCAAGGGCTGGGAGGGTTCAGGCTGTGGAGAAGGGAAAGCATCCTCATGTGTGGAACGATTGTAGGAGAGCAGATCCATGACTGGGAAAGATATCCTTGGAAAGCTGCTTGTGATGGAGAAAATAGAGCAGAGTTGAGGGTGGGAGGTTGGGCCTGGAAGGCTGGGATAGAGATGGATGGATCAGCCAGGGTTTGTCTGTGCTGCCCTGGGAGGAGTTGGAGCTGGGTCTGGAGCAGGTCTGGGTTAACCCCCATAGAGCCTGTGGTGGAGCTCAGGAGGAGAAACAACCTCATCACCTCTGTCTGAAACATCTGTCCTGGGCCTGGGCTCTGCTGGAGTCTTGGGAAGGGCAAGAAATCTGGCAGGGCTGGAGAAGGGGAAGAAATGGTTCCAAATGTTCAGAGGGAAAAAAACCCTATCCTGGTAATCCCACGTAAAATCCAGTGAATCTTATTTGTGACTGGATCAAATTGAAATGAAAATAGATTGGTTTGTCGAGGAAATCACAGATCTTGGAATCACTGAGGGTGGAAAAGAGCTCCAAGACCATCAAGTCCAACCTGTGCCCGATCCCCACCTTGTCACCCAGCCCAGAGCACCAAGTGCCACATCCAGGCCTTCCTTGGACACCTCCAGGGATGGTGATTCCAAACCTGCCTTGGCAGCCCCTTCCAAATTCTCCACAAACCTGTGGGACAGTCAAAACCAACGTTGAGATCTGGGTTTTGTCTCTCTGTTTACGTCCCTGATCATTATTGAGACATTCACAATTTTGTGGTGAGGGCACCACGTTTTTTAAGGTCAAATTGAATCCATAACTCAGTTATAATTTTCACTTATACAAACAAAAATGTTGTTGACATTTCCATAATAACTTGGCTGCTGCTCTGTTTTGTTTGTGCATTTTCCAGATGTCATTTTTTTGGGAAAGAAATGTATATTTTCTGAATATGCTTTTTAATTGCCTTTGGAATAGATCTTGTAGTTTCTATCAATATTAACCACTTCAGTTATAATATATTATCCAAGACAGAGAAAAGAATCATCTTCTGCAATTTGTAATTTTCATATAATGCATTTAATTAAAAAGTTCTAGATTTAAATATGCTAAAATTCTTTATTCAAGTTGCTCAGGCAATAATTAACACAATGTAGGAAGTTTTTTCCCTATCCCTGATTTATCAGCAGTAGAGGGCAGTAGAATTAAGATGATTCTGAGCTATTTGCTGAAGCTGGAAGGAATGAGGAGGAAATCGAAGTGGGAGAAAGGAACTGCTCCGAAGTCACCCCTGGAAAGTATTTTTTGTGGGGACAGAGAACATCTGAGTGAGAGTCTTTGTGCTTGTGGGGTTGGGAGAGAGAGGAAGGATTGGAAAGGCTTTGAGTTCTATTAATTCCAATATTTTTTTTATTATCGGAATAACACAAACAGAAAAATGACTGTCAGAAGAACAATAATCACATTAAAACTGCGATATCATTCAGCTGGAACCTAAAAACTCCTTGATTGGATTTGGAAAAAAATAAATGATTATTTCTGACTGAGACTTCCTCAATAATTGTACTAAATTCTACTGAAGTCTTGCAGATCTGAGCCTGTTTTTAGGAGCAAAAATTGAAAGAATTGTTTGGAAACAACATTTGTTTTGTGGAAATTTCAGGTAAAATCACGGTTTCTTTGTGGAAACACAGAGTTTATATGGCAACACTATTTATGATAAAGTAAGAGTGGTTAAATACTTAATTATATTTAAGTAGAAGCATTTTAATGACAAGATTTTTGTGCACATCCTCTTTAATTTGGTGTCTCATACAAGAGATGTCTCCACTTCGTTCCTCAAAGTAGTTCGTCAAAACCACAACACTCTTGGTCTGAAAACTTAGTTTGCTAAAGAAGATGGTATTTTAGCAAAAGAAAATGGAGAAATTTCATTTTAAAGCAGTGAAGTGCCCTAAAACTTACAGATATGTATGGGTTAAAAAAAGCTTAAGGGAAAAACCTGCTACTTTATGATCAGTAAAATAGAAAATATCTCTGAAAAAATTAATATTAGTATTATAAGGAGAATTTGTGATAATTTTTGCTGACTAAAAAGATGTAATGAAATATTTAGTTTATATGTATATAAATGTGTATATATGTGTGTTTGATATGTAGATTAAGGGCAGAATTTAGATGGGTTTGTGGGAAAGGAAGGAAACAGGGAAGAAGGGAACAGGATTATCAGAAGCGGAAGAAAGGAGTTGCTACTCTGGTGATAAAGCAGATATGAAGTTGGTTTAGTGTACTTAGGGTTTGCTGTGGAGATATTTATATGTTTTAGTCGTCAAAGGTCATTAATTGTTGTTAATCTGCAGTTTAAAATGTGAATATAGGAAATTATGGACAAGGCTGCCCTTTGTTCTGTGTCCACTAAAGTTCACTGAGGCTTTTTGGGTCTGAGGTTTATAAAGCCATTTTTGGTTTACTATTCAGTAAAAGAACAAAGGTCTCCTTGGAAAATGCTCAGTTTTATATTGAATTCCCCATCAGTCACTATGTGATTGTTACTTGCTGGAATTTGCTCTGCTTTTATGTGAAGTCCTTGATCTTGTCTTAGAGCAGCTGTAATTTTGATGCCTTTAATTTTATTATGATAATGCTTTGTCCTATCCAAGATCTCAGTGTAGCACCTAAGAGGTGACATGTGAGAAAGTTTGCAGGTGCCTTTCAGTTCAACTTGTTTAAGAAGTTTTTCCTTATCTACTAATTATTATTAACTCTCATCCATCAACACAGTGGTTTGGGGTTTTTTTGTCTTTATATGCTGAAAAAAGCAATCTCTGCTGAAGGCAAAGGTAAGAAAAATCTCCAGCAGCAAAATCTCATATTTATGGTATTTTTTTGTCACTTCTGCTTTTGGCAAAGTGTGACAATAAAGGAACAGCTTCCCAATAATAACAGGATCAAATGTGCCCCTTTCAGCCCTGCAGTGACACGGATGAAGATTTGCTTTGGGAGCAAACAGTGAATTCCAGCAGCTCCTTGGCTGTGAGCACAGAATATATGGCTGTGTTTGCAGCAGAGGCTTTTTCCTAGTGCTCCTCGAAATTTAGACGTTATGTCAGGCAACTATTTCTGTCTCCTGCTCAGAATTCCCCATTCCCAGTTCAATGGGTCTCTGGATGATGGAGCCTTTCACTGATACCTTTCTCACACCACAAACTTGTTTTTCTTTGCCTTGCTGATCAAAAGTAGCAAAATGTCCAGAGAGACAGTAAAATCAGCCTTTATTTTAATACTGATATGAATTAGGATTTTTTTTCCACCCCTTAAATTACTTCTTTCCATTTGTAAAAACCTTCTGACTGGTGGAAAGAATTAGTAGAGGTGATTTGTTAATCTCTTACAGTTATTTCTTTGATACAGTCCCTCGGTTCTTCGAGTGATCTGTGGTAGTTGTAAAGCAAGATTGTTTAATTAAGGTTTTGGAAAAGGATAATATTTTCTGTCATCTTTTTTTTTTTTTATTTTTCTCCTAAGAAAGTGGGTTGTTCCATTAAAATTCCATTCAAGCAGACAGGAGCATTTATAATGCTCCAAAGAATATGTGCTCTATTTTGGAGTATATTATGTTCTTTATTCACCCAAATCTTGTTTTAATATTGCTGTAAACTTAATAAGAAGAGATGAGATACGAAATGATAATCTTTTAAATATAAGGAAAAATAATTTTCTCCACCTTGATAGAAGGCAGAGGTCTAAGCTGCCTCTTATTAGAGATTTTGGTAATAAAATCTCAGCTTGTAGAATAGCAGTGATCACAAAGCTATCTTGCTGGGCTAATCTAGAGAAATCATTTCTTTTTTGTTTTGTTTATTCTTTTTAGTGCTCTTCATTTATGATTTTTCTCATCATGTGATGTGAGCCCTGTTTGTGCTGCAGGTTTGCCCTCAGCCCATCCCTGTTCTCTGCCTGGGCTCCAGCAGTGCCACCTCAGTTATTTCAGATATTAGGGAAGTTTCATCATGTGCTCAGAAATCACTGCTCCATGTTACACATTCCAGCCCAGGAAGGATCTGGGGAATGTTTAACCCGGAGAAAAGGAGGCTCAGGGGGGACCTTCTCGCTCTCTGCAACTCCCTGACAGGAGGATGGAGCCAGGTGGGGGTCGGGCTCTGCTCCCAGGGAACAAGGGACAGGAGCAGAGGAAATGGCTTCCAGCTGTGCCGGGGGAGGTTCAGATTGGACATGAGGAGGAATTTCTTCCTGGAAAGGGCTGTCAGGCCCTGGAAAGAGCTGCCCAGGGAGGTGGTGGAGTCCCCATCCCTGGAGGGGATCCATCCATGGAACAACTGGCTGTGGCACTCAGTGCTCTGGGCTGGGTGACAAGGTGGGGATCAGTAACAGGTTTGACTCGATGATCCTGGAGATCTTTTCCAACCTCAGTGATTGGTACAGTTGGGCTGTCAGTGCCCAGGATAGGTTGACACTGGGTTCACTGAAATCCTGAGATCCATGGCTGGGACCAGCCACTTGCTCCTGGCAGAGCCTGAGCTGTTCATTGTGGAGAGATCTCCCTTCATCCCCAGGAAAACCCAAATCACATGTAGGTGAGATCAGGTCACTTAATGGCAGGTGCATAATTCAGGCCATTAACTTAATGAATCTTCCCTCTATGTTAAACTGGACAGTAAATCTTGATGACTTAAACCTGTTTCCAGATTGCTTGTCTGGGTTAAATGATAAATGGAATTTTGGAGTAGTTCCCAAATGGTGGTCAAGGCTTTTGGAAACCTTTTGAGACCAATTGAGGTATATGAAATTGGGAAATGGCTCCTCTTTTTTGTCTCCCCTCTGTTAAAACAGTTGCTTCTGACCAAGTTTGGGGCACCAAACCCACTCCTTTTAAAATTTCAACCACAGTGGCTCAGCTTAAGAGTAAGTTTATCTTTGTAGAAGAAAACCTGTGTGATTTACAGAGAGTTTTCAGGGTTTTAACAAGTTAATGTTAAACAAAGTGTGATTTGACCAATTGGTTGACTTTTGTCTGTTGTTCATATATTTAATCCTTTCCGTAGTTCAGCTTTATTTTCAGACCAATTTTCCAGAATCCTTAAAATATTTCAAACTTGCTGAGGGAATAAAAAAATTTCATCTAATAAATTCTAATAAATTGAATAACAATGATCAGAGATCCTAAATTTGAGATTCCTGTGCTGGTTGGAACACACCATATTAAAAAAAACCCACTACAAGATGACCACCTTGTTGCTTAATTTAGACATTAAAATTCCACATCAACAGCATAGTTTTAATTTCTGCTCTATTTTAATTAGCTGAGGTAGATTTCCTTTATTCAGAGCACATCAGTGTATTACTCCAAGTAACACTTGGAAAGTCTGTTCGGAAAACCATCGGCCGTGGCTGTTTCTTTAGTGCTCTGTGAACAACATAATTTTTTGTGGAGTAAGTATTTGAAATGATAAACTTGCTTCACTTGATTTGATCCAGTCTGCTGGGATTAGTTGTTGTATCCTGACTCCATCAATTATCCAGTTGGATCTATCAGTTCCTGCCTGGGCTGGAAGCAAAACTCCTTCACACAGAGATAGTCTTTTCCTTTGATACAAACTCTGGGCTCCAACCAGGGTTGATTATGAATGAATCTGGTTTATAAATTGCTTCTTTTTTTTTTTTTTACAACTATTTTTACTCCTAAAATATGTCATTCCATTCTGCTGGAATGTTGCTAAATACTTGTGTTGAGCAGCAGAAGTGTCACGGAGTTCACCAGGAGGAAGTGTTGGAATGGTGTTACTTGTCACGTTAGTGGGATTTCTAGTTAACTGTTTGTTATGGGTTGAGGTGACACTGGCCATGAGGGATCTCATCCCACAGGAATCACACAGGAGAGGTACCGTCCTCAAAAAGGCTGGAGAGGGACTTTGGACAAGGGCCTAGACTGACAGGACAAGGGGGAATGATTCCCAGTGCCAGAGGGCAGGGTTAGATGGAATATTGGGAAGGAATCCTTCCCTGTGAGGGTGGTGAGGCCCTGGCACAGGTTGCCCAGAGAAGCTGTGGCTGCCCCATCCCTGGAAGTGTCCAAGGCCAAGCTGGACGGGGCTTGGAGCAACCTGGTCTAGTGGAAGGTGTCCCTGCCCATGGCAGGGGGTGGGACCAGATGATCTTGAAGGTCCCTTACAACTCAAACCATTCCATGATTCTCTGACTCAAATCCCTCCCATCTTGCATTCAGTTTGTGTGTGATTTGTGATGGATGGAATTCAGTTGGAGGCCGATGTTGGTGGTGCCAGGAGGTGGAACAGCAAACAAAGAAAAAACGCTGCTCAGGACTTCTCACTTCTGGAACTGTGCTGGGAGATTTTTGATCTTTGAGTTTTTCTTCAACAGAGTTCAGCTCAAGGCCAGAACATCTGGGAAGTGTGAATAAAGGAGTTGTCTGGGTAGAGAGGAGAAAGTTGGGCTGACCCAGAGACCTTGCTCTGAGAAGTGAATGACAGTGTTTCAACAATGACACGGGGACTGTTGGGGGTAACTTTGATGGGATCATGTTTTCCTGTGAGGTTTGTTCATAGTAGGTCAATCCATAAAAAGGATGTCAGACAGCAGAAATGGGTTGTAAGGGTAGAGAGAGGAGAACAAATCTGGATGTGACATCAGAGCTGTGCCAGAAGTCAACAGTGAGGATAGATTTTTGCTGTGATACCCATTCTGTGGATGTTTGAGGGGGTCCCTTCGGTGTGAAGTCACCCAAAGGAAGGACAGTTCTGCCTCTGTGTGCTCTCCCAGAGAACGGGATGTGATCTCCAAAGCCACGTGGGCAAACACCACATGGTTGGACTCTGGTGTGTGTTTTCCTGGTCGGTGGTGATGTGTCGGAGGCACTGTCTGAAAGCTGAAGAAAGGAGTGATCAGTAGATCATCTGTTCTGAATTAAACCAAATATGACTTGGACTTGTGTAATGGGAATGGAACTGTCAGAAACATTTGTCATTGGCCACATTCTTTTCCAAGTGATGTGAAGAGATTTGTCAGGATTTGGAGGCCATTTAGTCAAACACTGGACTTTAAGAAGGACCAAAAATCACTCAGGAGCTCCATGATTGTATTGCAGGGCCATTTCTGTCAGTTTAGAAACACGGGAGCTTTTCATCTTCTGTGGAGATTTTCCAAATTAAAATCATTTTCATTTGGCTCCATGTACTTTATCTGGAGTAGAGAAGTCGCAGCTGAGGAAATCCAGGATTCTGAATGCTGGAAATCCAGAACTCTGGATGATTGACCTACAAATGGGCAGCTAAAACTGTTCAGGAGTCACTTTCTTATGTTCTTTTGGAAAATATCATTATACAAGAATATTTTCTAGGTAAATCAGTTGCAAATGTCTTCATTAGACATTTCGTTTGGAAAACTTGAATTTAGATGTCTTGCTTTGAAGTTCAGGTCTTGGTTTAGCAATATCTGGGCCTTCCTGGATTATTTTGTTGAAGATCCACAGGTGCTTCAGTTTTCCATGCATTGAATAATGTCTTGGTCATTGTTATGGGAAGACACTGAAATAGATTTGGAGATTGTGTCAAACTTGATTTCTTCAAAAATCTGTCCCTAATCTTTAAAAGAGCAGAAATTTGTCTCACTGATGACAGTAAACCAACACTGACTTGGTTATTGAATAAGGAATGAAATCCTTACAAAGCCAGAGTTTTCCACAGTGAAGCACCAACATTCCCTGTTTTTAACAGAGTTTTAATCTTTTTTTCCTGTTCTGTTACATCAGACTAAGCCAGATTGTTTCATAAGTATTTATTTTTAATTTATCTTTTCCCTGCCTGAAATATCAAGTAGAAAAGCTTTTCCTTTCAGCCTCATGTCTAAAATCAATATAAATTGTAAAAATTATAACAGTGGAATCCAGCTTCCCAGACTTTGGCAACATGGACTGAGGGAGATTTTGACCTTCCACATTGTTTTGTTCCTTAAATATTTGACATTTCTGGAAAAATACGTATTTTTTTCTCTTCAGAATTCCCTGTAAGGAAAAACTCAAATCGTTTAAGATGTGGATTCTGCATAATTGTAAGAAAGGGAGCTATAATTCATAAAGAAATTTAAATTATTCCCTAGAAATTAATAGTATTTCTTTAAATTTGTTTTGCTTAGTCTGGGAAAACACAAATGACAAGTTGGTTTTCCCCAGCTCCCATCCTGCTCTGGCACAGGGGTATCCAGCAGCCCTTATTTCAAACATTTCCAAACATTAATGATCAAGCAAAAGGACTTAAAAGTCACATTCCTGAGCCATTGCCCTTAATTGGGTTGAGGTTTATTAAGCCAGACCTTGATGTCAGTACAAGAACTGACATTTCTTGTGGATTTTTTCTGAATTCCTACAAATCCCAGATTAATTCCAAATGTTGAATTTGTTGAGAATTGTTTTCCATTTCAAGTAAAACATTCTGTTAAAATGATAACTTGCTTTGCCATCTGTTTGCCTTTGGCCTGTAATTATTATTATTAAAGCAAAAATTGGTGCAAAGTGAATGAAATAAAAACCCTTGAATTGCTTTCAACCCAACCAAGTGCAAAAATCAAAAGATAAAAAAAATTCCCAGACTTCCTTTTTTTCCTGATTTGAGAAGTTCTTGCAAGAAAAAACTGCAATATCCTGGAATCATGGAATGGTTTGGGTTGAACACTTCCAAGAGTGGGGCATCCACTGCTTTTCTGGGCATTTTACTCCTTGTTAGCAGTACAAGGAGGGAAATATGGAAGCAAAACCATGCATTTACAAAATACTTCATTTTACAGCATTCAACACAGAATTAAAAATTATTTCTTAAAAATTAAATTTATTTACATTTAAATCAAGCTTTAATTAAGTAATTAAAGAAAATTTAGAAATTATCATTAAGAAACAATTATTTTCAGTGTTAAAAAATAATTTAAAATTAAATCCAATCTGCTTTAGAATCATCTTTTAAAACAGAATAAACTTGCACATACTGAGGGAGCAGCTGCCTGGGAGACTGATGTGTTTGGTTTTATGGTCCATTAATTTTTATGGTGGATCTGGCATTATCTGTCCAGAACATCCCACTGGAAGGAATGATCCAGGACAGGCAAAAAGTTATCTGTGTTCAATTTTCCTGACATACGTGCTCCTTATTCCCATGGAATTAAGAGTAGGTGGGGTGCAGGTGGGCTCACACGTGGCATTTTTAGATCTATTCTGAGAGAAAATTGCTTTAAAATTCAACTTTTTCCTTCATCTCTGCAATTCTGGACAGTGCAAAGATGTCGCTCCATAGGTAAGATAAGAAGGGAAAAATTGGAAGGAACACTTCCCATTATTTTTTTCCAATCAGTATTGCAAGGCATGAAAAGAACAATTCCAAGGACTATTTGGGAGCTCTGGGTTTTCTCAGAAAGATTGTGAAGGAAATATTTTGTTTCAGTGAGCAAAGTTTTACAATTTCCTTATAAAACAAGGGCTGGAGGTTAACACAGGGTGGGATTCTGGAGCATCCCAAGGCAAGGGAGATGATCCTGGCTGGGATATTTTGGAAACATGTGGACTGTGCTTCCTAAGCAGTTAAATCTTCACCTGCATCGTGGTTCAAACCAGCTCTCAGAGAAATTGGGCTTCCTCCATTAGAAAATAAAGAGGAAATACGTAACACTTAAATATATGTATTTATATTTTTATATATACACTTCTAAAATGATAAATATATAACATATATTTATATTTAATATATATTTTTTTGTATATATATATATGTGGATAGAAGAGAATTTTGGTATCTGAATCCCAAAAGAAATTTCTCCTCATGTAGAAGTTTGCAGCACAGATGGGTTTGTTCCTGTTGTTTGCCCTTCTCTTCATTGCTGAGACTTTTCGGTGTTAATTATTTCCTTCACCCTCCTATAAATTGACGGACACAAGGCAACATTTCACATCAAATCTGTTTTAAATCATGGAAGAGTTATAACATGTCTTTTAAGGTCTGATGCCTCAAGAATTATATAAGAGTTGAAGAGGGAACTCACTGAAATGGAGGCCCCAGATGCCTCTTTTAGAGGATTTTGGATCACAAGAAGCCCAGACCTTGTTTCTGTGCTTTGGGATCAGTGCTGACAGGTAGCAGGAGCCTTTGTTTTGGAGAGTTCACAGAGTTTTTTGGGCTTGACAGAACCCAGGCTCAGTTTTTGCACAGACTTTCTGAGACTCCAATATTTTATTCGGTGTGAGCTGGAAACGTTAAAGTTGTTGTAGAATTATTTTCGTGCTGGGGTTGTTTTACCTGTGGAAAACCAGGTCAAAAATGAGTCTTCTGTTCTCAGGATTATGTAGAACTGTCTGGAGATTCTGCTTAAATAAAACTTGGGGTTTTGTCCTTTGATGCATTTCTGAGCTGCTCTTTTTAGGTCAAAAACTAGACATTCTCTCCTACATTTTATTTACAGTAGTCATCCATACATTTAATCAGGGGCTTGTTCCTCCCTCAGGAGAGTCTTTGGCATCTTTTTTCTTGGGTTGCTCCAGGAAAAGTTTGGCTCCTTAAAAATCTTTATATTTTGGCTATGCTTAGGTTTCCCTGGTCTGTGTTCTCATACCCCATCAAAGGCTCCTGCCTGGCCTCACATTTCCCCTGGATCGTGCTTTTAGCTCAGACTTCATGGATAAACTGTGTTAATGCCTCTGAAATACGCTGGTGCCACTTTTGGGGAATGGTTTTCAAAGACCTCAAAGCCTTTCTCAAATTCAGAGGGATTTGGGCAACTCGGTCCTGTGGGGATTCCAGGTAAAACCTTTTATCCCAGAGCAGCTGAAGGACAAAAGGTCTGGCACAACACCATAAATGTGATCTCAAGTTATGACTTCATGTAAAAATCAGTGTTGGAGTGAGTGGTAATCGAGATTAGAAAATACAAAGGTACCACTGGGATTTTTCCTTCTCATTTTCCTCGTGGTGGTTTGATATTCTCATGTTAGTGGTGTTTCAACTGAGCTGTTTGAGACCACTTCAATATCATATTTTTTATTATAAATCAATCCTGTCCTGTTATATAATCAATCCATCCTCCACAGCTTCACTTGGTAGCAACATGAGAGCTCCCAAAACCTTATTTCAGGAAAAATCTGAATTGTGCCCCTCACCAGCAAGGTACAATAATTCAGCTTAAAAGCTGAATTTTTGAGACAAAATACACGCAGCGAAGGTTATGTTGGTTTTTTTGTAAAGCCAACTTGGAGCAGGAAACAGAATTTTTAAAAGAAGCAGCACAAATGTGCACATGGGATTTTTCAAGACTCTGCTGCGATGGCTGAATTCCATGTGGTACAAGGCATGAAAGGAAAACAGAAAATATCCTTAGTGGGAGAGCAGAGGATGTAAAACATGCATTGGATGTAATCTCTGAGGTGGACAGGGAAGTTTAAACAAAAGTGGACTGAGCCCAACGCAAAGGAATAGCTGCTTTGGACACACTTGAGACACTTCATTTTCTTTTAACTCTAAAAGACAAAGGTAAGTGGGAAATTGGATCAAAGGAATGGGAGCAGAGCTGCATTCCAGTTGGATTTGAAATACAGGGAAAAGACGCAGTTTTAGCTTTTAAGACAAAAGACGCTAAAAGTGGGTGAAATCATAGAAAACCCGGTGACTGATCAAAGCTTCAAGAACCACTTTTTTCCATTATAAAGGATTTTTTATTGTCTCTATGATAAGAGATCAAACTGTGATAACGATCAGATGGAAGAGCCTCAGAAGCAAAATGTTGTTCAAAGCAGGAGCAACTTGTGCAACAAAACAAGGCTCTTGGTTCAGGGTAGAAGCTGCAGCTGCAGCTCTGCTGCTGTGGGCACAAAATCATGGAATCGTGGAATGGTTTGGGTTGGGATGGACCTTAAAACTCATACAGTTCCAACCCCAACATCTTCCTCTAGACCAGGTTGCTCCAAGCCCTGCCCAACTTGGCCTTGGACAATTCCAGGGATGGGGCAGCCACAGCTTCTCTGGGCAACCTGTGCCAGGGCCTCACCTCCCTCACAGGGAAGAATTTCTTCCCAATATCCCATCTAACCCTGCCCTCTGGCAGTGGGAAGCCATTTCCCCTTGTCCTGTCCCTCCAGGCCCTTGTCCAAAGCCCCTTTCCAGCTCTCTTGGAGCCCTTTTAGGCACTGGAAGGCTGCTGGGCATAAGGAAAAATATACAACAGGAGAAGAGACCTGGAGCCACAAACCATGTGGCTCAGAGAGCTGGAGTGGAGCAGAAACCCATTTGTTAAATATTTCATTTTGGTGAATCCAGCAACTCTACCTCCTCCCCAGAACAGGAGGGTCACAGCAATAGCCCCTAAAAAGCATAATTATATTTTCATTTGTGTTTTAATCTCTTTAAAAGAGACAGTTTTTTCAAATTATCATTTGAGTTCAGTTGAACCCCAGAGACGCTCTGTTGAGTCTTACAGCCTGGTTTTGCTCACACAGAGCAGTGATGGCCAAGGGACAGCCCAGGGGGACAGTTTTCCCTGCCAGAAGGATTTATTGACTGGATGCATGTTTGTTGTCTGTATTCTGTGCTAGAAAAATCTCTTTTGAGCCTCAGCAGCTCTGTCACTATATTTGGATGTGTTCTCAGCTGGGAGGAACGGCAAGAAATAACATTCTGGAGTTGTGGTGCACTGGGAAGGGCCCCACGGAGAAGGCAGGAGCTGGTGTGGGGTTTAAAGCCAAGGTTGTGGGTCAGTTTGTGCACTGGGGAGATCTGGAAGCAGAAGGAAAGATGATACCTGTAGGTGGGTGAAGCTGGGGCAGAGGGAAGAGCGAGGAAGGAAGGAGCACTTCTCTTCCATATCTTTCCAAAGAGGTCTTGGGGCTGAGTTTAAAGTTTAAAAAAAGAGACAAGAAAGAAATCTCCATGTAGAGCATCAAATCCATGCAATGGGTTTGTAACCCATGTGGAGAAGCTCAACAGTGTGCAAAAAGGTCACACTGAAGGTGTAGCTACGACTCCTGTGCTGTCCTAGACACACTAGGGAGAGATGCAGAAGAGTTTCCTAAGTGAGGAACTGTCTGAATCAGCAGCCAAAGAATGCTGATGGATAAAGATAACTCATGGAATAATTATAAATCCAAAATTCTGCACCCTGCACCCCCCAAACCCCAAAGAACCAAACACAGGAGCCCCAAGGACTGTGACAGGACAGGAGTGGCTTCAACTTCCTGACTTTTTACGTTTTCCCTGTGTGTAATCAGGAGCCAGAGCTCAGGGACTGGGATGTGAGGTTGTTATAAAATAATTATGCACCAGTCCAGTGAAAAGGAGGAGGAGGAGGTTTGGCTCTGATGCAGCTGTGAGAAAGGTTTCCATGATCCCTTGGGAGAGTCCAGCTGAGCCTCAGCCATGCTGGTATTGCCAAATAGAGCAAATGGGTGATGTCCCACCAGAGGAGAAGGGTTGTGTTTTGACTGCAGATATATGATCAGCCAGTGGAACACACAACTGTGAGACATTTTGTGTTTGCAGACGTTGTTTCTCGAGTTTTTGCCAAAAGCACAGTGGAACAAAGACCAGAGTTAAATTTAGTACATGTCAACCTGATCAAAACCAACTACACACAAGCAAAGCCTGGCCAGATCCAGACCCAGCGTGGCTGGAGCTGCCAGAGCTACCACAGGGCTTGGGATCACGCAGAAAATACTCCAAACTATTACAGCAGGAGGCAGCTGATCTCCAGTGAGTTCAGTAGGCCTGGTAATGGCTCAAGGAGATTTTATTTGAGGTAGAAAACTAGGGTTTTCATGGAATGGTTGGGGTTGGAAGGGAATTTAAAGATCATCTTGTTCCACCTCCTGCCATGGGCAGAGACACCTTCCACTAGACCAGGTTGCTCCAAGCCCATCCAGTGTGGCCGGGAACACTTCCAGGGATGGGGTAGCCACAGCTTCTCTGGGCAACCTGTGCCAGGGCCTCACCACCCTCACAGGGAACAACTCCTTCCCAATATCCCACCTAACTGCCCTCTGGCAGTGGCAAGCCATTCCCCCTTGTTCTATCACTCCATGCCCTTGTCAGAAATTTTAAGTTCAGAACAAGTGTTTGAAAAGACGCACTGAGATTGTTAAATCTTTTGTAATCCAGAATTTTCCAGTAGCCTCAGACCCATGCAAACCCTTGTCCTGGGTACTGTTAAATTGCAGAATAGCAGTTTTGTCCAAGGGAAGAGTGAAAACAAGGATGTCTCCGTGGCATAGGAGGTGGTGTCTGACAGGCACAGACTCAAAGATCTGAGGAGACCAACACATTGATGGTGCTTCTGGTTTTATCTTATGGAAAAGGCACCATGTGGGGCTGCAATAGGAAAGGATTACAAGGAGCAGGGTTGTCTCATGGACTTGTCCCTTGGTTGTGTGTGAGAGGCAGCCCAGCAAGGCACAATATACAGTAGTGGGAGATAAAAGCACAAATTCCAGGAGGAAAGAAGGTGATTTTGCCAGAAATCATTTCAAACAGGCTAGGGTGTAGGATGAGGTGATGAATTCCAAGGCAGTGAGAACCCCCAGTAGCTCAGCAGCACCAGGGAGCCCAGAAGGTTCCAGCAGTGGCACTGAGTGTTTTCCTGACTGGGAAATAAATAACAACAAGCACAGATTTGACTGGAAATATTTCATGTGATGTTAATGTTGGGCTTGAAATCTTTTTAATGTGTTCCTAAGTTCTCACTTGGAAGAGGGATGTGATGTCAAGGCCTTGAAACAGCTGGAGCCTGGGCAAGGTGGTGTGAAAGTCTTTGTGCCTGCATGGAGCCAGTGGGAAAGGAAAGCCCAGCAAAGCTTTGTTCCAGCAAGTGTCTCAGCACTGGGGGAGCACAAAACCACCACACAGGACCAGATTGTCCATTAATTTAGGAGGAGTAAAGTCTTCCAACTGTGCGGAACAACCTTGTCACCTTTTTGAGTGCTGCCTGCCTGTGTCTCCTCAGGAGGAGAAAATGATATTTATTGAGTCCTTGCGCTTTCATTTCTTCCTTCAGAAGAGATAAAGGTGTTGATAAATGTTTTCCCTTGTTTTGTGGCAATTAACACTGTGAGGTTGTTCTCCGAGGAACTTGGGCCAGCCTTTATCTCCTGGATCTTCAGGGCAGGGTTTGTGTATCAATGTTTACAGGGAATTGCCTTCACGACAGCCTGTGGATTATCTCTGGAGCACATTTTATTCATTAGGCCTCTTCCAGCCCCAGCACTGATCAGAATATGAAGTATTTCACAACAGAGTAAACAAAGGCGAGTTTGTGGTCACAAGGATCCGACATGTTCTCTCAGGGTGGCTGGGAAGCATTGGCTCCACGTTCCTGTCAATCCTGTGGCTTCCAATTCCCATTGCTCCAGGCTCATCGGAGTGGGCAGGGTAAGGATGGAAGATACCACAAATTTCTCAGCATTTCAGCTTGGAGAGTGTGAATCATTTCTCTCTTGGAATAACTTTAATAGAAAACTCCAGTCCAACCTGATGAGAAAAATGTGCTAAACCTTTTCTTCCTTTTTTTTAACTCGTTGAAAGGGTTTTTTTTTTTTCCAGACTATTTTTATCATGAGCACTTTGAGAAACATTAGAAACTTTTGAGTTGTAACACTTGTGGAATTAGAGCACTGGAGGGGTTGTTTTAAGGAGCAGTGAAGTTCCAACCAATTAGAAAAGAAAATTATTTGTGTCTGGGATGGTTTACTTTAGATTTTAAACAATTTCTGCAGCTTATGGAGGGTTGGATTTCCTTCTGAAGAGATATAAGATCATTTCTAAAATATTTTACAGCAACATCAGAAGTTAAAAGCATAAGGGGTTTATATCTCACAGAGGCAATGCCAGAAGGCCAGCAGTGAGTTCAGTAATTCCCTGGTTTTACATAAAGCAGTGGATTATATTCCCTTGAATCTCAGTTACTGTGTCATTCTTTGGACCTTTTATCCTGATTTCAAAATACTGAACAAGCGAAAAACACGACGAGTTCAGTGAGGATCAATGCAGTGACTGATTTGTAAAAGAAATATTGACAGACTTTGTTGTTTTAGGACTTGAATTTATGGTTCTTGGGGATGGAGGCCATTCCTTAATGCCATATAATCCATTGAGTGTTGGACAGGAAGCCAAAATTGCTACTTTTCAGCTCCTTTGTTGCCAGTGTGAAGTGGAACTGTATGAAAAGTCCCCTCACTAATGGTATGAGGGAGTAGAGCAACTAAAAGTGTTTACAAAAAATCTGAGGCTGTTCCTGCATTGGGAAACTCCATAATACATAGTATTTTATTGTTGTAAAAACTGAGTTGCTCCAAAAGTTTATGTACAAAACATGAACCCTTACAATGTGCAGCCTGTCCTGGCATTGTCCTGCCCTCCTGGTGTAGCTGGAGGTGGAAGGTTCCCCTCCTCTTCCTCCTCCCTTGTGAAGGGACAGGAGAAAACAAAGAAGTACCTTGAGTGTAGCTTAAGGATTCTGAAATTCTAATCTTAAAAATGCTCGTGGTGTTCTTCATTCTTGAATTCATTTTGCCAGGTGGACTTCATTCCAGCAAGTTGAAGAAATTGGGGGCAAACCCAGTATTTTCTAAAAAAAATGAAATGATAACATTTCTAACTCAGTGAAAGTGACCCTGATCTTTGGCCTTCCCTGGCACTTGGACAGGACTGGTTCTTTGAACAGGATGAGAGGAGGAAGAGAGGTTTAGATTAAATACCAAGGAAAATTTCCTTGTGGAAAGGGTTGTAAAGCACTGGCACAGCTGCCCAGGGCAGTGGTGGAGTCCCCATCCCTGGAGGGATTTAAAAGCCTTGTGGATGTGGCACCTGGGGACATGGGTTAGTGGCAGATGGTTGGACTCAATCTTGGAAGTTCTTTCCAACCTTAAGGATTCTGTGATTCTGCTTCAAACTTTGGTGCTTCGACACACTGACAGTAAATATTCAGGAGATTGTTCATATCAATGCCACTTCTTTTTGGGTGTCAATCTTCCCTTCACCACCTTGTTTTTAGGGCACCTCGAGCTGGGTAGAAAAAATTGGAAAGTATTCCACATAGTATTTAGCAAAGACCAAAGAAAATGGAGCAAAAATTCCCTTTGATTTCCACGTTTACAATGAGTTTCCACATGATCTTTTACTCCTCAGGCACTTGAGACAAAATCCCGGCTTTGCTGATGAGCCTTGGCTTAATGTCAGCTGGAAAACCTTGCTATTTATCCATTGAGGAAGTAGCTTTTAAAAACTTTTGGGAAGGAATTTTGCTAAGTGTTTTCTTTAAATCAATATATTTCCAGGGCCGCGCTGTGGTTGTTACAACATCTTGGACTTCTGGAGGTGCTCTGCTCCTTGTTCAGCTCCTTTAAGATCTTTAGCAATTAGGCTGAACTGATAAAGCCATGTGGGCTTATCTTGTCTCTTCTTTTAGCTTAGAGGAAATAATTTGTGCATTATATCAGGGATAAGAGCTGGGAAGTGTGAAATCTGATCCCAGTTCTGCCACTTGGTGACCTGTAGGAAATTGGTTCCCCACAGCATTTCAGTTCCATGTCTGTGTGACAGGTAAATGCTGGGCTCATCTTCCAGGGTATTCTGCAGCTCTTTAAGTATTTAAAACAACACCAAACCTTTTAACAAGCTCCTCTGTATATCATTTTTATTGAAATCAACTAAAAATTAGGTTATCTGGAGCTTACAACAACTGTGAAATCTTTCTGCTTGAAATCAGTGTATCCCACTTGTTTGGAAAGATTTTTGATTGCATTATTCATTACAGGGCCCTTAAAATTATACTCCAGTGACAAAGCCTCTATTTATTTTTAGACAATTGGCATCCACTTCTGGCTGACCTAGAATGTTTCTTTGATGACAATGCCTGTGATCCAGCTGGGTTTGCTGAATGGTTGAATAAACAAAGACAGATAGTAAAATGTGGGAAAGAAAAGGCTATTTTTATTGTATTAGAGAATCTGTCCAGCCAAGTCCAGGCCTGATTCGAAATGTCATATCTGTAGCACTACACTTCAATTAAATGCTCTGCTCATCTCTGTAATATCTCTGGAATTTTATCATTATTGGATTGCAAGGTTATGAGAGGGCTAAGAGAAAAAAAGTCCAGAATGGAGGTGATTCACACAAAAAGACAATCAGTTTGTTATCCGGCCTCTTCCTGCCTGAAGAATGTAGGTTAAATACACAGAAGGAGGAGGATAAATCTAAGTCTGAGTTTGCTGTTTTCTCCCTTTGAATTTTTGCATTTTGTTTCATTTGGTGGCCAGTTGTGTTTCATTGCAACAGCTTCAAGTGCAACTTCTTTTTTGGATGATAATGTTGCCCCTATGGGCAAAGAACTCCAGGTAGGAGAATAAACAAACAGAAGTCCTGTTTTAACTAAAATCATGGAGTCATGGAATGGTTTGGGATGAAGGGACCTTAAAGCCCATCTCCTGCCAGGGGCAGAGACACCTTCCACTATCCCAGGTTGCTCCAAGCCCCATCCAACCTGGCCTTGGACACTTCCAGGGATGGGGCAGCCACAGCTTCTCTGGGCAACCTGTGCCAGGGCCTCACCACCCTCACAGTAAATCCAAAGGGTGTTTCAGTGCACAGCATCATGATCCCAGTTTCTGTCACTTGTTCAAAAAGAAGAGCCTAAAACAGTTACTGGTGCAAGGAGGTGTCAGAGGGCGAAATTTGGCCATGATTCAAATTTCACTGTAAGTGTAAGGGATGTTTATTTGTCATGTGAGACTTAAGACCAAGTGGCAGATAAATTTTTGACGTGTATTTAAATTTAGTTTAATTGCAATTAACAGATAGTATTGGAAAGGAACATCCTGAAATTCCAGTTCTGACCTCTGGATTGTCAGTTTTAACCTATTTCAGAGAAGGTTTAGGTTGGAAATCAGGGAAAGGTCCTTCCTCCAGAGGGTGGTTGGGCACTGAACAGGCTCCCCAGGGCAGTGGTCACGGCACCAGAGCTCAAGGCATGTTTGCACAATGCTCTCAGGCACGGGGTGGGATTTTGGGGTGTCCTGTGCAGGGCCAGGAGTTGGACTCAATGATCCATTCCAGCTCAGGATATTCCATGATTCCATGAACTTCCAATTCTCACTAGAGCTGCCAGCAGAGCAGGAGACCCAGCAAAGCCCATCCTTCTCCAGGGTGTAGTCTCAGCTTGGGCCTGTAAAACCCATTCCTGCCACTGGGAAAACCAATGACACAGCTCAGGAGTTCCAGCAGGAATATCCCCAAATTATTTTCACAGGAAAATTAGTTGGTTTCCCAATCTTTTTTAGTGGCCATTGCACAAGAAGCCATTTTAAGGGTGTATAAAATCCCCAGATGTTCTCCAGCTTTTAACTGCGGTCTCTGTCCTGTCAGGAGGGGTTTATTTCTACCCCATGAAACAATTAAAGTACCCAACAATGCTCTGCAGGAGCATCCTCCAATCCTAATCATCGTGTTTGTCTTGGATTAGGAGCTTTACAGGATTTATTTAGAAGCCTTTCTGTTTATCTGTTAAAAATGGCCTTTCACATCCCTGCTAAGCTCGATGGCTTCGGTGTAATTTTCCATGGTTCAGACTTCAGTAACAAATAAAATGTAATAAGAATAAATTATAAATATTTATAAGACTATTTTCGTCTTTTATGAGGTTCTTAGGATTTAGAATTTAATATCCCAGCCAAAGCTTCAGTCAGGGCTCTTCTCTTTAACATCAAACTGCCTGCTCAGGGTTTTGCAGAGACTAAAAAACCCTCACCTGTTCTGATGCCAAGGAAAGCATCCGGTGAGACAGACCAAACAAAGGCTGCAAACCTGACATGCAGCCCAGGGTTAGGAGTTCATGTGACCCAAACACATTCCAGCTTCATCCTCCTACCCTTGTCTCTCAATTAGTCACTTTTGGTTGCATACCAGGTACACCAGGTTTTCTGAAAAAAATCAGGGGAAAAAAAAAAGATAAAGGAAAAAATAATTTTAAGGGGTCGAGAAAAATTGTTTTTTTATGAAAGGCTTCTGTGCTTAAATTTGTAGCATAAATAATTCTAAAGAATTTGCTTCAACAAGTGTCTTCTCAGTGTTTTCCTTTTAAATTTGGACTTAATATATTGAATAATTTATGGATTTTTTGCCAATGATTTATGGGAAGAATGGGGTTGTTGGTGCTGGAAAAGCAATAAGCACACTCTTCATTTGTCCTCTTGACTTTAATTGAAGGACTCAGTCCTTGCAGCTCTTCTCTTGGACAAGTTGATTGCATTAATTAGGTAATGAGCAGATGATTTTGTGGTGGCCAGGCCCTTTGTGAAGACATGAAAGCTCGTGTTCTTTACACAGAGGGGTGGGGTGGGGAGGAGCTGCTTGGCTGCTGCTGTGGGGTCAGTTGGCACGTTGGGCTTTGTGTGTTCTCTGGGCTCACATCACAGACACTCCGGAGGCTTTTCCAGCCAAAAATAAGCCCTGGGAACCTCCTGGCTGAGGTGTCCAGCCCTGGACCTGCCCTGTGGTGGGTCACAACCTTGAAGACCTTTGGGTGACCTGGGGAGGCTGGTTATGGGATGGTGATGTTGGGTAGTGACTGCAGAAAGTCATCTCTTAATCATGAGCTTTTCTGTCGGCTCAGAGCATCTGCACAGCTGAGGAGCTCACCCAGCTCCACACGTCTGAGGCTGTTTGCAGTGATTAGAGGTAGAATTGATTATTTGTTCTGAGTTGTAATAATTGAAGCCCAGTTGTCACTAATGTTGGCAGCACTGCAGAGAAAGAACTGACCTGACAATAATTTGGCTAATTGGGGATAAGTTCTGGTTCCATATTCCAGAGTCTGTGCCCTGGGGTGAGCACGGTCTGAGCCTGGGGAGGCCCTGGCACAGGTTGCCCGGAGAAGTTGTGGATTCCCCATCCCTGGAAGTGTTCAAGGCCAGGTTGGATAGGGCTTGGAGCAACCTGGTCTAGTGGGAGGTGTCCTGGATGGAACAAGATGGGCTTTAAAGTCCCTTCCTAGCCAAACCATTCCATGATCCCATGAGATTTGAGGGATGATGAGATGCCCATCAGAACTCTCAGCCTTTCCATCGTGTTGGGCAAAGAAAATCCTGCAGCCTTAGTGGAATTGTGTTCCAGAATTATCCTGGAAAAAGACACCACTGGCATTTAGTACCTAATTAAATCCAAAATCTAACAATTCATGTTAACTAACCATTATTTTGGGAAAAGAATATCCCACAGCCTAAGTGGGAAAAGGGACACTTGGCAATCCCTTTATTAAAGCTGGTTTTTGCAAAGCTTTAACACATTCCTGCCAAAGCAGAGAGCAGGTTGGATGTTCTTTTGTTGTTAAGAAATGGTAGAATAATGAATGTTTTTCTGATCTCTTAAGTAATTTATTCCCTGGACAACATTCATTTTTGATAACTCCATTTTTTATTTTGAAGAATGATCCCAAAAACGAGCCAGAAGTTAATGGATGAAAAGAAACATTGCAAAAATACCCTACTGAGTACATGCTTTCTGTTAGCATTTTCTTATTTATTAATATACTGTATAAAAATGTTGAAACCTCATGTGGGTGGAGGTGGGATTTTGCTGTATTGATAAAATCCATGGACTTGCATAAAAATCCTCTCTAATTTACTACCACTGGTTTTACTGGTATCTCTGGGCTGAAGGATTTGAAAATAGAAATTTTCTTTTCTTGATGTCAAACAGATGTGTTAAAAATAAGTTGGTTTTTATTATTTTCTGTGGATTTTCCTGATAGAGGCAAATGTTTTTTTTCACGGATTGAACTTTGTGATTTTATCTGCTGTTGATACTTGTAGAACATGTGGGTTAAGGGGTTTTGAAAAAGTGTTATGTGGGTAAAAATTCATAATATGAAGGAGGAATGAGATATTTTTATTAAACTTAATGATGACATTTTTCTGTGATACAGAGTGATTAGAAAATAACATTTTCTCCTCTACCTGCCTTGCAAGGAGAGTTATTAATGCAATAAATAAGAACTTTGCACACTAAAAACTTGAGTCTATAATGCCTTTAGTTCTCTGGGAGCTGCATTTCCAGCTGGGTCTGTTTTGTTTCAGTTGACAATGTTTAACTCTGCTCAGCAGTGCAGGAAGAAATATGGATTTGGAAGGAACATCCTAAAAATTTTAGCAGCAGATAGTGAAGTACCGGGCTGAGGGTGCTCACATTTCAGGAGGAATGTTAAGGATGAGCCATTTGAGAGTGAGGAATCCTTCCTACACTTAGTTTAGCTTCTGCATCCCACCCTGAGATAGTGAAGAGCATGAAAGTGGTAAGAATTTATTTTCTAATATCTGATAATTGTGTTTTAATCTCAGTTTTCCCAACTGTTTGTTGTTGCGGGCGCAGTAAATTCATCTGTCAGGCTGTGAAAAACAGTTTTCAATAGTCTCAGCATTGACAAAAATGAATGATTTGGGTGTTCTTTTTGTTTATTAATTTGCTTTTTAATTAATGAGCAACTAATATTGTTATTAATCCCTTCAGCTGTCCCCAGCCATCTCTCCCTGTAGTTACAGGCGGCTCCGCGGTGTCAGCAGGAGGAGTTTTGTCACATACAAATATAACTTCATATTTATTTATACAGAGCTTAGATGTGGCTTTCAGTGCCACACTGAAATCTTTCCCTTAAAAAACAGTCTTTCTGCTGCTCCAATTCCACTTGGAATTTGCCTTAATTTGCACCAGCAACGCTGAACAGTCGAAGCCTTTTCCAGTCCTTTCAAATATGGCTTCGTTTAAAGAATATTCCGCTTTTTCTCCCAACAACTTTTTGCCCCTCTTGTCCTCTGTTCCCTCAGCTCAGCCCACGTGGCTCAGGTGGTTTTGGAGGTGGTTTTTGTAGCCAGGGGACTTCACCATCATGTCAGTGTAGTGGGACACTGAAGAGCTCCGGAGCCGCAGTTGGGTCCGTATCGCGCCGTGGAACTTAATATTTGATATCTGGAATTGCTCTTTGGGGATACAGAAACCATCTGGGCTGCAGTAAATGTCCATTTGCATTTGGGAAAGACTTAAAATACTGCACAAAAAGCAAAGCTGAAAAGCTTCTCCTGATGCTGAACCAAGCGAAGTATGTCATGTTTTCATTCAGTACCACGGCGCGGCAAATCAGCCCCATCGCGCCTGTTTGTCTCGGGAGTCTTTAAACTCCCCAGCCTCCTAAAAAGCTTTTAGATCTCCCATATATTTTACTACTTTCTTCTGTTCTTTGGGTTGGTTTCTCACATTGAGAAGCTAAAATTGGACACATATTTACAGGCACAGCACGAAATTCGATTGTACGAAATGACATTCCCCTCTTTGCCGTGCCTTTCGCAGCGGTTTAGCTTGGCATTCAAACTTCTGCTTGGTTTCTTTTTCATTATTTTACAGAGTTAATTTAGAAATCCATGTGGCATTAACTTGGGGATGAATTTCACCTGCATTTTCTGGGATGCTTTTAAGGGTTGCTCTGTTGGTTTGGGTTCATGCAGGAGCTTCTGCTCTGCTTTATCAGAATGGTTCAGTATCTCTCAGTGCACTGTCACTCACCTTTCTGAAGGTTAAGGCTAAAAATATTCCTGAGAATTTAAAAACTTCAAAGTGTTTCTCCTACTATTCAGAAATTAATACAGAGTTTTTGACTAAAGATTTGACCTTTCTTACGTCTTTCACATTCTCATCACAACTTGTACTTATTAAGATATGTTTGAGAAGAAAAATATTCTGTAGACAGTGTATTTTGAGTAAAAATATTGTGAACTACTTTGCCATGTTCTATTTTTCACCAGTAAATACAATACAGCTGAAAAAAGGACTGTTTTCCCCCTTAAAATTGTTAAACAGATCCAGTCTGAGCCTGATAAGCTGTGTGTAAATTCTACATTTCTGGCATTTCTCTTGTTTTTGGTGGTGGTGGTGAATCATTCCAAACACCCCCGAGAAATTAATTTTCTTAAATCACTTGTGGGGAATTAGGTCCATCTGCTTAAATAGTTCAGTCCCTAGCTTCATACACACAAGAAAAGCCAAAGGAGTCATTGTTTTAATGCAGGGGATGCTCGTGCTCTAGGCTGGGCTGGGTTTTTGTAGCACTGACTGCGAGGTTTTGGAGGCAGAGGATTGTTTTTCTAAGTGTCTTTTATCTCCCTGCAGATAGAAATAAGTTCTCAACACATTTTTAATTCTGTATGTGAAGTTATGTGTGGAATTATGGGCAGATGATGTGCAGGATCAGAGCTGCAGACTCAGAATTCCAAGTATAGAGACACAGAATTCAACATAAGGAAACCCAAGTCCTGTTTGTGTCTATAATTACTCCTGTACACTTACTAAGGTAGGAATTAAAAAAATAGATATTTGCCTAATCCAGTTCGTATGAAACATAGAATTGAAGCAAAATTCAATTTCTGGAGCCACAGCTGAACCCGGAGGGTTTGTAGATACAGAATTAGGACTGAAACCCTTCAAAAGACCTTACATTGTTAGTTCAAAATAATGAATCTGCTAAAACCCACACATTTTTATATATATATATGAGTGCAGCCTTTGCCCCAGCCACCCTTTCAGGTCTATTTTCACTTTTTCTCTGTTTGCTGAACCCCTCAAGCTGTGCTTGAGCTCTGATAAGAGGGAAGGGTTTGGGGAATCAATTCCCTTTGCCTGAAGCCCCATCCCGTGACTCTCCCCATTCAAATCCTACATTTCCAACTCAGATGAAGTTCCTAATTAAATCCCTGTTTACCTGGACCATCACTGCAGAAACACAATCCAGACTGGTCTAAACACACCGTGGGTTCATGACCAGATTTTAAGGCCTAATTAACTAATGGCTGAGGGGGGTTGAGATCCTTTGGTTGCAGCTGGATTTCGAAGGGCAAAATAACAGTAGCTGGGTGCTAAAGATTGATTTTTTTGGCTTTGTGTGCCTGTTGTACTGAACTGACAGTTCAAAACTTGGCATGAAATGAAAAGATGAGCTTTGGATTTCCTCCAGTGTCACTAAAGTCCTTGGATTCAGACTTTGAAGAAGGTCCTTGCTAAAAAGGGACTTAAATTTTTCTTAAATTTTTTAAATTTTCCGTTCCCAAAATCGAGTATTTTTTCCTTGTGCATTGTTCTCTCTCTTTTCATTTATGTCTTTTTATGGAAAAAAAATCACATATGTAAAGCTTTTTTCCTCTGAAAACACTTGCCAAGCAAATCCTGATTGAAGTTATCCAAAGGAAAGGTCATTTTTACAGTGAAACTTCTCCATATATATTTTTTCAGACAACTCACAAACACCCAGCCAACAATAGCAGGGGCATCTTTCAACTTTAACCTTGTGTTCTTTAAAATTTGTTTAACAAAAAAAAATAAAATTGGAAGAACTTTCATCTTTTCCATGAAGTAATTCTTTGGAAAACACAGATAATAAAGAGGAGGAGAAATAGGAATGTTTGACTTTTTATTTTGAAATAACACATGAATTATTGAATTTTGAAAAACATGAAATTGGAAAAAAACCCCAGGAAAAATCCTATAGGAAAAGCATTTTGGGTAACAACTTAGAGAATATTTGACTATCAGGAATAGTTTGCATAGAAACAGAATAATAAAAACCTGATCCAGAGGATAATTTGTGATTTCTTTAGTATTGACAGTGTTTCTTCCAGGCAGAAATGTTCTGGTCTTGCATATTAAAAGAGAACCAGGAATCTTAGAGAGCCAAGGTAGCACAGGGAATTGATCCCTTGTGGAAACCCATCCCTCCCACAATTAGTGAAAAATAAAATTCAAGCCCTACTGAGTCAAGAAGACAGGTTTGGTGATTATTAGACACAAGAAACACCTTAAAAAAGTCTCAAAAAACAACTTTACATCAATGGAGAGTCTGGCAAAGGTGAACTGGGGCCCAAAGAGGCCCCAGACAGCGAGAACAGGACAGAAATCCCCCCTCAGAGAGAGCTTTGGGCTTGGTCTGTCCTGCCTTTTTATGAGCTCTGGACAGGGAATTTTTCTCATTTATAAATCATCCTGCAAAATTTAAAATTATGTTCATATCTCTCCATAAATTCAAGGAAAATCCGTAAGACAGCCATAAGCAATATATAACTTTCTCCTGGTTTTTTACTCATGTGACTTTAAGTGGTGTTTATTTGTATAGATTAATGAATTAAAGTCACAGCAGGTTTTATTCCAGTTTCTGTGTCAGAGTGCATTGAAATGAAACCAGAAGGTTTCATTCTGAAACCATAAACCCAGTATTTCAGTGAAGTTTCTCTTGAGAAGATACTTTTCCCTGTCTTATTTCTTCCTGCCATTGGCTACAAGTGTTTGAAACCAAAAGCAGAGCTCGGGAGTCTCCTTGAAAATAATTCTCCATCGGGGACAGGCATCAGCGTCCTCAGAGAAAAGGAAACCTGAAACATTTCATGCCTTTATTAATTAAATTTTCAGTAATTTCTCAGGCTGTTGAAAGTGTGGAGATGTGTGTGATGGAAACTCACTCCAGGAGGCTTCTCGAGGTGGTTTAGATTTTGCTTTGGCTGCTTTTCAAAAGGGATTTAAAGGAGATAAGTGGAAAATACGACTGAAAATACACGTATGGGTTCCACTCACAGAGGTGTAAAGTGCTTTTGGCTGTCTCTGCTTTTAACACCTGGAAAGCTGTATTTTGCTTCAGATGGGAGTAAATAAATAGTAGATCTGTGATCTATGGTAATATTTTCTTGCTGTATATTTTGCTCTCCTGCTGCTGCTGATTTATAGAGCACTGGGCTCTATATTTATGGTTTCTAACGTGGCCAAACTCTGCGGTTATTAAAGGGTAACATCAAGACTTGAAGTTATCATTTGAATATTAATTTTTCCAGAATGCCTTGGGACATCCCCTTCTCCTTTATTGAACCTCGTGTTGGAGGTGTGAGAGAGATGGAGGAGGAAATCAGGATGTCCCTGGGGATCTCAGGGGCATTTTCAATCTATTCCTCATAAAGCTCAAGGTGCTGGTTCCCACTCCAGACCTGGACTTGTCTTTGGCGTCAGTTCCCACATTCCAGGACCATTTTGAGGAGAATACTCAGAGAGATTTGTTTGGATGGAGGGAACATGCAGCACTAACAAAGTTAGAGCTGGGACTGGCTGGGCTCCAAAATAGCCCATATGATGTGGTTCCAAAAGGGTGGTGGTGGGATGGGAGTCTTTTTCCATAAAAATCTAAGAGGGTGACAGAGCCAAAGTGGAGAATTGGAGCCAACAGACATGGCACTGCTGTGTACAGTAAATAAAACTCCTAATAAAAGTGGAAATATAATTGAATTATAGAGAAAAATGTTCCTGGTGGACATAGATTATAATAACCTTTAAGATGATGTTCTAGAAGGGCAGATTTATTACCCAAAAAAAGGGCTTTTCTTGTATGATTTTGTGAATTTTGGGACTTTGGTGACATGGAAGAGTGAACAATAACGGGGCAAGTGTGAGATTGGGTGAAGAGCACTTGGGTGGGTGTTTATTAAATGTTGCCAAGAGTCCCGAACTCGAGGTGATGGTTGTGTGACCAACCTGCATTAAAATTGTGGAGAGATGAATTTTTCTATTATGTTTTAAAACCATCATCCAAAAATTGTAGATTTGTGTGTGAAAATACCTTTGATAATTCTCCTAAACTTACTCTTCCCAGAGAACCTGTGTTCTTTTGGTCTGCTCTGTACAAGAATATTCCCAAAAGCTTATCTAAATTAACAAAGATAGACATCCAGTGGATTATTTTAAACCATAATAAACCCCTGGGTGGACACTATTTTACAGAATTGCAGCAGATTTAATCCATGTATCTTAATTCACTTTCCAGTCTAATTAGATTGAATTTGATGAAAGTCACTTGAATTATAAATGAGAGTCTGAGGGATTTAGTGGAGTTTAACATATCCATTGTATTTTTTCCCTATGTCCTGCTATAAATATTTACTTTTCCGTGTGACAAGACAATCTGTGTGGTAAGAAGAAGCTTTTTGGAGCTGGATAATTCCAGCTGATCAGAAGCACCACAGGATTTTTCTTTGCTTAGTCAGTATAGAATCAACCAAATATTCAATATATACTCACTGTTTTCAGAATGTGTCACACAGCAGTTGGAAAAGGAAATAGCCAGGATTTTGTGTGGTGTGTGTTTGTGTATATATTTTATCTTAACTCCTCTGTGGCTGTACTTTCCTAATAATGTTATTTGAAGTCGGGGAATGGGGAGGCAGAGCCGAGGAATTCCAGAATCTATAGTTACACACTTGCAGAAAAAGCTGCTCAGGGCTTGGACAGGAGACAACTTTCTGTGTTTACCTTAATTCCAGAGGTTCCCTCATGCTCCCCCAGCTTTTGGGAAGGGCATCTTGGGTTTCCCTGACTTATCTCATGTGCCTGTTACTCATATTCTCAGCCGAGTTGTTTTTTCGGAGCGACCCTCGGTCCTTCGTGCTCTCCCTGCTTTTGTTTTGTGCTGTTCCCTTTCAAGCTCTCGGGAATTTTGCCATAGATTTGACAGGACCTGGATCGGACCTTGCAGTTTTCAGCTCCGGCTACAGAACTCTGATTATTGGAGGTATTTTGGAGCTGTGTGGGCGCGTCACTCCGGGACACAGTTCCGTGGGGGACTTGGCAGTGCTGGGAATGGTTGGACTGGTGGTCTTGGGGGACATTTCCAACCTAAACCATCTTATGATTCTGGGATTGTTTTAGTTTCGTGGTGTTTTCTACTTTGTAGAATCAGGAGTTGTTATTGAATCCAACGTTTGGTTGTTGGTTGTTGTGTGATCCAAAGAGCAATGGAGCTGTGAAGGGGCTGGAGCACCTGGAGCTGCTGAGGGAGCGGGGGTGGGGCTCATCCTGGACAAAAGGAGGCTCAGGGGGGACCTGAACAACTCCCTGACAGGAGGGTGGAGCCAGGTGGGGATCGGGCTCTTTTCCCTAAGCAGAAGCGACAGAACAAGGGGAAACGGCCTCAAGTTGTGCCAGGGGAGGTTTAGGTTGGATATTGGGAATATTCCTTCACTGAAAGGGTCATCCAGCCCTGGCAGGGGTGGAGTCCCCCTCCCTGGAGGGATTTAACACTTGGGCACTTGGGGACATGGGTTAGTGGTCTTGGCAGTGCTGGGGGATGGTTGGACTCGATGGTCTTGGAGGCTTTTCCAACCTCAGTGTGATTCCATGTGAGCTCAGGGATGTGTTTATAACATGTTGTGTTTCATTCTTGGAGCAACACAAATCCTGTTCCTGTGGGCTTTAAAGCTGTTACCATCCTCTCTTTCTCTCTGGAGCTGACAGAATCCTGCATCCAGCTCCTGGCTGTGTTCTCGCTGCCTTATCAGCCCAAACTTCAAGCATTCCCAAATATTCCCTGACTCCTTTCGCAGTCCCTCGGACTCAGGAGTCAGAGCCCAGGAATGAAATACATGTGCATTTCCCTCTGGGTTTTGGGAGGAGGGAGAAAATGGTTCAAATTGGCAAAATGTGAAAGTCTGACAACAGCAGGACTTAAAAATTTATTATTATTGTTTTAAAAAGAGAAATTGGGAGCATCTTGAACCACTTGCCCTAATTGTCCGAGCCAGTGAAATATGTATGGACACATTATCCATAGAAAAATCTGAATATTGGAAATATTTTCACTCTGTGACAAATGGAACCATTTGTTCCTAATTTTTCCTATCTAAACAGTGCTCCCGAGGCTGGAAGAATCACGGGAAGGGGAGAGGAGGGAATTTATTGTCATGAAAACATCATCTCTCCCTGCATTGTTGCCTTTTTATTTGCTATTCTTGCAAGTTACCTCTATAAAAAGGAAAATATCCCCAAAATAAATCAAGCAAAAGATAAAACCCTTTTATTCTTACAGGGGATTTTATGCATAATCCTGCAGAACACATGGAATAAATGCTTTATAAACCTTCCTGTGTTTGTTCTTAGAGAGATTTTGGGGAAAAAAAGTGGAAAAAAATTATAGGAAAATTATAGAAAGTTCATAGTGCCCTGACCTGGCAGTTGTGTAAAAACCTTTGGAATTTGCATTCCCTTGTGTTTTTGGAGCTCTTTGCCCCATGCTCCAGGTTTCAGGGCAGCTTTTCTCCAATTTGTTCAAATGCTTTGGGATTCTTAGCAGACCTTGATGTATTTGTGACAGTTTTTCCCCAAAATCTTTGGGATTGATTTGATTTCCATGTTACATTTCACATAATTTTCCTTCGTTATGCTGCAAATGGAATAATTTCAGGAAAACTTTAATTAACAAAACGAAGCGACTTATTTATTGTGATGGAAAATTTGGCATTTTGCAACTTTTGTGTTTGATTTCCCATCAAAATAATCTGCTTTTTATGCTGTTGTACCCTTTTAATTTATGGGGTTTCAGTATTGGTTTTTGATGGATTTTTGATGATACTCCTTAAAGCCTTTGCAGCAAATTTGAGCCTCCCTGAGAAAAACTTGTTCGCGCTCAAGTGAAGTCCCAAGATTTTAGAAATATTTCGTGGATTCTTGGCAGCCCTTCTGAAGTGTCAACCAAATGTTTGCAGGAACGGCCCAGGGTCACCTATTGGTGTCTTTTAATGAGTTTTGTTTTTAATCTGAATGATCTGAACTAGAAAGATTTGTTTCTTGTTAGAAAGCAGAATATTCTGTTCACTGAGCACTTGCCGACAGCTGCGAGTCAGAGAAAGAAAGGAGCTCAAAGGCATTTGTTTTCAGCTAAAATAAATACTTCAAAATGGTTTTATTTAAAAAAAAATCCACAACAGCTTTGGTTTGTATTCATCTTTGTTTTTTATTCGCCTTCACATCAGTGATTTACAAGCAAATGAAAAGGTTACAACCACAATAAACCAATGCGGAGCAGTAAATTCGGAAGTCTATAAAAACACTTGGCAATATTTAGTGAGATACAACCAAATTAAGGGGTAAGGACAGGGCACCCACCTGGAATTTAAGCTTCAGGTCCCCAAAGTCAGTGTTAAGCTGGTCTTTGAGTGCCTGGTTTAAGCAAACTCAGGTCGCTGGGTCTGGGTGAAACGGAGCTGGTTCCTTCTTAACAGTGAAGTGCAAGAAGTAAGAATTATTTTACTTCAGTCGTAAAGAAAAATAGTGGCAAAACCTGTTTCTGTCGCTGCTGGTGTCATATAAAACAAGTGTTTAGCACATGATTTTAATTTTAAAGATTTTCCCTTTAAAAGTGACTTATTTTTTCTTCATTTTTACTTTTAAACAATTCTGGGAATGGGGTTCAGTGTCTGTCCTTAAAAATTTCTGCTCAAGGCTTTTCCCCTCAGCTCTTATTTTATTTGCTTCGCATTTGTCACTTTGACTGTGCTGCTTTCCCAGCTTCCCCCAAAATTCTTTATTTCACGGGACCACTCTGGAGAATAAAAGCCAACCCCCCCCATTTAGGCATTTCTTTAAATTCCAATGTAATTTACATTACAAAATGCAGGTGGTTTCATTATAAAATCAATCTTCCTTAACCTTTGAACGTTCCTTAGCTCAGCCTGTCCCATAGGAATCCTTCCCCAAGTCCTTCCTCTGCCTCGTGTTTCCGAAAACACGCGGCTCATCCCGAGCCAGTTTCCACTGGAAAAGTGTCCGGTCTTGGCCACTTTGCTGGGAACATTCTGTATCTGGGCAGTTCTTATTTACCTGGAATTCCTGGGACTGAAGTCATGGAGTTAGTCCACAATTAGTCACTCATTAGGCAGAGATTTCAAAATCCTTTTTTCAACGAAATCTTTGGTCCTTGTGCTGCCCCGTGAGTCAAAAAACAACAATATAAACGTGAAATAACCCCCGTAAATATTCTCTCTTTAAAATTCTTGGCTTTTTATGAAATTAGAAAATAATGCTGTCAAAGGATTTGAAAACAGAACTTTCAAAGTCAGGAAAAATCCCCCCCAAAATCGTTCATCTGACTTTTAGCACTGTTAGTCCTTAATGACCAGCACACATGAAAAAATAGTAAAGAAATTTCACTTTTGTTACCACTGAGTGAGGAAAAACTTGGAAATCTGCAGGAAATTAGCAGCTTATCATTCATTTTTGTTTCTGCCTTTGACGTCTATGATGGATTTTATCTCATGAAATTTCGAAGCAAAATTACCCTCCCTTTCTTAAACATCCTAAATCATAATTTTAAACCCGGCTTAGCTGGTGCCTGGCATTGCTCAGCCTGGTTCTCCTGGGGGTCCAGGATCTGCACAGAGAAGGACTGAGGCCAGAAATATTCGGAATATGGGACAAGTGTGAGAAATTTTGGGACTGAACGCTCCGAAAACGCTCTTTATTCCCACATAATTTACCATGATTTGTCTCCTTAACATCACACAGACTGAAATCTCCCTCACCCTTTTTTAGGTCGGGTCTATGACTTTATTTTCCTTGGATCAAAACCATATTTAGACATAAAACCCACTTTGTTTGTCCTTCCCTTTCAATCTGAAATCGAATTTGCAGCCGCAGTAAAAACAATAAAACTCATGTTTGCTTTCCCCCCCTTTTCTTTTCCCCCTCTGTGATAAATTTGGTGTATTTTGAATTTTATCTGCATATCTAAAGTATTCCATTGGAAGCTTTTGAAGGATAACATTGTTTTCAGTGCACAACTGGCTGCTGCTCAAGGGGTTTGAGCTGCAGGAATAGAAATTTGGTGTTTATCATGATGTACTTTGGAACTTCCATTTAGAATTAAAGCAAATTTCTTGCATTTTTAACTATTTCAAATTGTTTCTCAATACAGCTATTTTCCTCTCTTTTTTTACACCAAAAACTAATTCTAGCTCTATGTTGCAGAATTGTCCTAAACTAATATTTCAGCAGCATAATATCTGCATTTCTCAGCTGTTTATCAAGATATAAATCCCATCCACTGGATATAAATCCTGTCCCCTGTGCCATACATATTTGATTTTTAATTTTATTTTTATTTTAAAATTTACATGTATGTTTTCGTTATTCTGTTTATATTTTTATACAACAATAATAATATAATAACAATAATATATAATAACTAGATCTGTAATAATAACTAGATAATAATAAATGGAAGATATAGAATGATATATATAAAATAACTAGATATATAATTAGGACTAGATAGAAAATAAGAACTAGATAGAAAATAAGAACAAAATAATAATAATATTAAATATAATAATATATAATGACAAAATAATAATAATAATAATTATTATTATTATTAAATGACATTATATTTAATGTAACCATTTCCCTGTGCCCTAAGGCATTAGAAATCCCTTCAGGAATGGCAGCAGCTGTTTTAGGGACTGAGATCTGGAATGGTTCAAGCCCTGATGGATCTGTAGGAGCTGCTTTGTGCTCTCACAGGGGCTCTTTGTCCATGGAGCTGTCCCAGGGCCGGGAATGGCCTGGGGGGACTCTGGAAATGTCACCACAACGTGGGTCCCAAATGGCAGCACATTTTCCCAGGGGCAGGAATGAGCCCTGTGAGGTTTTGTACTGAGGGCAGAAATACCAAAGGTTGCCAGAGGTTCACACTGTGGGGTTTCCATTGGCAGCAATGCTGAGCTCACCCAAAAAAAGTTGATTTTTTTCCCTTGAGTTGCCTCTTGACATTTTGGGGGGTGTTAATCCAACATTCCCGACAAACCCGGGGTGAACCCCTCGATCCAGCAGGTCAGGAGCCAGGACAGTGCTGGGCTTTGCTGCTGCTTGGGAGACTCAGGGATTCCTGAAGGGAGAAACAGGGGGAAACCCCACAAATCAGATGCGACTTGAAGGGGGAAGTTGGGAATGTGGTTGTTCAGAAGTGACACAGCTCAGCTGAATTCCCGGGGGTTTGGGTCGGCTCCCACCAGTGCAGAGGAAGAAAATGTGGGATTGTTGAGCTCTGAAAATAAAAATGGGAGCTTTGCTCCTCTAAAAGAGTGGGGAGATGGACTCAGGGATGACCTGCACATCCAGCTGTGGGACAGGATGGGACAGAATTCCATGGTCTTCCTCAGCTCCCATTCCCATCTCTAGGGACACTCAGAGAGTATTCAATTAAATTAACCCCCAATCAGTCACATCCAGGGTGTTACTGTATAAAAATGGCCAGAAATTTTCCTTTCCGTGAAATCTTAAATTTTTCCCAATTGAATTTTTAATTACATTTTGAATTAAATTTTAAATTGTTCACAGTCAGAGACTCCCAAGTCTTTAAAAAAAGTTTTCCTGCTCCCTGTTTGCCTGCGCTCCATTCTGTCTACCATCATTTAAACTTCAAACTCAAATTATTAACTATTATTGCTCTTTTTATAACACTGACCGACCGTTCTCTGGGATGTGCAGTGGTTTATTATTTAACTCCAAAGATTTTTTAATCTGACTACAGTTAAAAGGGGGGGAAAAATTAAATTGATCTTTTCAGTGTTGTTTCATTCCTAATTTCCTCAGTGGTTTATTTAGTGTACAGTGCTTTGTGTGATCTAATTTCTAAGTGAAAATATGAAGGAATTATGTCCTGAAATACACAGGAAAAAACAATATGTAGGTAAATAAAAGTGTCAGAGGGAATCCTTGGTGTAAAGGTATAAATCTCCTTGGGGAGGCTTTTATCTCTTTCTTTCCCTTGCTTTTATCTTCTTGATATTACAAATGCTTAAATACCACTTATTACCTCCTTCTTAAATTCCATTTTCCCCTTCTCTCCTAAAAAGCATCAAAAAGTGTGAAATTTGGATTTAATGGGGGTTGTGAAATAACTTGGATTTTCCTCTGAATTGTTCCAGAGGACAGTGTCAGAACCAGGAGAGGAACAGGCTTCAAAGAATGCCAGAGGTGTTCAGAAATTATAAATATTTCCAGAAATACTATTTTACATATTTTAAATATTATAAGTATTTCCAGAATATCCTTATTATCTGGGGATTCAGGGTCAATCCAGGTGTGTGTCTTATTAATCTGTTTTTTTCTGGAGTCTAATAAATTGAATTTCTAAGAGGAAAAAATAGCATGTTCTGTGTTAGACATGAAAAAAATGCTTTTTATGAGCACATGCTCTAAGAAATCTTTACATTAATTGTGTCTTGGCATTTTATACTCCCAAGGCAGTGTCTGAAACCATGTGAGGGCTGGAAGTGCCATAATTTGTGTCAGGACCAGAGTTGATCAACTCCAAATGTGGGGTTTTTTATTTCCTAAAATGCTGAACCCATTTGAAGCCTTTATTCTTCTCTCTGAGCAGCCAGACAGAGAGTCAGGCTCAGGCTGAGGGTGTGGAATTATTGTGTGAATAAAAATCTGAGAATCTGAGGCAGAATAATTCATTCCTTAATGGGCTGGGGGAGGAATAACTTTTACTGCCCCTCTTTAAACATCTCAGAAATCCCTGTCAAGGACCCTCCCTGTGCTCCTTCCCTCTGGGATAACATTATCAGGTTCTCACTTTTATTGCTGCCCCACTTCTGATTTATGTTTTGCTCATCAAAGCTGCCAAAAGATGATGGTTTTCTGTACAATTATACATCTTTTATACACAATTATTCTTTCTTTGTTCAGCAGTCTCCTCTGCACACTCCAGCGGAGTTTCCTAATTCACAATTTTCTTACCAGACATTTGTACTTCCCATGGACTAGAAAGAAGAGAGTTTGGAGTTGGTCAGGGAGAAGATTTCCACCTGATAATTCCTTCCTGACATTGTGAGAAAACCACATTTTAAATGGCTTTGCTTGAAAAACTCAGGGTTTGATTGCAAAAAGAAGTCATTTTAACCTTCTAAAAGCAGGATTTTCTGCTGCTCTGCTGAGCTTTAGTTCTGGTTTCCAATCTGTGGCCACACACACACACAGGGCCTGGTTTGGGTGGGATTTTCCCCCTCCTCCTCTTCATTGATAGAAACTTTTCAGTGGGTAGAACATTAGTCAAGTTGAGCTTAATTTGTACAAGTATTGCTGAACACAAATATGTGCTTCTAGCATTTATTTCAGGTTATAGACTAGTTTTACATTATCCCAGCTGGGTATTAAAGGGAGTTCCAGAACTGGCAGCATGTTGGGGAAAAGCAGATGTGGACTCTAAGAAAACAATCCTTCTGGGTCCCGGGCTCTCCTTGATGTCTGCTTCGAATTCACACTCCATATTCCAGGGAAAAAAATTGAGAGGGGTTCAAAAATGCAGCTTAAAAAATGTTAATGCTGATGGGAAAGCTTAATTTCCCTCTCCAGATTGCATTTGCATCGATGTTAAAGACCTTTGGCTGCCCCGGAGGCTCAGCTGGTAGCAAAATATATATTTAGGGAGAGTCAGAGGGAGGGTCAAGCACAGGCTGTTGGTGTCTGGGAGCTCCACATAGGTGAAACTTTGAGCTCTACAGCAAAGTTGGGATTTAGGGCTGGAACTGCTGGGCTGGTTCCTCTCATTCCGTCCCACAGCCATGGATTTCCCCGGACACGAATGGGGAAAAGAAGCGACGGCACAGAACCTTGGAGAGATGCTCTGGAAGGGTAAAACTGCCCTGACAACACACATATGGTTGGAGTTCAATCCCCAGGGGAGAACAGGCACTCAACTACTGTGCCAATTGTTTTCCATCCCCAAAGCAAAGAGATTTTAATGATTTATGGCAGAACAGGGTGGATGTGTTACCTAATGGGGTTAGAATGACTCGATGCAGTTTTCTAAGCAGTGCAGGAAGTGAAAGGGATAAACAAATCCCTTCTTGTTCCTCTTTGTTCCCATTTCCAGCAGCAAAGTTTTGGTTATCTGCTAAAATAGTAGTTTCTCTGGGAATGCTTTCCCGTGCAGAGCTGGTATGTGGAAGCAAAAAAAAAGAAAAAAAAAAAAAGGATTTTAAAAATCACCACTTTAAAATTATTTCAAAATCACCACCATCATTTTAACATTATTTAAAAATCATTTTATTTGTGTTCTCAACGTGGAATGTAGCTGGCAACCCACATTTTTTAAGGGTTTGTGTAATTCTTACATGTTGGGCTACTTGAGAAAAGTAAATAAAGGAGGGAATTAATCCAGTAACCGAGAATTCATTTGGAAAATTGGGAAAGTATCATGTGCAGCTCCATAACTACACAACTTAGGCAAACAAAGTGACACTCTGGTAGGATTCATTTTCATTTTATGACTTGAAATTAGAGAAAGGCTGTTTGCATCATCCCAAAGGCTGATGTGAAAGAAGCACCAATTCCCAAGCCTTTCTCCAGGGGGTTGGAAACATTTGGCCACTTAGTGCCTGGGCTAAAGGGAAGCACATGTGGAGCTCCAGTGCTGAGCAGCTTCTGGTGCCTGGAATGATGTGGCTTTAGGTGGAGAAAATATATATAATTCATGTCTTATCTGTGAACCTTGGTGGAAGTCAGGGGGTGGTGATTTGTGGTGATCTGAGGTTATTAAATCTGTCAAAAAGATGATAGTTTTAAAAATGACAGTGCATATTTGTAAGGACATCCACCTCCATGGAGGAAATCCATCATCTTTCCTAATTGCTTTTCTTTGGGAACTCTTTTCTGAAAAAAAAATGACATCAAACATAAGATTTGCTGAGGTGGAACATGATCTATAACATTTAATATCCATCCCATCTGCTCTTGGTTTGGTCCTCACTGGAGCCCATGGAGCAGTTCACAGCAACACTTGCCTTTTCAGTGCCAATAATTGAAATAAAGTGGATAAAGCTTCTATTATTTTGGATTCTTTTTACGTGAACTTTCCTAGGAGATAAAAGCCAAGATTAGAGCTATAGTTGGGTATTTTAATTCCTTTCCTACCGATATCCTGTAACCTTTTGTAGGAGTATTTGGAGAAGTCCAGGTGTTCTGTCATATGTTTTCCATTCTAAAAACCAGCCATTTCATGTTTATTTTTAGTCAAAGTTCTGGAATTCATGTTCCCCTTACACAAGGACATATCCACTAGAACATGAAGAGAACTTCTCGTGTCCTGGTGTCTCCCAGCTCTGTCATTCCTGCCATGGGACTGGGGGGAAAAGGGAAATTAAAGGCAACAGACAGTTCCAAGCTCTGGATGCCTTCCCTCTCTGTGAAATCTGGGACTGTCTTCCCTTAGGTGGGGGAAAAAACCCTGAGGGTTCAAATGTGCTCTTTAACTTGTTCAAGTTGCCACGTTTTCTTGTCCCTGGGATGTTTTTTTCAGGAATTACATCCACAGTGGGTTTTTTTGGTGCAAGTTTCTCTAAGCAACTTATTAATGTAATTTAGGTAATTCTCCAGAGCACTGTTTTCTCATTTAAGTGCTCTTTAATTGACAAGTCCTGGCTTAGAACTTTCTCCAGCTGCTGATTTATAGTCCAGGCTGCTCGCTGGGGTTGTTCCTGCCATCCTCCTCCTGCTTTTCCTTTGAATCCATCACGTCCTTCTGATCCTGATGGATAGAACTTGAGCTGGTTACATCATTGCACAATTAAAGTGGAGGAGGGAGAATATTAATTTGCTTTTCCTTAGGACTTTTCCTGAGCATTGCAATCCTAGAACTTCTCTGTCCCTCTGTGGACGAGCCGTTGTCTCTCGTGCTTTTTTTCCCCATCCATATTTCTCCAAGTTAATGGGATCCTGCCGTGTACAGTAGGAGCAGTGTTTTGTTACCCTGGCTACAAGAGTCAAACTTTCAGATGTTATTTTGCTAGAACTTAAAAAAAAAAATCCCTGCCAGTTATGATGTAAACATTTGCAGTTCCCCCTAAATGCCTTTTCTTTCTGGAATCAAAGTGAAATCACCGTTCCGAGGGCAAAGTGAGGAATTGGTTTGGACATTTGAAAGCAAAATAACAGCTGTGTGTGATTCTGGGAGATCCTCAGTGATCTGCTCTTCCTATTTTTAAGCGGCATATTTACTACCAGCCTCATTGGAAGGGAAGGACCTTCTCATCAGCACTAAGAGTCCAAATCCTCCTTTAAGTTTTTTATGAAAGGGTTGGATGCTCCTTCGGCTGAAATTGCCTCAAGACTTGAGCAGAATTTCATAGTAAATGCTCAAAGTCCTTCAGCATTTCTCCTGACCTTTTGTTTCGAGCATAACTAATCCCACCAGGAATTGGAGCCTGGAGGATGGGCCCAGCAGGGTGACATTTAAAGCCGTGTTTACATTTATTGGAGTAGCAGGGATTTGCCACAGCAAAATATAAAGGGAGACAGTCCAGAAGGGAAGGATCCTCTCCCTCTTGGCTGGGTTATGTCACAACAGCAAATTTCCCACAGCCAGATGCTGTGTGAGTCACGTTCCTTATCCACTGGGGTGACCTCTGGCCGTGCTGGTCACTTGGAGGAGTCTGTGTCACTCGGCTTTCACTCCTTCCTTCAGCTTTTGCACTCGGCGGCTCCACTTCAGGAAGATTTCTTTGACACTGGAGTATTTTGCTCTGAACTATCCAGCCATTTCTTAACAGCACTCAGTTGTGCATTGAATAAAACCCAAAAATAACATTCTGCTGGAAAAAAACCATGGAAGCCAAAGCTTCTTTAGTACTGCTCCAAAGAGTGGATTATCATGGGGAGATGGAACTGCCCACTCCGAAAAGTCTTCCTGTTGGAAGTAGTTCCGTGATTTTACCCTACTTGCTGCTGACACTGAGCTGTTTCTTCACAAAATGTTGGAATTATGTAGATTTGTGGCTGCCCCATCCCTGGAAGTGTCCAAGGCCGGGTTGGATGGGGCTTGGAGCAACCTGGTCTAGTGGAAGGTGTCCCTGCCCATGGCAGGGGGTGGTTTGTAAGGTCCCTTCCAACCCAAACCACTCTGGGATTCCATGATTCCATGAGATTTGAATAATATTTACTGTTCTCAGATTGAATTAACTCCAGAGTTTTTACAAACTATAACAGAACACAGAAGGCTGAGCAGAAATGCTTAGTTATGTATTTCTGACTCTTTTTTTCCTTTCTTGCCAAAAGATTATGGGGATATAGGGAAGAATTTTAGGTGGATTGACTACCTGGCAGTCCCATTCCCATATGTGTGTGGAGTTCATGTGATATAATCCATGGGTTCACCAGAGAAGAGATTAATTAACCAGGGAAGGTGGGCATGAAATACCCAAATTCCTAATTCAGGGAGCTCTGGAAGGTGCAGGGACATCAGATCACCTTTTGTGAACAACTGACATCAGACTGGGGTTGGTTTTGGGAAGTTCAGCATCTGAGAAGAGCTGCCAGTGAACCCCAAAGCTGTTTGAGAAGTTTCCATTTCACTGAGAGGATCTCGGTACAAAAGCTGAGTCAGATGATCCAGATTTCCTTCCTTCCAAACATCCCCCAGGATTTGATACAGTGAGTTTAGATGAGGTAACTCCTCTTTACATAACCAAGTCACTTTTACTGAAATTACATCTGCTCTCAAACTGCCAATTAAGTATAATTAAGTCTTGCACATGTGCTGGTTTAAAGTGGATTTTCAGTGAAACTCTGGGTTTGGTTTTGGTGTATTTTACATACTTTTTAAGGCCTGAGCTCATCCCTACTAGAAGTCAAAGGAAGGGCCCTGCTTGGCTTCCTTAGGATGTGATCCCAAAGCATCTTGAGACAATCCCTCTTCCTTCCATGACTTTTCTTTACATCCCTGTCTGTCCATCTGGGATATTGAGTTAAAATCAAACGCTGCTGATGACCATGTGAGCTTCCTATACCCAGGATTTCCTGTATCTCCTTGTATTCGGATCACGTGATGCAAAGCTTGATTTGGACTTTTATTTCTCACTAATTAACTTGGCATCCCTTTCAGCCTGTAAAAATTCCCAGATAAAGTTTAAATTACCCTGATGATGTTGAACACCAACCACTTCTCAAGGAGCTGGTGGACTCTTGAGGGACCCTCACCTTGCCCTCAAAGAGGTGTAGACCCAGTGAATGTCTGAGATACCTTTAATAGCTTCACCTTTGTCTCTTGGTGTTCACTTAATTTTACACAGGTTGTATTTAACCTAGACAGAAATAATTAATATAAAAATATTCTGTATTTTTAAATACTGTATGTGGAAAAAAATGGCTTCTTTTAGCTGGGCAGTGCTTAGGAAAAGCTCAGGGGGACAGTGATGGTGAGAGCAGGTGCTTTTTAATACAAGATAACATAATCTATATTAATTTGATCTTTTTCTGCACCTTATGTTTTGCAGTTTATTTCCCAAATTAGATGTGAACAGTTTTCAAAGTCCCCAGAATATTTTATTTGTGTTTTTCTTTCTTTGTTTTGGTTTGATTGTGGGTTTTTTTTGTCTGATTGGTTTCTTTGGAGTTTTTCTCTGGGTTTTTTTTTTGTTGTTTTTTAAAAAAACCTTGTGCAGGGAATGTTCATAAAGATCAGGAACCTCTGCCACACTTTCCCTTTCAAATCTCCCCTCAGTTCTTCACTCAGCACCTCATTTTTCTTTGCTCAGGGTCTGTTACAGGATTTCCCTGATGGCTGCAAATCCATAAAACCCCAGTGCTGGGAAGTATCGGAGCTTTGCTGACCAGAGTCACTCTCCAGAGGCAGAGGCTCATTCCTGGTGCTCCCTCGGCCGTGTTTTCCTTTGGGATCACCAAAAGGGGCCTCTTGGGAAGGAAGTGGGTGTTGTGAAAGGACATCAAGGCCAGGTTGGACCTGACTTGGAGAAACCTGGTCTGGGGAAGGTGTCGGGGGGGTGGAACTTTCTGAGCTTTGATGTCCCTTCCAACCCAACCCATTCCATAATTCCATGATTCCATGATTCCATAAAGATGCAGATGGTTTACATTCACCAAACCACACTTTGCCATAACTGATCTCTCTCCACCCAACCTCAGCAGGCAGAAAAAGGGACATTTTGGTGCAGTTGCAGTTTGAGAGTTCAAACCCCAGTAGCTGTGGTTGTGTCCATGTGTTTCTCCAGGCACATTAAGGGAATCTGGGAGCTGACAGGGCTGAGCAGAGCTGTGGCCACAGCAAAGCAGCTGAGATGTTTATTCCTTGTTATACAAGGAAATATTGCCCCTGATAAAAGCACTCTCTGGAATGATCCGTTTCATTTTTCCACCCTCTGCGGAGCTGAAATCCATTTCACTTTTCCTGCCTGTTATTTAGGGAATGTCAAGGAGGTGCTCCCAGTTCTATGGCTCTGCAGGGGGTTCCCTGATGAGGTTTTGACAGATTTAAGGGCACTTTTTGCACGGTTCAGCTCCGAAATGCACAGCAGGGACAGTTCCCCTCGCTCTGAACTGCTCTGAGTTGGGCTTTTATTTATGCTGAGTTTATTTTGGTATTGGCACATTTCATGTAAGGAATAAATTGCAAATTTAGGTACAAGTTTTTGTTGGATAAGGGAAGGTCCCCAAGTAAAGCTTTAGGACATAGATTGGTAAATTCCCAGTGATATCAGCTTTGAGAGCAGTCGATAATTTTTATTTCGTTTTCAGTTACCTTAATTCAGCACACTTTTATTTTAAGAGAAATTAATTAGGACATTAATACTGTTTTTAAACAAAGTTCATGTTACCAGAGCTTCTGTCAAACCCTTATACCACAACACTGTATATTGAATTTACATTGTAATATTGTACTATTTGAGGATGGATGAGTGAAGCAAGTGTCCTCCACACTGGACTTGTTTCCTTGTGTTGGGTCTTGCTCTGCTTCATCAAGGGAAATTAAGAACTACAAAATTAAACTTTTGGACTCGAGTCTTGGATTTTTTTTCATACAGCTCCATTCTTTTGGCTCTGCACTGCCTACTCCAGCTTCCTTAGGGAATGCTAAGATGTTGGAGACCTGGATTAATCTAAACCTCTGATGTTTTCAAAGAACTTATTAATTTTTGATACTAAACAGTTTTTGAGTTCTGGACCTAAAGACAGAGTCTAATTGCCCCAGATAAACTCATCCATGAGCCTGTAAATCCACTAAATAAATGTTTTGTTGGCAATAAGATGGTTTTAGTCTTAAGGCTTCATGAAGAAAACTTTAAGACTGGAAGGAATCTGGTAGAGGGACTTATCTTTTTGAAGGGAAGGTGTTTATCAGCAGAGCTGCTTATCTTTTCAAGGAGCTGTGTTTGCTGTTTGAATGTGTTTTGCCATCAGCGCCACAGGATTTTTAGTGAACCTTCTATAAACAACCACTCAGCAATTCAAAACCTCTCTTTATTTAAAAAAAAATCATATTTTTTTGCATTCCTGCAGTAGAAATGGGAAAAAAGACACCAAATTCTCAGAGTGTTTTGGTTTTGAGCCTTTTATGGGTAAGCAAACATTTGTGCTTGCCTAGATCAATAAAAGGGCTCACAACAGTAGCAAGAAGGTGTTTTAAAAGGTTCAGAAGTGTCTTTTGGAATGTTCAATCTGGCAAAGACCAGACTGAGGAATGGGCCTGGTTTTGGTAAAAAATATCCAGCTATTCCAAAATATTCATCTGGTTTTGGAATTTAAAGGCTTAAGTTATGAACTTCCAAAAGAATAATTGCCAGTGATAAGTAAAATCGGCAGAGGGTGTGATATGTGTTGAACCATGCTTGGAAACTGTTTGAATAATTTTGGAGGAAACTGAAAGAAGGCATTAAATTTTAATCTTTTGAAGAAAATTCTATTTCCTGCCCTGGCAGTTGAATGTTGAATGGGAACAATTAGTTACGGGATAAAATGAGCTTGACATGGAAAGAAAGGAGGCAGAGAACGTGGCTGGTTTTCATTATTAAGACTAATTTTATTAAGTTTTGTATGGCAAACATCTCACTGAAGAAGGGATGAAAAACAGAAGTTTGGGAGATCAATAATTTGCATGTCCCAAACCATCAAGAGTTTGAGTGATAAAGAGAAAAAAAAGGAAGAGAGAGGAGGTAAAAAACCCAAAGAGAAATGCAGAGATTCAGGTCAGTGGGATTACACAATTGGTACAGTCATAGAATTCCAGAATGGTTTGGGTTGGAAGAGACTTCAAAGATCATTTAGTTCCAGCCCCATGGGCAGAGACACCTTCCACTATCCCAGGTTGCTCCAAGCCCCATCCAACCTGGCCTTGGACACTTCCAGGGATCCAGGGGCAGCCACAGCTTCTCTGGGCAACCTGTGCCAGGGCCTCCTCACCCTCACAGAGAGGAATTCCCTCCCAATATCCAATCTAAACCTCCTCTGTTTCTATTTGAAGCCTTTTCCCCTGAATCTGCTGAGAAAGGGAGTTTTTTTTCCAAGTGCTCTGGAAGGTCACTGGCAGGTGAGAACACGCAATAAAACAGGGAAGCTGTTGGAAATTTTTGGTTCTGTTGGAAATTTTCGGCTTCTTTGTTGTAAAACAGTTTCTATGTGACAAGAACAGGGGGATGGAACTTAAAACAACCTGGTCTAGTGGAAGGTGTCCCTGCCCGTGCAGGGGGTAGAATGAGATGAGCTTTAAGGTCCCTTCCAACCCAAACCATTCCATGATTCCATGATAATGGGGTTGTTCGGTCACTCACAGTCATTGTGAACTTTATAATTCAGAAATAAATGAGAAAAAAAACCCATTGAAGACCTACAGGTAATGAATAGAGATGTGATGTGATCCCAGCAGCCTGGATCATTCAGTTCCAACACTAACACCGTAGGGTGGAAGAATTTTGCTCACTCCTGTAAAAACAAAGTGTAGCATCCTTTGCAGTTTGATGCCAACTGTCTCCCAGAACACCCAAGATCTCATAAAATCCTGAGCACACCCCTGAGGTCATTTATTGGGGTCGCCTCTTCTTGCCTCCCACGCTCCCCAGAGAAATTGTGGTCCACCCCCTCCTCCATGGCCACCCACCCTCAGATCAGCTGAGAAATCAGACTTTGGGAAGCAAAACCTTTGTTAGGAATGTTATTTTTGCTCTTTGTTCTCTCCTGCCTTCCTTTGAAAGTTCCTTTTGTTTGCTGCGGGTCAAATGCTGTAGTTTAAAAATACATCCCTCATGGCACAAAGAAATGAAATTAATATTAATTAATGTGCCTATTCTAGCTGAATGTCAAAAATGGCAGTGGGGACTTGTAATTATTTACATACAGGTATTTTATTCTGATCTGTGTGTCAAGAAGTAAATTAAAATTAATCTAAAAAGAAGCATGTTTTTAAGAAGGACTTTGAGATGGATCCACTATCCTTTGGTTTTGAAGCCTTTGGGAACTTAGGAACTATAGGAACTTAGAATTAATTAGTAATTCTTAAATCTACACCTTCATATTTGACGCAAATATAAACATTGCTCTAATAAATGGTCAACACTGGAATGCCTTTGGCTGTGAGAAGGAGTATCTTGGATTTGGGCCTGTTAATGCAGCAGTAAAATGTTACTCAGTGACATCCCTGTGCACTACTGGTAGTGTCACTTTCATGTGACCTGTCAATCTGTCCCAATTAGTCTTTGTCATAATCATTAACATAATTATGAATCCCAGAAGGCCAAATGGATTGAGCACCTTATGTGGGAATCCCTGTGTTCCATGTCCACGTGGCTGAAAGCAACTGATACTGATGGACAAGTGTTTTTTGGTTTCTTTTTAACAGTCTTTGGTGTTGGATCTGGTTTGGTTCAGGAGCTTACAGACACTGAATGACTGAGGTTTATAGATATCTATATATCTATATATCTATATATCTATCTATATAGGTAGGGTGTATTTTAGAACAATTTGGTTGCACTGGAAAAGATACGTGGAGCCATTTTGGTTGTTATTATTATCTATAGTAATGAAACAATATAAAAGTAGCTGGTTTGGTTATTATCTGTAGAAATATAGGCATAAAAATAACACTTTGGAAAATGTATAAGAAAAAGAAAGGAAGAGAAAGGAAGGATAAGAGTAGAAGGATGTCACCACTGGGGGGTCCAGCTACGAGACCTGATTATTGCAATATTGGTGTCTGTTGGTCAAAGTCTTGATCCCTTGGGGTGGGGGAAGACGTCAAAACATGAAGTCCAGTGGGTTAATATGTGCTCAGGTTCAGGGGGGAGGTTTTACACTGATGGAACATGTGGGTCATTCACAGTCCACTGGTGGAAGAGTCTGGACCTGCTGCTCTTGCAAATGGCCCCTTGTTGGAGCCATTCACCAGGAACATCCCAGCCTCTCACAGGGGCTCTGGGATGACCCAGTTTTTGAGGAGATGCCCCACTGAGGTCCCTTCCAGCCTGCCCCACCCTGGAATTCCAAGTTGTGACACCCTGCTGTCCCCACAGGTGCTGCAAGGTGCTCAGCTCATCGCCGTGGCATCGGCCGAGCCCGCGCCCGGGGGGGTGGATGGATCCCCACTCCAGGGAAGTGACATCCAGGTCCAGTATGTGCAGCTCACACCAGTGACAGACCACTCTGCCACCAACCAGGTATGTACAGGTCTCTATTTTCACCATCTGAATGTGCTTAACTCGAGTGAAATATCCGTCACACGTCCTGTATATCTACCCACAAACAAGGACTTCATGATCCTTTCTCCAAACCATATAAAAAATATCATTTACATAATTTTTTTAAAGATATAAATGGTCTTTTCCTACTCCCTCTGCTGTGTTCCTTCTCAGTGCCTCTAGAGAACAGTTATTTTGGTCATCATTGTTTTCCTGTGCCCTTGAAGGCTAAAAGCCATTGCAAAGGACAGGGCAAGAAACGTGCCTGAATGCAGCCAAAAAGGATATTTTAGACTGAGGTTTCACTTAAAAATGTTATACCCTTCCTGACAGCAGTTTTCCAGTTGTTTTGATCAACAGCCTGGATTTCCCACAGCATCTGTGAGTGAACACTTGATCCCCTCAGTTATGGTGGAGGATTTACCGGGTATTTTTGTCTTTTTAAATCAGTTTGAACAGTTGTGTGGCTGAGTCTAGAAAAAGTTTGTCATCAACTTGAAGCTTTGGTGACAACGCAAGAAAATTGACTTAGAACAGTTGTAAGAAGTTTTTCTGAAGATGGTCACGGGTTGTTTTGCAAATCCCACTTCCTGGGCTTCTGTTCTGGAGGATGCCAAGTGCTTGTGGAATTCTTTTGCCTTCTGAAGATTTATTCTTAGTCACTTGTAAGACTGCTCTGGACACTGAGAGTGCTGCTACAGGGATTGTGCCTTATTTTTTATGAATCCTCCATCACTGCTGGTCTTGTGCAATTAATAAATCATGGAGTCATGGAATATCAGGACTCACAAGGATCATGAAGCCAAATAAGTGAAGTACATAGGCAGCAGGTAGTGAGAGGTGTTTCTCCTGCTGCTGCTCTCACTCCAGACTTGGAAAATACTCAAATTTACCTCCCATGGAGCTTTCCTGGGTGTGTTCCATGTGCTTGTCCTATCAAATGTAGCAATTTGATAGATTTATTCAGCACTTTGGCACGAATTTATTGAACAATTTAAGTTTAAGCAAACACCAAATTACCTTCCAAGCTGAACAGGATAAAAGTCTTGTAGCCATGTGCAATTACTGACAACAAGGCAGAGATGGAGAGAAAGAATTTGAAAACAAATCTTAATTGAGGAGAAACACTTCATGATTTCGAGCCTCTGGTAGTTTTATTTGAATAAATAAGTTGTGACTGTGTAGTAAAATCTGAAGGATGAGAAATCGGGAGTTTCCACCCATGTGGATCATCCTGCAGATCCAAGGCTGAGGGCAAAAAGCAGGACTTCCAATCAGACTATTTTACAACAGAAATACTGTCAGAGATGTAATTCTGTATCCAGGGTGTTACATAAAGCAAATATTAGATGTGTTTATGGGGGGAAAATCCATCAAGAGCAGATCTCTGGAATGTGGGGCAGGAAAATCCAGAGAAATATCATTAAATCCTTGCCCTTTGCTTGGAGTTTTATCAGTGCTTGTGATCCTGGCTCTGTCAGGGGAAGGTTTCCTGGGTGTGAGGGGCTTTCTCCAAGCCAGTCCAGCTGTTCTTAAGTTTATCTTTCAGCTCCAAGGATGGAGTTTGTGTCAGCAGCAACTTTTCCTTACTCCAAGTAACTTGGCTAAAAGGGAATTTGCAGTGGGATTATCCTTCCCCAGCATTGTCAGCCCACTGGGAGGAATTTAATTTTTAAGGAGACTTCCCTTGAAAGCTGAAATCAATTGTCTTTACTCTCAATTCTGTCATGAGGGCTGTTCTTCCTTGGAAAGTGAGGAAAATCAGGCCTGCAGGAAGGATTTTATTGGAGGAAAAGTTGACTGTTGTAGCTTTATTCTCATTTTACACAAAATAAACATAGACTGCAGTGGGTGAAATCAGCATTTTTAGACCATATCCTGCAGCAACTGAGAAATTCCAAGCACGAGGCCATCAGGGAATTTTACTCTCCTTACCTTCAGCAGCTCTGTCATTCCAGGAATCCCTCCTGGCTCTTCCATGATCCCCTTGGTGGCTTTTTATCCACAGTTCTGCCCAGCTCCATATTCCCAATGTCTCTCCATACCTTGAGCTGGCACCAGCCCTTCCACAGCTTCATGTTGTGCCAGACAAAGGGTTTATTTTCTTTATTTAGAGCTGGGTTTTTTGGGAGAAGAGAGGGGGAATAATTGTTTCCTATGTGCCACTCCTGATTGTGTAGATCTTTATCATAATTGCATTATTTCAGCCTTCTCCTTAGAGGCTGAAGGTCTATTTAGTCTTCAGAAGGACTCTTGATGTTATTTTTGGTGCCTTTGTAAGTGTGTTCCCATTCCCACTCCGTCACAGAACCGACATCCATGCGGATTTTGCACTGGGATTTTTCCACTGGCATATACAAGAACTTTCTATTAGTACAACAAGTTCACATTCCCTTGGTTACACCAATGAAAAGCACTTTTAGATTGATTTCTTGCTGTCCTGTTTCCCTTTGCAGGGCACTGACAGCCTTCAATCAGCAATCCAGCCAGAAATGCAGATAGAACACGGAGCAATCCAAATTCAGTGAGGGCACTGAGGAACATTGGGAGCTGTTGGTGAACTACAGGCAGAAATGAAGTGCAAGAGGACAAAAATACCTCTTAAACCAATGGTCACACCTCAGACATCTCCAGCCATGGCCTGGTTGTCCTCACCTGGAATAATTCACACCCTTTTACTTCAGCTGGAGCTGCACCACAACAGCAGTGAAGATCTGACCTTCAGGAAAAAAATCAAGAGGAAAAAAAACAACCCTTGCAGAAAGACAGAAGGAGGTTTAATTCATCCAAACTGTGAGACTCAATTCCTGCTCACCCATTTCTTCTGTGAAAAAGGCCCTTTGAATGTCTGCAGATACCTTAGGAGGTGTATTGCTGCTTTGCAATACTTGCTTTACCACATAGAAAAGTTCCAGAGCTCAGCTATTTTTCACTGTTTAAACAGCTTTTTTTTTATTTGCTATGGTGTTTATAACAAAAAATGGAAAATATTTAAAAAGAGGAAAATCCCATGACAGCAAGTATTGGCCTTTTGCTGGTGTTTTCTGTTCAGTGTAATGAAAACTGTACTTGCAGAAGACTAACAATTTTGTTTGTACTGTTGCTTAACTACTTTTCTAGGGGAAAAGGCTTTTAAATGCTGTAATTATGCATTTCTAATGGAAAATAAATGTGTATTTATGAATAGTGCAGCTCTAAGTTGCTCTGCCTTGGGATGAGGATGGTTTGGTGGCTGCAGAAGTGGAGTTCTGGAGGAGTTGATGCCACTTGCAAGCTCTGCTGGAAGTCACTTTAAGTCTCTAAGGAAGGTCTCAATCTCAGATCGTTTTATTATCTAAATTTTCAGTGCAACAAAAATGGGATAGTTAAGCTTTGAAGTCTGCAAATCGTATTTTATACAATGAATTTATGAAATTTATGGTAAATGTGAACAATTCTTCTGAGCTCTCTCCCTTTTAGTTTCTCCTGCCTCCTTTGTCCAGCAGTGCCTTGGTCTGGGATTCATCCATCCAGAAGTCTGAAATCCGTCTTGTTGTTCACCGTCCAGAGCAAGATGAAACCCTCTCTCCTCCGAAACTTCTGGGAAATTTGATATTGATTTCAACAAAGCACCATTTTCCTATTTGCTAAGCTTGAGTAGGAAGGAAACCTGTTGCCTATAACCTGATTAATGATTTTTTTGAAAAATACAGAGTTTACTGGGGGAGGTGTTCTTTGTATTTGATTTTCAGCTGATTTCTATATGATTATTGCCAATATATGGCTCATAATGCATTTAATGTATTAATGAATGAGGCACAGCCACAAATTAGCCACAAAGTCCATGTTGTTGAATTCAGGATAACTTGAATTTTTATTTTTTTCTTATGAAAGGAAGGGTTAAGCACAGCCAGTTTTTGGGAATGTTGTCCCTGGGAAATGTTACACTTTATATAAATTCCTCCCTCTCTTTAGGATGTCTCTTGACTCAGGAGCACAATGCAAACTGAACCACAGCTTATGGAACACAGGGTTTGCACCAGGCCAAGAATTTGGCTGCTCTTCAGTTTCTTTTTATAAAAGTGTTTCTCAGTCTGGGGGATCTTTGACAAGTTTGGCATCCAAATAGAGGCCTAAAAATAATCAAGGCCTGTACATTTTGCTGTGGTTGGTTAAACACAGAATCCTAGAATGGTTTGGGTTGGGAGGGACCATCCCATTCCACCTCCTGCCATGGGCAGGGACACCTTCCACTAGACCAGGTTGCTCCAAGCCCCATCCAACCTGGCCTTGGACACTTCCAGGGATGGGGCAGCCACAGCTTCTCTGGGCAACCTGTGCCAGGGCCTCACCACCCTCACAGGGGAAGAATTCCTTCCCAATATTCAGTCTAAACCTGTTTTCTTTCAAATCCGTATTTTCTTTTAAATCCATTCCCCTTGTCCTGTCAAGTCGAGGAGGAGAATTCTCCCCCTCTGCTCTGCTCTGTTTCATGGTACAACTAAGAATTCTGTTCTCTTTGCATTTTTCAGCTCAGGTACGAGATCAGATTGAGTTCAGGACATGAGATTGAGTTCAGGAGAGGTTCCCTTTAGCCACCAGACCTGCTGCAGGCTCAACTTTCTTCTAAAACTGACTCTAAAGGTGTATGAAGTGGTGAAGTAGCTGATGTAGATCCCAGCAGAAGGAAATCTGCTCCAGTGTGGAACAGAGGGTGTCAAATCAATTGGAATAGGTAAGGAGAGCAGCTTAGTAAGATCCTTCATGGCATCCAGACTTCGAGGTCCTCAAAATGTGAATGTTCCCCCATGTTATGTCCATGTTTTCAGGAGTCTGAGCTGTGTTTGTACTTCAAAGGAAAGAGTCTTCAGCACTGAGCCAGGTATTCCAATTCCAGGTAATCCCTGTCCCTGTTCCCTTTCTGTAGGTTCTATGTCCTTGTCCAGGGAGGAAATGTCTCCAAGAATGTTTGATGTGTTTTCTGGGCGTCACAGGGTGTGTCACCTACAAGTAAGTCATTCCCAAAAAGAGTAATTCAGGAGTGAATTCCTTTTTGGGAAATAGTTGTGAATGGTCTGGGAGGTTCTGTGCAGGGTGAAGTTATATCCACAGAGAGTTTATAACAAAAACATTTCCACAGAACACTAAGAAATCCTAAAAATATTGTAAGGTACCAAGTAATCAGCATCTCCCAGGGGTTCTGAGGGTTTGCCTGGCTCTGAGTTCTGGCAGGTTGGTGTTGTTTGACCACAGATGTGGTTCTGTCCTTGAAGACAACTTTCAGTGGATCAACTACAACTACACTCCCATTATGTCTCCTGTTACTCACAGCCTCTGCTTTGTCACTAATAAGGTTCTTTTCCCCTCAGCAAACCTTTCAAAAACCTCCTCGAGCTGCTTTTGTCCAAGAGAGGTTGAGAACATATGACCAGGAGTTTTCAGGGAGAGATTTCTTGCAAGGTTAGACCTGGATCGGCTGTGTGTTTTATTTTTAATTGATATTAATTCATCTTGTGACCTGCAGAATCTTGTTTTCATGGGGTTGATTTGGTTGAGTGCAAGAATATTTCTGTGTCCAGGCTTGGGGAGAGAAGAGGCTCTGGTTGCCTTCCTTGGTCCTTGGATTCCACCTGAAAAGGTGAATTCTTGAGGGATTCCACAGTCCTGATTTAAAACTAATCAAAATATTACATTTTGGTGAAAAAGTGAGGGAGTGGGTTATTTCTTTCCTGGTTTTCTCTTGCTTTCATTCCTTGTAAGTTTTATGCATTTTGTCTTGCAAAACAAATCTATAAAAACCATCACCCTCCTGTGACCCAAATAAACTGGAATGTCCTCATTAGCTGCATTTTTAGGCATTTCAGTATTGACAGTGTGCCTGTAAAGGAAGGAATCGTGGCCAAAATGTTGCTCTGATGCTTGTCTCCCTCGTGGAGATCCTGGTGTGTGGATATTCTCTGGTGGCCCTGGATTTTATTATCCACTTCTATGCATGTAGAGTTGCATGTTAGAAAATACAGCGAGAAAACCAATACCTAAAAAAACCCATCCCCAAATCACTCCATAATGTCCCTCTACACAAACTTCTGTTAGCAATCAGTATTCCTTCTGAATTCCTAATTATCCAGGCACTGCAAATTCTGACTAGAATTCAACCAGAACTGTTTCCCATTATCAGGAGTAAGAATGTTCCTTTCATTCCCAGCGATCCCAAAGCACTTCTGGAAGCTCTGCTGGTTTAGATGAGCCCTCAGCAGTCAAAGCTCATTTCCTGGGATGGAGCTGGGAATAAGGAAGTCATTCAGCTGGAATCATATTTGGGTAAACTGAGGTGGCTGTTTAATGTTCTGCTACAAACACACAGACCTGGGATTGCTGCTGAACAAGGTTTGACTCATTTAAAGGGTGTTTTATACCCCCAAAATAGGAATATCAGCAGCAACTGGAGGCAGGAGGAGCTGTGAAGAGCCCATAAGCACTTTGGCCAAGGCAGAGGGTCAACACTCCTCGTTCTAAAGGTGATTTTTAATCAAATCTTCTTTCTCATGCTAAATTGGATGGAACTGGATGAAAACCTATTTTTCCCCATTTAAAACCTCTCATACAAATTTTAATTCAAATCTCTCTGTTCGACTTTTTTGCCTGGTTTTAAACTTGGGTGAATTCAGTTTTCTCCTCTTTTCTTCCTCTTCAATTTTTCTAAATTTCCTTTTCACAAAGGAAAAAAGTCTTTTAATTATATCTAATAAAATTTTATATTTTGGGCAGAAAATATATCTTATATCTCTTTTAAAGGGGTTTAATTCATCAGTATGGATTTTTTAATTAACCAGGAGGCTGGGAAAAGTTCTATATTTCTTCTGGTCCCTCAGGTTAATAATCTGTGGGTTTGAATGTTTAGTTGAACAGTCCAGTTTCATCTCTGTCCATCATGTTGGGTTATGAGATTATATGTTATTTAGTATTTTACTAAATAGTTTATTTCAGGTTTTTCCTATAAAACAGAACAACAAAAACCTGGATGGAAAGCTGAGTTTAGTCAGACATGGTTTCCTTTGTCCCTCACTGTTCCATGGTCTGGGTATTTATGGTATTTAAAAATGAATGAAAATTATAAACATCCCTGTATTCCACACTGATTCCCTGCTTTTCTGAAGGAATCTTTGGGATTTCTATTTTCCAGATGCCCTGGGCTTTGTTTGCCAAGCAGGATCTGAGAACTGAAGCAAATACAGTGAAATCAAAGGGACTTTACTCTTTTATTATTCCCACAGGGAAAACAGATCTGCTGGACTTATATTGCAAATAATTTGGATTTTAAATGAGGAACTAAATGTTCAATTTACCACTGGCTTTCTGGGAAAAGCAGGAAAAAAAACTGGGAGCTGCCCAGCACCATTTGAGTAGCTGAAAGGTGCATTTCAGCTTGCTTGATATATTTAGTTGGTTAGTTAGTCAGTTATTTATTTTTATATATATTATATCAAATTATATACTTAATTATATAATATATTTTATATGTGATATATACACATATAATTAATATATACTATGATTATTGTTTATATACATACTTACATATATCCTATATATCCCATATATGTTATATATACTATATGTTTTATATGTTATACATTATAAGTACTATATTTTAAATACTACCTTTAGTATTTATAAATACTACATTTAGTATTTATAGTGTATATTACATCAATACAAATATATAGTTATATAATATATACAATAAATATATCACATATTTTTATACAATAAATATTATCTATTTATATATACATAATGTATACAGTGCAAGTATTATTTATTTATTTAGTTAGTTAGTTATTTATTTATTTAGTTATTTATTTATGAAACCCTTGGTCTGCTGGATTCTAAGTTGCACTTAACAGGAAAAATCAAGCCATTTTAGACCTTAACTTTGTGCACAGGAAGATGCTCTTTTACTGGGCTTAGTTACCAAAAATGCCCCAGCTGCAAAGTCAGTGTTTGCTGTTAATTAATAACATTTTCACTGAATAAGCAGATTTTTTCCTGCTGTTCCCTCGTGGCAGCAAAATGAAACCTCCTTTTGCCAGTGCCAGGTGAATCCCAGAAGCTGCTCCTGGGAATTCTGCTGACTCCCAGTTTAGGTTGACCATGGCTAAACTCATTATTTGATGCCGTTTCTCCCTAAAATTCCTGTCACAGACCTCTTGGGTTGGCCCTTCTCTGCTCATCCCAACTGGGAATGCTTTAATCAGCCCCACTGGTGGGATTTGTGAGGCTCAGCTCCGTGTCCCATCCCGGAATGCCGTGCTCTCCTTGGACGCATGTGCCTTGCATAATTCCTGTTATTTAACAGCAATTTTATTACTCAATGCTCCTTCAACTCTCTTAATCCCCCTGCTCTAATGGGCTGCTGCCTCCTCAGCAAAAGAAATTAAAAAAAACCCAAATGTTCCTAAAAGAGGAGTGAGGAATCCAAGGAAAAAAAGAGGAGCATTTTGGTGCTTTGGTCTGATTCCTCCTTTACCACATGCTCAGGTTGCTTTTCCCTCCTCTCTGCAGTGAAACGTGGTGGTTCCCAGGGAGAAGTTCACACAATAGTGCCAAAAATATCCCAGTTTATCCCAGGAACAGCAGCTCTGGAGGTAGGCAGGGGCAAGGGGGAGATTTGGGGTTATTTTCATCTTTTTTTAGTTTAAATTTTGTTTATCCCTTACTGAGTTTTTAAATAGTTTGTAAACGTCTGGGGGGATTTACATCTGGTTTGGGTTGTGCCTGAAATTCCTCTGAGTTTCGTTAAATTGACCGTTAGAATGAAAGCAGGAGCTTCTCTGGCAGGTTCTGTCTCAGAATTTTAGAAAAATAAATAGTAATTTTAGAAAAATAAATAGTCCATCTCCACACTTTCCCCCTCTGACATTTTCCTACGTTGTCATGGGAATTTTCTTGTGTGGCAAAGGGCTGAGTGCACCTTGGTATGAGTGAAAAGAATAACTTCCTTTTGTTTTCCTTTTCGTAAAAGGTGGAAGGCATTCATTTTTCTGCCAGAAAATCAACTTTGTAGGAATATTCCCTTAGAAAACTTGGAATGTCTTTGCATGGAGTGACAGTTTTCCTGCTGAATCTTTGAGCAAATGCAGCTGACTTTGCACTGATAAAACCTCATGGATACTGAGTGGCTGAACATTTTGAGGCAGGTTTTCTGTGTGTGATTTTGCTTTTATTTTGGGTTTTCCCTGTGTCATTCCCAGTGTGGAGCTGGGAATCTCAGCTCTGTGCTGCACAGAAAGGAGCCTGGAAGAAGCGTGTCCTTGGATTTGAGCTGCCTCAGGCTCTTGGCTCTAAATCTCTGATCAATGTGCAGGTTTGGGTAAGTCGAGGGTAAGGTTTAAAAGCCCTGGATTGGACTCTTGGGCAGAAAACACTGGCTGGGAAAGAGCTTCAGTTTGGGCAAGGGGGGAATTGCAGTAACGTTAAGACAGTAAATCCAGGTGGGAAAATGAGGCAGAGGGTTTGACAGTGTGTGGAGGAGGACTGATGGCCAAGCCAAGCGTTGAGTGGTGGATTCTTCACCTTTAGGTACCTCCTGCTCCTAACTGGCCCCAAATGCAGCCCCATGTGCCTTGGGACAGGAATGGGAATGTGCTGAGATCTGTGGCAGCCTGGCACGCTGTGATAGGTGTGCAAGGGTTATCCCAGGGGATGCCCCTGGTTCCCACAGTCTGCAGCTTCACCAGGCTCCCAGAGGTGGATCCATACAGTCCATAGTCACTGGATCCATTTATCAGGGAATATTCCCTCTGTGCCAGAAAGCACAACTCAATAATATATGAAATATCCTAAATTCATAGAATCATTTAGGTTGGAAAAGACCTCTAAGACCATGGAGATCAACCATCCCCCAGCACTGCCAAGGCCACCACTAACCCCTGTCCCCAAGTGCCACATCCACATGGCTTTTAAATCCCTCCAGGGATGGGGACTCCACCACTGCCCTGGGCACCTGTGCCAGGGCTGGACAACCCTTTTGGTGAAGAAATTGTTCCTAAATTAGGGAAATGTTGGGAATACCCTCTCCTAGAAGGCTGCTCCGTGGTGTTGAGCTGAAAACAGATGCCCATATGGATCAGGAGTGGTGCAACAGGAAGGGTGTCAAGGGTTGTCTGTCACTTGCTCAGATGTTCTTGTCTGAAGTTCTCAATGTGTGAGTGTTAAATTGGGCTAAAAGTGCTTTTTTTGGGACCAGTGAAACAGAGAAGTGGTGAATTCTTCTGCACAGACCTTGTTTGTGGATGACAGCAAATGTCTGGGTGACCTGGGAACCGAGGCAGGAGGAGCGGGCTGATCAAAATGCTAAGAAAAAGAATTCAAGGCAAAAACAATTACAAAAAGCCTTGAAACTCCTAATCCTTTGGGACTGGTTTTTGAGGGTCCATAATTAAAAATATCATAATTAATAAGAGCTGTTTTACAGCACAGAGTTAATAAGCAGGGAGCATCTAAGAAAATATGGGGATTTCCTCATAAACCGCTGCCTTCCCACTTCCTTTTGTACCCAAGGTTTTGGTGGTGTTGACGAGACACTTCCAGCAGAAGGAGGGTTAAGTCCATGAGAAGGGGGTGGAGAGGGAATCCCAGCTTGGAACTTGAGACTTTCCAGCTGAGAAAGGAGGATTCAGAGATGCAGACGTAATCCTGCAGCTCTGCAACCAACTCCTGTGGCAGAGGAAGTCAGGAAAAGCACATAAATAACTCCACAGCCACAGTTAATGTAGGGCAGGACATAGATCAGTAGTGCCACCACTTCCTCCAGGGTGAGTATGGAAAAACTTCCTGGCTAAATGCTTGCAAATGGTTTAAATACTTTGAAATGGTTGGGTGTGAACTGCAGAAGTTGAGGTGAATTGGGATTATTTGGTGCCAGATCAAATAGATGCTCTTTTACCTAAATGCCAGTCGCAGGTTCCCTTGCGAACAGCCCCCAGGAATGGGGATGTTTGAAGCAGAATCTCTGTTGTTTCCTGCTGTAAATTCAAAAGTCCAAAGGAGTTGCCAAGGACCGCAAACAAACATTTAGTGGGAATGCAGATTTGTCTGTGTTTAATATACAAATTTGAGCATTTCTCTTTGAATGGCTTAACTGCTTCCAGCTTGAGCTGCTCTCCTTATCTGCCTCCTGCAGCTGAAGGTTTCCAGGTAATCCACGTGTTGAGGATGGGCTTTCTTGAACTTTGAAGGATCTTTAGGAAATCTAAGTAGCTCTACACTTTATTTGCTGCCTGTGTGATATATAAAGACTGGGGAGTGCTTGTGGTCAGTCTGAAGGATCCAAAGTCTTCCTGATTGATCCAGAATGAAGGACGGGAGAGGAAAGAAATGCTACTGCCTTGCTTCTCTACAGGGGGCTTTCTCCCTAGCCAGGTGATGGGGATGTGATGTTGCAGCTGGGGTGTGATTTATTGCATTATTACCATTATTATTTCCAGGCTTTCTGGGCTGGTTCTTGGTTAAGTTGGAGTTCAGAGACCATCTCATGCTGGGCTTTGTGTGGATGTGTTTGTAAAATGCCTGTTTTCCATTACAAACCCGGCAGATAAACGAAGATGACAGTCACATTTTCCTAACATAAATTTCTCCCTCTCTTAGTCTTCCTTGGAAACCATAAATTTCAGCAGTCTGTCTGTGCTCCAGACATCAAAAGCCCCGTGGAGGCGGGCGGGTTGACAAGCCCTGTTTGCCTGGGTCAGGTCCTGTGCAGGACAGACAGAATCCAAATGATAACAGAGAGCTGGGGAGGGAGCAGAGTTAAAGGAGAAAGCTGCACAGTGTAGGAGGGGAAGGCAAGTCTCCTGAGGGGACTTGTCTCAGCTGATACAGTTCAGGTGGTGGGGAGAGATTTTCCTTCTCTTTCTGGCCAATGAACATCTTCCTGTTTTCCTGTTCCTGCCCCAAGTGTTTGCAGCCATAAGGATCCAACCTTTTCTTCCTCCCAGCTCTTGGCCAAGTTGTTATCTCACCACAACCCCATTAACACAACATCCTTTGCTCTTGGCCTTGGTTAATGCTGCCTCTTGCCCAAATCAGATCCATTCACAAACTTCCTCTCCTCTGTCTTTTGCTTCTCCAACACATCAAAAACTTATCTGGACTTTCACTGTCCTTCTTGGCCTTTCCTCATCCCAGATCCTGCTGCTCATTTAAGATCTTTTCCTTCCCCCTTCTTGCACTTGGCAGGAACAAAATTTCTCTGCAAACTTCTTGCCCTTTAGTCCCTTCCAGCCCTTATGTCTTCATGGTCCTTCTGTCTCTTGGAGCCTTGGACCATCCTTTCTTCCTTGTTCAGCACCTACCATTATCTGTAGGATACAAATAGTAATTCATCCATGAGTTTCACTTGTCCCCAGGTCAGAGCCTTTGATCATTAATGCATAAACAGTGTTGTTTATATTTTCATTATAATTAGGCTAAGATTAAGCATAATTAGCTTGGAGTGACGACATGAATAAAACCAAGACTCAGGGTTACAGATTAGAAACCTTGTTCTGGTTTTTACTCTGCTTTAAAAATTTTCCTGGGCCTTGCAGAGCACATCAAACCAACTGATCTGTTGAAATAAAACCTTTCTTACAACTTCAGCCTGCCAAGTCCTTATCAACAAAATACTTGGAGGCCACACAGGCCCTCTAAAATTTCTCTTCTTACCACGTCGTTCCCAGGAATGATGTTTTCTAGTCTCTGGCTTTAAGAAGCACCAGCAGAACTGGGAGCTGATCTGGTCAGTGAGGACTTGGAGCAGATTTTAGCAGAGCCCTGTTGTGTTCAGGGCTTCATGCTGGTTGAGGAACATGTGAGCATGTGGGCAGCACCACAGCCATGTCCAACTGCTTCTGGAAGGTGCCTCTCAAAGGTGTCCCTGCTCCCAGTCTCCTTCACTTGCCCAACATGACAACAGTAGTAACAAAATAAAAACATTTAAAGTAGGTTCTGGCTCTGGAGCTGTTTTTCAGTAGGTCCTTCTCTGTTTTGGCATTTTATACCAGCCCACTGCAGTGGTGAAAGAGGAGCAAGTCAGAAAGGAAACTCCAGACCCTGTTTTTGCTGCAGGTGACTGAGTCCTTCAACAAGGGCTGTTTCAGGTGCCATTCTGAGCAAAAATCAGCCACCTGGGCACACCTGGGCTCATGTCCTTCTGCTGTCACCAGCACCCTCAGGGCCTTCTCCAGCTTTCCAGTCACTCTTCCCCCAGCCTGGAGCACTGCAGGGGGTTGTTGTGACCCAAGGGCAGGACCCAGCACTTGGCCTTGTTGGACTTTTTTGGCAGCAGCAATGGTTGTGTTCATGTACCCTGGTCATGTTCAAGGATCCACATTGTGTTAATGGATCCATATCGTGTTCATGGCGTAGGATTGGTCACAGATAACCCCTCTTTTCCTCAAGGAGGGACTGGTTTGTGTTGTAATGGACCTTAAAGTTCATCTCCTTCCACCCCATCCAGGGACACCTTCCACTAGACCAGTTTGCTCCAAGCCCTGTCCAGCCTGGCCTTGAACCTTTCCAGGGATGGGTCCTCCTTATTCCCTGGATCAGTAGCATCCTCAGGTTGCTGCTTTGAGCAGCTGAAGTTGGGCAGCTTTGCTTGCACATCATCATTCCAGGAAATCCTTGAATTTCCTCTTCTTTCCTGGCAGCAGGGGACACTTGCCAAACTTTTCTCTGCCTCATATCTTTCCTTTATTTCCACTCTGTGGAATTCAGCTTTAGCTGAGCAGCTCCAGCTCTTTCCAAGGACTTGGAGCTCTCTGTCATGGCTTTCCTGCAGATTTTCCCCAGCTGGAAGCACCAGCTCTGTAGACTTTGGAACACTCCTGGCTACACCAACCCAAAAGAGTTGTATTTTCCTGTCAAACACCTCTGGGGCTGAACTCAGCCCAAGTGCCAGGCAGAGAAGAGTGGCTCTCAGCATTGGATGCCCACAAGTGCACTTTGTTTTCTCAGGGTACCTGCCAGAGCAGCTGATGCCTCAAGCACAGAAATACATTTGGCCTGAGACATCTCTCCAAAAATGTCTTTCTCTGTAGGTAATGGAAAATGTTTCTTTTGAACATATTCTTGCCTACACTGAATTTTTTCTTGTAGTAAGCTGCGAGTACAACAGATCTGTTGACTTTTTGCTTGCTCTGTGGTTCACAAATGGCCTCTCTTGGTGCCAGCAGCCAGGCTGAGCTTTCTGCACCAAACCCTGAGTTTTACCTCATTTCTTTATGCTTTGTACTCCTCTTGCTGGCTCCATAATGCTTTAAAAAATTGTCCAGTGCTTGACAACCCTTTCCATGAAGAAATTCTTCCTGATTTCCGACCTGAACCTCCCCTGGCACAGCTTGAGGCCCTTTCCTCTTGTTCTGTCCCTTGTTATATGGCTTCACCCTCCTGTCAGGAAGTTGCAGAGAGTGAGAAGGTCCCCCCTGAGCCTCCTTTTCTCCAGGCTGAGTCCCCCCAGCTCCCTCAGCTGCTCCTCACATGACTGACTCTTTCTATTTGATTCACTTCTAGTGGATTCCAGCTCTGCTAAGGCTTTTCCCCACAGGAAAATGTAATCCCCTCAGGATTGCCTTTTGGTAAAGTAGTTTCACAGAGCCAAATAAATAATCCCAGAACCAAAGATGGATCAAAGCTACCAAGGCCATGAGACACCATCTTGCATGTGCAGCACTCGCGGTCAGTGCTCCTGCAAATGTGCTCCCAACCCTTTGGAATTGTTCATCACATGGCATCCCTCCAGCATGGCACCTTGTTCCAAATATTCCATGTGTGACCTTCCCAGCTCGTGGCTTATCCGGGGAGCAGCTGCAGGCACTGCAGGATCACTGACACCCCAGGAATCTCTTGTATTTTTTAGGGAAAGCCCAGAACTCCTTTAGCTGCTTTTCAGAAGCTCATTGTTATGGATAATGAGTCCCTTCAGTCCCTTCGTGAGGAGGCTGCAGCTGAGGGGTTTCCTTGGGAGCTCGGCAAGGATCTCCATGCTTGGCTCACTCTTGGTGTGCAATAGCAGCTGGCTTTTCATTCCATCAGCCATGTTTTCTTGGACCCAGGGAAGAATTAGTCCTCCTCAACCATGGTCCCGCATGGACTAGAGAAACCTGGAAGTAGCACTGTCCTTGTATTGATTGTGAAAGGCACAAGTGTTGGGATAAAAGGTCACGATAGATGGCAGTGCCCAGGAAAACTCCCATGGGAGAAGCCAAGACTCCAACTGGAGTGATCATCATCATCACTGGGCACCAAGTCAGCCTGTCCTGGCCTTCAGCCTTCCTGGGATGTTAATTCTGATGGGCTCCACATCAGGCAGAGTCTGTGTCTGGGACAGATGAACATTATCCTTTTATCCAGCTCCATGATTCCTGGGAGGGGGAACAGGGAAACCTTCAGTAACCAACTGAAGTAACCAACCCAGGGAAGTGCATGGAATAAAGAACCCTGTAGTATATAAACATTCCAATCTCTTCCCTTTCTTCCATGATTTGAGTTGTTCACATTTGCCATAAATAAGGTCAGATTCTAAGTAATGATAAAACCTAGTGGCAGTTGTACAGTGTGGGGCGATGTCTGTCCAGCAAGTCTGAGCTCTTGTCCTCATATGTCTGGAAAATGTCTATTTATATCCAATGTACAGAGGCTTTTTCCAGTTTCCAGGTGGGGATTTGCTGGAGGCCTGAGCAGGGTCCTCCTGGAAGCTGCTGGGACAGACTGACTCATTCCCTGCTATAAACAGCAAATGCACAGAAATCACTATTTCTTTTACACTTGTTGCTCCCTCTTTTCATCCTGTGTTTTAAATTCACTTGTTTTTATGGCAGGGAAGTGAAGCCAAGACCAACTACACTCAGTCAACTCCTCCCAGTGTTTTAAGCTTAGTTTTAGCTACTTGCAGCAGTAGCTCACCATGTGCACTCTTTAACAGGGCAAGGGATGAAGTACAGGCCTCAAAATTCACTGTTTCCATGATTTTTGTGTCTCTTCTCATCGTTATCAGATCGTCTAAGCCCTTCTAGATCTAGTCTAGTCCATTCTCTTATTAAGATAAAGCTGGTTCCTGCAATCCACTTCCAGTTTGGTTTGGTTTGGTTTGATTTCATGTGTTCCCAGTTTTTCACTTCAAGCTGTGAAAGCTTCCACTCGATTAGCAGTCTAATGAATTCAGCTGAATTCGCCCTTCATTCCATGGTCCTGTTTTACTCATTAACAACATGGGAAGTGTTTCCCTGTGTTTTGTAATTCATCAACACCAGTTTGGATTTCAGCTCCTGCTGAGGATCCTTTTCCATGGGAAGGGCCACGGCAGGAGATGAGACACACAGAGCTGTCCTGTCCTGTGGAGACACGTCCTTCTCAGGGCTCCCAGCACTGACATGTGGTCATCACCTTCCCAGAGCATGGAATTCCCCCCTCTCTGTGGCACTGCAAGGGCCACCAAAACCACTGTCCCTTCCACATTGCACATGGTTCCTGGAACTCCGTCTTCCTCCTTCCCAGTGAGGCATTTGGCCATGGGAAGATGTGACACAGAGACAATTTAAGAGTCATTAAGGTTGGAAAAGAACTTTAAGATCAAGTCCAACCATCAATCCACCACCACCATGGTCACCACTAACCACGTCCTCAAGGGTCACATCCACGTGTTTTTTGAACACTTCCAGGGATGGGGACTCCACCACTGCCCTGGGCAGCCTGTTCCAATGCTTTACACCCTTTCTATGAAGAAATTTTCCCTGATACTCCACCTGAATCTCCACTAGCACAGCTTGAGGCATTTCCTCTTGTCCTGTCCCTTGTTCCCTGGGAGCAGAACCCAGCCCCCACCTGGCTCCCCCCTCCTGTCAGGGAGTTGTAGAAAGTGAGAAGGTCCCATCAGCCTCCTAATACAAAATTTTGGCATCTTCAGGTGTAAGTCTTCTGTGACCAGTTCCATTTGGGGCTTGGCTGTCACCCAAAATAGACAGTGATGGAGGAACCAAACTGGGGGGCTCTTTACTGCCGCTGGGACAACTCTTACCTTGGCTGATCCCGAGCTGCTGAGCAGATCCTGAACTTTGGAGCCGACCCCTTTGCTGGCCTATGCAGCCCAGAGTCACATTGGTCCCTCACAGCAGTGAGAGACCTTTGCAGTGCAGGGGTTTTGAAACAAGTTTTTAAAATATTTTTTCACCTAGAAAAACTGAAATTCAGAAGAGCCAACAGAGACAGTGCCAAGGTTTTCTCCTTCACAGAACTTGAAGGACCAATGTGGGAATTTGGGGATAAACCACAGCGATGAGAACCTGGGCTGTGTAGGCAGCTGTCACTTCATCACAGAGAGCAGGGAAGGAGCTGGATCTGACAGCAACGGCTTTTTCCTTCCCTAGAAGATCCCAAACTGCTGCTCCAGGATCTGTGCCAGGCTGAGACCAAAGCAGAGAGCCCGGGGCAGGGGTAGCTGGTTTCTTTTAGCTTTTTGGAACTTTGGGAGCCCTGGAGAGGGGGGAAGTGCTTTGGGGTAGGAGTGACCTTCAGCAGAGAAGCAGGGTGGGCTGGCAGCCCCGAGCAACCATCTGCTTCCAGTTTGGGACCAGGTTGGAGCTGTGCTTCACTTCTAGCTGACTGGAGACAAACCTGTGCTGCTCCAGCAAGTTCTCACCCTCCACAGCTGGGAAAGGGGGATGTGACACAGCTTTTAATTTAACTGTTCAGTGACTGAGGTCAAGGAGCGTTTGGACAACACTCTCAGGGACAGGATGGGATTGTTGGGGTGTCCTGTGCAGGGCCAGGAGTTGGACTGGATGATCCTGATGGATCCCTTACAACTCAGGATATTCTGTGATTCTGTGGTGGAAGATTCTCATAGCAGAGCATGGAATGAGATGATCTTTAAGGTCCTTCCAACCCAAACCATTCCATAATTCTATGGTTGGGATCCATTTGGAGATAAAACACACTGGATGCTCTAAAGAACTTCAGCAATGATGGCTGAACCTCCCCTTCCCCAGCAAGACCCGGGGCAGGAAGATTTTCTTCATGGAAAGGGTGGTCAGGCATTGGAAGGGGCTGCCCAGGGAGGTGGTTGAGTCCCCATCCTTTGGAGGTGTCCAAAGAAGGACTGGACATGGCACTCAGTGCTCTGGCCTGGGTGACAGGGTGGGGATCAGGCACAGGTTGGACTGGATGGTCTGGGAGGGCTTTTCCTACGTAAAGGATTCTGTGATTCTGTGTTTCTCTGCTTCTGGGATTCTCGGTTCAGAAACTTCTTCCTCGCCCATAAACTGTTTTATGTGGTTCCCTCTCTTTGTGGAGCAGCTGAGCTCGTTTTCCTCTCTCACCACGAACACTTCGCAAATTTATTTACCCCTGGATGTGCCCCTTCCCTGGGAGCTCAGCATCTCACACCCAGCTGGGCCAGAGCAGCTCCCAGCCTGTGACTCAGGGCTCCCATGTGCTGCTCCTGCTGTGCTGCTCCGGGAGGATCTTCCCGAGCCTGGACTGTGACCTCGCTCAAGGAACTGTCTGGTGTCTGTGTCTGCCAAGATCTGAGAGCAGCTCTTGCTGCAGGAGACACTCAGAGCGTGGTAGTGTCTGACCTTTGCAGTTCACTCTTGAGAAGAGGGAGACAGAAAGGCAAGAAATCAAGCAAACAAAACAAGGAACAGCTCTGAAAGTGCCAGAAGCAAAAGCCATTGGAGATAGCAAATTTATTTATTTTTTTTTCTTCTATTTTTAATCGTCACTTTCATTTTTCTCTGGAACTCGTGGAAAGAACAAGCTTCTGGAGAAGGAAAAGCGACTGAACTCGTGCTTGGACATAAATAATCTGGTTAATCAGCACTGCAATGGAAGGAGGGCAGAAATCTACGTGACAGCTGAGCTGAAGTTTGGTCAAACCCCTCTTTCTTTGGGCTGTTTTGCCTGATTTTGCAGAGAGCTGTCTCCAGCCCAGAATCCAACCTAAGTGCAGTGTTATTAAAAAAATTCATCTTTTAAACCTCAGCAGAATTTGTTTGGATTGTTAATTTCCTTGAGGCCTCGGGCCCCTGGATATACTGGAGTGGAGAAAATCCGGGGGTTAGCACACGAGGTATCCAGTTGCAGGGTCTCCCGGGGGTGGGAAATCACTTTGCAAACATTCCTGATAGTCCTCGTGGGGAGAAATTGTTATCGGTGATTACACAGAAAAAACTAAATGATCAAAGCAGATCCCACACAGGGATGTGGGTGCTGAAAGAACAGGAAAATGGATGGGAGAGCAGGGAGATAAAGGCTCCACCCCAGTTCTGCTGGATTATCCCCCGCTTTGTCCCTGGATGGAGCCACATGAGTGGCTACATTGCACTTCTTTCAGCAGAGGTTATAATGAGTAACTGCAGGATGGAGGAGTCATTCCTGGCTTTTATCCAGTTCTCCAGCTTTTTGGGACCCTTGGAAAGATGGAAACCAGTTCTTTTTTAGCTGGCACTGGTGCACTTTAGACTGAGCCTTGGATGTCTTGATTTCTAGAACTAAAGGGATTCTGGAAGTGGCAGTTCTTGTCCTTGCTGTTCCCTCCAGGCCTGGATGTGGTGACACTGCTGCTCATCTGCCCCCAAAGTCATGGGAGGGGCTTTCACCAGGACATACTTCATACAAAAAATAGTATGTGTGTGTGTGTTAATATGGAGTCATTTAGGGTGGAAAAGACCTCTAAGATCATAAAGTCCAATAATTAACATTTGCAAGACCATTAACAAAGTCCAACCATTAACAAGAAGCGACCTGGGTTAACACTCTGATCCCCCAAGCATTCTGCAGACTGAGCTTTGTAATCTTTATAAGCACAGAAAAGAAAGAAAAAGACTTCTTTGGCTACTAAATAATGCTCATTTTTGTCCTGGCAGCCTCCTGCAGCTCCAGCCTTGGCTTTTCCTGGCTGATCTTCCAGTGCCCCCCAAGCAGAGCTTTGTTTTCCCAAAGTGCACCTTAATTGCACTGTATGTTTTGGTTTGTAGGGCTTCTGTTGTGAGGGCACTTTGGCAGTAGATCGTCCCCCATGCCAGGGGGGACCCCAAGCTCTCACTGCTTTGCTCCTGCTGGGGGTCCCCCCGAAGACCCATCTCCCCCTCCCTGGGGCTTCCTGCCTTTGCCATCTCTTTTACATTGCTAAATTCATAATTATCCTGGTAAATAAACATCTTCCAGCTGCTTCAGTGGCCTCAGGCCAGAAAACAAGGCTGGGAGAGTCGCTCTGGTGTAGCATTTTGTGCTGTCACTGGGGTCTGGCTCAGGACCCCCTAAATTTGCTCCCTCAAGCTCCTGCCTGGGAAGGTTTGTGAGTGAGAAAAGCACAAGGAAGAGAGTGGAGTGGTGAGCTTGGGGAATTCATCTTTTCCTCCCTAGGGAGTTCTGTTAATCCTTATTTCCAGACATCACAGGGACTTTATACTTGGCTGGACACAAAGCCAATCCTTCCCTTTATTCTCTACAGAAGAAGAGGAAAACCAGACAGCAGCAAAGGACCTGAGGTCATTTTCACTCAACTCTGGGTGACTTGGATTTTATAAAGAAAATAATTGGAGAGTGTGAATTTTCCATCCTCTCACATTCTATATCCCGGGAACACCTGATGCTCCCATAGTTTTCCATATGGAGCTGCAGATCCACCTGCCAGCACAGACTCTGGTGTCTTTTTGTGTTACCATCACAGGGACTGTGAAAGCCACGGGGGAAAAGCAACATCTCCTGCTCTCCAGATCCCACAATGGGACATTTCCACAAGGAATGGCATCTTTGCTACAAAACCTTGTTTTGGTGAATGCAAAGAGGTGAAAAGCAATCATGTGGAGATGGCAGAGTGTTTGCACCTGTGCGTTGTTAGGGGGGTTTCTGTGCTCACCAAATTCGGGGCACCTGCGTGTCCGGGCTCAGGAGATCCTGCAGGTCTTGAAAACAACAGCCCAGGAAAAATCCTGTAGAATTTAATAGAAATCACCTGATGCTAATTGTTTCTAAACCTCCTTTCTTTATTTTAATGTTTGAGCTGGAGCTTTGTCCCAGCAAAGCCGTGTTAACACCCAAACCTGTTCTGGTCCTTCTCAGGCAGTTTGGTTCTTCTGCTGGGAAAAAAAGGTTTCCTCCAGGAAACTCCTTCAGGAGGGAGAGATCTGCAGAGTGACCTGAGCTCTCAGCCTTCAGGGGTTCAAGGTTAGTTGATTTTATGTCACATCCTTTAAAAAAACCTTGGGACTGCAACAGAATGTGAAATTACCTTAGGAGAATGAATATCCCCTGCAAGGGAGTTTCCAGGGGTGTGCAGAGGGATTTCATAAAGGCAAGGTGAGCAGAGGAATCTTTTCTCCATTGTTTACTCTCTCTCTCCACCATCCTGGATGGAAGAGGAGCCTGGGTTTGTTTGCATCTTGCAAGAGAAGTAATTAGTGCTTTACTAATGATGTCATTTGTGTAAGTTGACAACACCATAAAGGACAGGGTGGGAAGGAACAACACCAGGGCTGGGTGTTAAGTATTCTCCTGCTCAAGTTTGGTATTGAGCTTCTTGTATTTAATGATGTTTAATCCCAGGTTTAATGACAAGTTTCTGCTCTAACAAGAAGGAGTTAATTTGCTGAGTCTCTTCCTACTGATCACTTTTCCTTGCTCACAAGAGCTTGGATTTCTCATCATTTCTATTTTATAAAAACTATTTTATACATAAAAAGGGGTATTTCATGCAAATTAGGAGGTGAGAGGGGGGAAATCTAACCCCTTTTCCTGTGGCTCTGGGAGCTCCCGCTGTTTCCTTCTCCAGAATTTGTGGACAAGAAAAGGAATTAAGCAGAAATGGAAAATTTGAGTTGTCAGTGGCAGGGAAGACACTTGAAGCACCTTTCCATAATATGCCCCATCCACTCTTCTGCAGCACCTCACACTCCAGGTTGGGAAAAGCACAAGAAGTCAGGAAATGGTGAGAACAGAATTAGTTTTTAATTTGCTTTCAGCAGTTTTTAATAATCCCCAATGCTGTTAATAATCCAGTTATATTCCTCTAAAGAATAGAACTAATAAACTTCCTTTTTTTTTTAAGGTATTGCTTGTTCAGAGAGTTAAACCTTCTCCCAGGTGCTATTCCATAAAATAGCAGTGATTGAAACTCCAGTAATTTTAGTCTGCAGGACAAAAAAAGACTTATTTGAGCTTGTATAGGTCTGGTTTTTCAGTGTCTACAACCTCCCTCCCCCCTAAAATAACACTTGAGCCATGTTGAGGGGAACCTTGGGCCAAGTTTTACAAGTAACCACATGCAAAAGTGCTTATGCAACTGCTGTCTTAAAAATGAGCTAAAATTCCATGCAGAAAGGAGAGTTTTGGGATACTTGTAGTCTGTGAGTGAGATGAGGCTGGTCTCGTGCTGTGGGGGATGCTGGAGCTGGTACCTTTGTGGGCTTCACACCTTGGATTTTGTGGTTTGTGTCGGTGGCAAGAGGGAGCAGGGAGGGTTTTCTGGATGTCATTTAAGATTGGGCAGAAGGAAACGTAAGGAGATGAGCAGCACCTCCTAGAGTTACTGTCTGCAGGTTAAAACAACACCATAAAAAAAAAAATATATATAAAAAATTCAAACCCTTTTTTCCAGCTGGTTACATCTGTGTGGTCTGTTCCACTGGGGAATTCCTGCTTTGGAAGATCTCCACAGCTCTTAGAGGGCTGAGGAAGATGTGTTGGAGGGGTTAATCAGCTTCTGTCCTCTGGAGACCTTGAAAATCTGGGCTGTGCCTCCGAGGTCATGGTGGCCCTGGGCTTTGGATATGTGTGAGCGGGTGAGACACACGTTTGGTGCTGCAGAGTCACTAAAAACCAGCACGGAACCATCCCAAAAAGGAAAAGCAGAGGCCTAGAGCTGGAGTTTGGCTTTGCCCCAGTCTAATGGATATTCAGCGCTGGCCTGGAGACTGAGATTAGCAGATAGTTGTTTTCCTCAGGGATTTGGGGAGATCTCCAGCTTGGCTTTCCAAAGGCTGGTTCTTCCCCTATCTTGTGACGGGTTCATCCCATGGACACACGTTAGCAAGAAGCAGATGATAAATTAATCACCTCTGGAGATTTTGAACTCTTTATTCCTTTTGTTTTCTCCCCCTTTCCTTTCCTTTCACACAATGGCACCGCGGCCTTCCAGACGGAGTTCAGAGTTGGCTGTGGCCTTCCAGAGGAAAATGGTTCCACGATGGGGATTTAATGGGAGACAGCTGTTCCCCACAGCTCTGCCGGCCTCACCTCCTCAGCAGCGGGTTAAAAGTCATTAATAACAATTCTAATAACATTAATCGTGATCAGGGAGGAGCCACAAAGGCCTCTGATGAGCTCCTGCCTTGTGGTGACAGCACAGGGTGGGCACAAGGTGTCCCCAATGGCTGGGGCAGTGAGGGTAACTCCCATGGGTGGGTGTGGGCACGGTTTGGGATCTCCTGGAAAAATGCAAATAGGGATGTGTGTATGTGGGGATGGTCTTGGCTTTGGGTGTTGTTTTCCTACCGAGGATGAGCTGGATTTGAACAACACAACTGGCAGGGAATGAACCTTCTCCCTCTGTTTGAGTTCTTGGTGCTTTTTACATCAACCTCCCTCTGCTGGATCCAAGCAGGAAAAAAAAGGGTTCTTAAGTTTGGTTTTCCCTGTTTCAGTTGGTTGCACAGCTTGGAGGTCTCTCTGGAGTTGCCCCTGTTCGTGTAAGGAAAGGCCTGGCCAGGAGGTGACACGAGCAAGGCAAGGGAAGGGGCAGCTCCATCACTGCATCCAGCTGGTGTCTGCTTCTCTCTTTTTGGTGCCATCTGGAAAACCACTTGCTCAGTGGGAGTGGGAAATGTGGGGAGGATTTATTTGATAAACTGGGGTGTACTGGGACACCCAACAGATGGATCCAGTTTGTGAAACAGCCTTGTGTTTCCCACATGCTCCTGCTCTGTGTCAGGCAGAACCTTGCCTGGGAAAGGCCTGGGATTTGGGACAAGGGGTTGGATCCAGGCTCTGATGTAACCCTTGTTTTGGTGAGTCATGGAGGCCAGTTTTTTACAAGTCCCCCACGCTGACCTCTCCCAGCAACTGTTCCGCTCCTGCTGCGAGTGCGGGGTCATTCCTGGGATGTGCTGCCTCTGTTGTCCTGCTGCCACCCCATCCTTACAGGGACAGCATAGGGAGCCTGGGCACAACACTGAGGGATTGGTGGTTGGGAAAAACCATCCAGATATCCAGAGAGGGACCCTTTGGGAATTCTGCAGCCCATGGAGAGCCAGGGAAAGCTGCTGAGCCGACACCTCTGTGCTGCTGACATCACCAATAAAGCTCAGCAAGCCTTCTCCAACTGCTGAGCTTGGATTTAATCAGCTCCAGAGCTCCAGCAGCACCCCGTTGTACTCCACAAGCTCCCAGAGGCAGGAGAAAGAAAGGATTTCTTTCAACACCCCAGAAAAACCATGAAAAACAGTCTCCAAAACATGTAGAGCCCACCCTGGCTCCCACCCACTGGTGCTGCCTCGACATGTTTGCGACGGGCTGCCAGGAACCTCTGGGAAGAGAAACCCCAGGGCTGCTGAGGAGGCTTTGCAGGAGCTTGGGATGGATAGATTGTTGATCCCATTGGATCCTTCAGGGGCTGCTGGGTCAGAGGTGAGTGTGGCTGCAGCCCTGACAGCTACCAGTCACACCAAACCTTCCCATATCCTGCCCTCCTGGGTATTCCTCAACACTCCACACAGAGCATCCAGCAGGAATTGCTCTGGGGTAGATGGGCTGTGTTGTGATAGTGGTGTTGAGTACAGGGGGCTGGAACAAGAGGCTGCCCTTCAGCCCTGGGGTTTGCCTTGGGCTCCAGGAAGAGGCTTTGTCTCCTTCCCACTGATAAAGCTCCACTTTGCTGCTGTATTGCTATGAGTTTTACTTTTGTCCTGTTAATTCCTGGCAAAATAAAGCCCAAACAACTCCAGACACAGCCAGGGAGCAGGTGACAGTATGTCACAGAATCATGGAACATGCTGAGTTGGGAGGGATCTGTCAGGATCATTGAGTCCAACTCCTGGCTCTGCCAGTGTTTGTTCTTTCCTGCTGCTGCCATCTGGAGCAGCATCTGCCTTTACCTCCTTCCAGGTCTCAGCCAAAAGTGTATCTGTTCTTTGCCCCTCTTGTTTCTTTCTGCCCTGTTATTTATGACTTACCTCTGTTCCTGTAGCAGCTCTGGTGTACCCAGATGCCCAGTTTCTGATGGCTAAAATGAAGCCAGGTTAATATTCCCTCATGGAATCCCTCCAACTCCGTGATCTGGCATTTCTGTACTTTTAGCATTTTTAGTGTGTTATTTTGAGCTGCAGTGCTTTCACCCACATTGCCCAGAAGCCGTGGATGTGTTGAAGTGAGGTGTGCAGGTGGTTCATTGGTTGTGCACTAAGAACTGTGACCTCCTCCATCCCCTTTACCCTTGTGGAGATGCTAAAGGAGAGTTTCGGATCCACCAGCATCCTTCCCATCCCTTTCCAGCAGTGAATACCTCCCAGGGATTTGCTCCCAATGGATGATATTGCAGCATTTTGCCTGATTTTTATAACAATAAAACACCCCAGAGTTGCTCAATCTCAGACCCCCCAAATCTGAGGTTATTCAACCCCAAGTTCCCATATTACTGCCATATGAATCATCTTAAGGTCATTGCTGTCCTACACAGCTGTGCAAAGCACAGAGGTGACAGTCACAAGTGCTCTCCATGGTGGGAAGGACAGTTTCCAAAGGGAAGAGGCTGTGCACAGAACCTGGACCTTTTCTTCCCACTCTGTTGTGAACACTTCAGTCACAGCAGATGAATGATTTGTTTGTCATCAAATTAAGGCCCAAGCTGGGCCTTTGGCTTTGCTGGTCCATTCAGCAGAGTTTTGCTTGTGTCTGGCCAAGAAGTGACTCAGTGTAACCATGACCGAGGGGCACGAGCGTTCCCAGAGCCAGGCAGAGAGAGGATTAATCCTTTAACAAATAGAACCAACATATTTTGGTCCAGTATCAAGCTCATGAAGCAGAGGAAACCACAGGCCAGTGAGATTTGGATCAAGAGTTGATCCACAGGGAGAGAATGGTTAGAAAAGGACAGGCTGTGCTGATCCTGCACCCAGGATAAGGACTTGAGTAGGATCAGTCCTCCCTGGGGAGCTCTGGGAGCTACCAGACAGCTTTTCAGCTGGGTGGGATCCAGATGGAGAAGTCAATGGGAGCCAAACTAGTGCGTGGGTTGCTGAGGATCTTTCCATTCCTCATCTTGAATCACAATTCTAGTTTTTATATTGTAATAAACTCAATGAATCCTTCCCTTTCACAGTAGCACAGGACCAGTGGTGAGCGGGTTTCAGGGTGTATAACAAACCCAAGGCATTTGAGGGGCTGGTGATGCAGGGTGGGAAACCATCCCCATCCAGGTGGCACTGGGATGAGTTGGGCCAGGAGGGATGGATCCAGCTGGAAGGCCTTTTGAGTAAAGAAGCAGGGAAAAGGGGACATCTGTGCTGAGCAGAGGCTTCTCTGAGATCCCCTGGAGGACCCCAGTGCTGTGACTCAAACCTAAAGGGCCTTGTAGGAAATATGCTGTGCTCAGCTCTCCACAGCAACAGCTTCCAAGAGCCCCCACTCCTTGTCCCACTCATAATAGCTTGGGGTGCTTCAAGCAATTCCTCATTAACTATAAAGCTCCCAAACCTCAGCAGAATTTCAGACAGATGGATAAACAAAGCAACTTGTCCAACAACAGGAGAAAAGCCCTTAAAAAGCAAAAACGAGGCAGTCCCTGCTCCTCGGCCTTGGCATTCCTGGGTCAGAGCTCAGCTGATGGAATGTTTTGTGGATACACCTCAGTCAATTTTGGGGAAGGGCTGACTACCCTTCCAAGAGGCTGGAAATCGTTTGTTGCAGGATCAGGCTTGGGCTGAGCTGGTACTTCAAGTGCAGTGGGGTGTTGGTGACCACGCTGACCCAAAGACATGGTTTATTCTTTTGCTGTAGAACCACAGAGTCATTTGAGTTGGAAAAGGCTCTAAGACCGAGTCCATCCATCCCCCAGCACTGCCAAGGCCACCACTAACCCCTGTCCCCAGGTGCCACATCCACATGGCTTTTAAATCCATCTAGGGATGGGCACTCCACCACTGCCCTGGGCAGCTGTGCCAGGAATGGACAGCCCTTTTCATGAAGAAATTTTCCCAGTATCCAACCTAAACCTCCCCTGTAACAACTTGAGACCATTTCCTCTTGTCCTGTCACTTGTTCCCTGGGAGAAGAGACCAACCCCAATCTCACTACAACCTCCTTTCAGGAGGTTTTGCTTTTACTCCAGGCATTAAGTTCTTGGGGCAGGGAGGGGGAAATGTGTATTCCATAAATTTGGACACTCCAGCAACACTGGAGCTGCCATGGTCTGGTGAACCCTGAGCACTGGGCAGGGTGGAGGTCACCCTGAAAGTCCCAGTGAAATGGGGAGACATGAGGAGTGTCCTGGAAATGGACTGAAGTTGATGATGCTATTGGGGGTTGTGTTTGGACTTTGTTTAAAGGTTAATTTTTTAAAATACAGATTTTTGGGTCATTTTTATGCCAAGCGATCCTTGGTTCAGTTCGGTAGGGCAGACTTGGGACTGTGCTTGCTTTGACCATCATTAATTTGCAGGAATCTTTGTAAGAAATAGAGAAAGGTCTAAAGTATTGCTTTTTTACCTCAACACCTGAAAAAATACTGGAGAATAGTGAGTGGGAAGTGCTGTGTGTTCCCAGCCTGCAGAGAAGCTGCATCCCTCTTGTCTGTGCCATTCCTGAGCAATGTCATATTCCTGACCCACATCCTTCTGGGATGATTATTCTCCCTGTTCTTCCCTGGCCCTTTCTGTAAAGGGCCTCTGTGCCTTCGGAACGTCCATCAACAATTACTGCTGCTCCAATGGAGCCATGGCAGGGTGTGGCTTTTGTTCCCATCAGCAGTGGGAATTTCTGCAAAACAGCATTCCAATTGATGGCAGCTCCACATCAAGCACAGTAGGGCTGCTCTTCCCAGGAGCATTCCAGAAATCCATGGCCTGCATCCTGCTGGGCCAGCCAGTGAGGATCACAGCTCCTTGCTGGGAGCCACTGAGGGTCCTGACAGACCTCCCTTGGCTTTCCCCCCCGAACTCTGGGCAAAATCCTGCCAGGGATGGGGTTGGCATCAGGGATTACCTCCAATATCCCTCCATTTTCTCTCTGATGGGAAATATTGATGCCTGCCCATGGAATTTTTTAATCAAGATCAGGAAAGGGGACAAGTTATCCTTCAGGGGATCCCTAAAGTCACAAGCTCAATCCTCTGGGTATTTGGGTCCATCAATCATTTCCTGCCTGAGGCAGCTCCTCCTTTTAGTTTGGCTTCTGCAGCAGTGGATGGCACTGCCACCTCTGCACACGGTTGTCTTGCCTTGTTCAGCTTTTCTGTCAGGGCAGCAGCTCATTTCTTCCCCCTCTGCACATCTGCCCATGGAAACCTCTACAGAAGCCAAACCTTGGGTTGGCTTGAGGGAATTTTCATGGAGTTGGGGGCTGGAATGTGACCCATTGCTGAGAAAGTTGAGATTCCTGAGCAGGCGGGAAGGGAATGCACTGAACACAAGTGAGTTGAGCTTGTTGGTGTGGTGGAGCCTTTGCCTTCTTGTTACAATGATGTGTAAGGGACCAAATGTGATGAAAAGACTGGGATCAGGGAACAGAAACCAGGAGAGCTGAAGTCAAGTCTTGGCACTGTGATGGATTTAATGTGTTGCACTGAGCGTGTCATTTAAGGTCACCTCCTTAAAAAAAAAAAATCAGCTTCTAATTTGGGGAGTTAAGTCAGGCTCTGCCAGTGTGGTGAACTCCCACTGCTTGGAGTTGTCTATATGGAAATGTTTCCAAGGGCAATCCCTCAGGCTGGGACTTCAGCTGCCCCTACACTATAAGATACTCATGGATAATTTTATTATCGTGGCTTCAAGGCTGGTGATGGTTGTTTTCAAAGGATGGTGGAGAAGGAACCCATTGCTGGAAGTTCTCTACAAAGGTTGGACTCTTTGGGCTGTTACTTGACTTGAGCTCAGAGCACATGATACAACAGGGAGGAGTAGCAGCTGGGATTTTCCATGGAGCTTGAGTTGTTCATGCACAGTTTATGAGCATTTGGTGCCTGCTCCTTTCCAGATCTTTGGAAAACTGCTGCCAAAACCCACCAGCCGAATGTTGTGTGAGCAAAATGTGTGTGCCAACCAAAAACCAGGCAGTGCACCCTGAAGGAAAGAAAAACCCCCTTGAGTGAACTGATCTCTTGGATCAGTCCTGCACATGTTCATTTAATTGCAGAGTGAAATAAAAGGTCTCTGTTAGGCAGGGGAGCAGCTCTCTGGCTGAAAGGCACCATGGATGACTGGATTTGGAGGCTGAGCTCAGCCAAAGGCAGAAACACTTCAGTGGTGCTGGGGCTCCACGTGCCAAACCTCCAGGTGCCTCTCCAGACTCTGGATCTGGCTGGGGGGGTGTGATCCGTGTGCTGCACCTGCCGTTGGGATAAACCCAGCCCAGGCTGCTCCGCTCAGCGGGAACTAATGTGCTTGGAAACTTCTCCCGAGGGGCTTTTTAAAAGCAGGGCAGCCTTCTGGGCTGTGTCCTTGGGAATTGCTTTCACCAGGACCTGTTTTGCACGGTGCTGGCAGGGCTCTCTTGGCCCCTGCAGAGCCTGTCTGGCTGTTTGATCTCGGAGCGATGGGAGCAGAGTGTGTGCTGAGTGTGTCACCTCCAGGGAGCCATAAAGAAGGAACTGAGAGTTCAAGCAAACAAAACCTGGAAGCTTTGATAGAGTAAGGTCAGAGGAGACACCCTCTCCATGGCAGGACACTGTGTTTTTTGGGCTGCTCTGCCTGGCTGCAGATCTCTGGCACGGCACGGCGCGTGTGATGGACTCATGTTGAGCTGGGTGTTGAGGCTGTTCGTGCTGCAGGGAGCAGCTCAGACTGGGTCAAATGAGGGATTCGATGCAAAAAGGGGTGTTAACTAAGGCACAGTGCTCAGAGAGTGCATCAGGTGCCTCATCCTTCTCCTCCCTCCTACTCAGAATCTGGCTGTGCAGGGCCAGATGGTTCCCTAAAAAATACGAATCTAGGCTGAAAAACCAGGATCTCCAGCTCGGGCAGGGAATTTGCTTTGTTTCTCTTGCTGTCCCTGCCACATTTATCCCACAAATGGGGAGATTCCAGCTCTGTCTGAATCCTGACTTGTATTGCATTGTCCCAGCTGATAGATGTATCTGGACCATATGGTGCCCAGCATGGGATTTGTTTGCTCCCTGCAAACCAGCCTGGGACTGGTTCTGGGAGCCAGAAACCTGTGGGAAACAAGATTATTTCCCAAACCCCTCTTCCCTTTCAGTGCTGGCTTTTGGAACATGCTCCATCATTCCCATGTTGAGCAGGGCACCAACTCCATCCCTGGAAGTGTCCAAGGCCAGGTTGGACGGGCTTGGAGCAACCTGGTCTAGTGGAAGGTGTCCCTGCCCATGGCAGGGGGTGGAACAAGTTGTTCTTTAAAGTCCCTTCCAACTCAAACCATTTAGGATGGTACAGCAGAGGAAGCAATCCAGAATGGGGTTTGCCAGGTCAGAATGGACTGTGAGCCCTTTCTCCAGCCTTGAAAGGGAACAAATAGTCTTTCTTCTCTTCCCTAAGGCCCTGTGGGACCTGCTGGTGCAGCACTACTGCAAGCAAACTCCTGCTGTCCACATCCAGCATGTCCAAAGATTATTTCATCCCTGTCCTGCATTCCAGCCGGCACAGGAGCCAACAGAAACGTGGCTCCAGGATGGCCACAGTGGTGTGGGGAGAGTGGGGGGAGCTGGGATGGGGTGGACTTGGAGCTCCCATCTCCCAGACCTCACATTTGCAGCCCCCCAGGTCTGTGCTCCGTGTGCAGGGCTTGGATCTGCTCCGTCTCCCGCCAGCACCGACGTGTTGGAACAGTCCCAGTGCACCACGTGCAAATGGACAAACTGGAAACAAATGCTGGGCTCCAGGACTTCACCCCTGACTGCGCCAGCTCAAACAGTCCAGGCCCTCCTGGGCCTCGTGGCCTTTTAATTTGTCTTCTTGTTCGGAAATCAAGCTGATTTCTGTCAGGGAAGATAAATGTTGTCTACAGAGCTCAGATAAGAATGATGAAATCTGTCCTTTTCCGAGGGCTGTGCAGAGGGTTCGGGGGATGCAGTTGGAAAGTCGGGACTAGACTTGCCAAGAACACGGAGGCTGAGCAAGAACATGTTAAAGGGGTTGGACTGGTTGGGGGAAATGACTGTGAAGCCTTTATTTGAGGTCATTTGCCCATTTATGTCCCAAATGGATTGTGGTTGAGCGGTGTTTCTGTGTGATCAGTTAAACACAGGCTGTGCTGGTACAGTCTGGTGAAACAAGTCTTGGAAACACAAGGGCAGATCCTGAAAGGTCTTTCTTTTCCCTGGATATTGGGAAGTCAAGCATGCTGGTCTCCATCCTGTTCCCACACAGCTCGTGTCCACCTCAGGAAACCCCATCAAACCCTCAGTGCCAACACACAGCCTTGCCCAAAGCCTCGCAGAGAGGTCAAGGTATGTCCGAGTGATGGAGTTTGACCAGAGCACCTGCCAGGAGAAGGGTTTTCCCCCAAAACAGGGTTTAGGGTAGAAATGGACAGAGGGACATTTACAGAGTCAGCACTGGGGTTTTGCCGTGAGTGGGGAAACGTGTCTTGCTTTCACCAGTGCTGTGTCTTATCCGAAGACATGGATCTTTGGTCTCCTGAGCTGTTGGAATGTAGGACAACAGAGCTCAGTGTCAAGTGGGGTGGAGAATCTGCACCCCAATCCTGGCTGCATCCAGCCTGGATTCACCCTTTTTGTCATTTAAGCAAATAAATTTGCTTAAAGCTCTTGGTGAGCCCTTCTTAGTGAGTGTAGGTGGTGTGAAACATGACATTTCCCAAATAAAATCAGCAAAACACTGTGGGGCAGCCCCGGTTCCCTTGGCTTCTTTAAAAACACAGCTCTTAATTTATCTGCTGGAAAGTTTTTAAAAGATGCTGTTTGAAGTCCCTGCCTTTTTTCTGTTTTATGCAGGAATTTGGCTACAGGAAGTCTTAGTGCTTTCACATATTTGGTATCAAAATCCCTTTATAGACCAAATAATGACTTTTCCGTGGTAGAGAGACTGTGACCCAGACAGATTGCTCCAACCTGTTCGTGCTGCTGAGACAGACCAAAAAGACAAGTCTGCAGCTTTTCTGTTAAATTTTCAGGCTTTTCCTGTTTTCGAGGACATTTTTCAGAGAAGAGGAGAAGAGGCAGCTCTGAGCAGAGCTTTTGTGCCCTGGCCTTGTCCATCCCAGAGCATCACTGAGGTGTTCGGAGCGTTGAGCCAGCGGCCCTGTAGTCACCTTGGCTGGCACTTAAGGAAAAGACTTGCCAAAAATTCCTGTGGTTTGTGAACTCTTGGGCTGTCAGGAGGTTTTCCACCTGCAGTGAGTCTGTTTGAAAGGAGACCTCCTATCAGCAGTGGTTAATCCCCTCTTTGGAGCAGCAGCTGCGGCTGCTCTGATCCCACCCCAGACAGGCTGATAACGAGCTTGGTGAGGGTGTTTTCATCGTGCTGACATTGGAGCCACGGTGATGAAGGCTCGGGCTGCTGAGGGAGAGGGAGCCTCTTGTCTTCTCCATGGCACACACGGGATTCATTAGGGATGTGCTCGCTGGGCTGCTGCAGCTGGAGAACATGACGTGCCCCGTGCAGACACACCACAAGCGCTGCCCTTCCTGCACCCCCTGGGTGCCAGAAGGAGCTTGGGCAAAGGGAATGAGTTGCAGGGAGATGGGATGACAGGAGAGGTGGAAGATAAGGATATGGTTTTCATTTCAACATCCCATTAAACAGAAGGAGGAATGTTCCTGGCCTGGCAGCTTGTTTGCAGTTCTGCGTCGTGCCGGTGCTGTCAGGGCCCCAGATGTGTCTGGGAATGAGATCCCAGAGCAGCTCTGCCTCTCTCAGGAATTGCAAATCCCAGCTGGCTTTGCACAGTCAGTTATGCTGAGTGGAAAGGGTGGCAGCTTACGACATGGCTTTGCAAGGCTGGAAAATCAGGCAAGTCCCTGACTCTGTTTAAGGGAGAGTTTGGCTTTTTCAGTGTTGGGCTTTGCTGGGCTCTGGTATAAGAGCAGGAATTTGCTGTTTCAGTGGGAGCAGACAGAAATAAAAGTGGGATGACATTTAGTTAAGCGGCAAGGAATGCACCAGGGACATCCCTCTGTATTAGCATTGCTCTGGGTTTCCCCTGGAGGTGGATGTTGGGAAAGTGTCCTTGACACAGCCGGGGGGGCAGGGGATCAGTATTTCCAGTCTATCCCAGTACACTGTTGGGCTGGATCATCCCTGGTCATGCCTGGCTTTTGTAGCCTCTGCCCAGCCACCAGCACTGCAAGGCTTTCCAAAGGGAAGTGTTACATCCCCTTTATCCTGTGCCCATTTCCACAGGGGCACCTGACCAACCGCGTGGTTTAGTGTGTAACCTCAGGTGCCAAAGAGGAAAATCTCTCTAAGGCCAGCCCTGGGCATGCCAGGTCTGCAGAGTGAAGGATCTGTGTCCTGTGCTGCAGACAGCTCTCAGCTTCTCAAATCAGAGCCCTGGCTTCCAGGACTTTGAACCTGCACCTGGAAAAACTGCTGGAGCATTATCCCAAACCAGAAGTTGTTGTGTGTCTCTGAATCTGGCAGTTACTTTTTCCACCCTTCCAATCTCTGATGTGATTGTGAGCAGTCCAGGTGATCCAGACTAACGCCTGCCTGTCCATTGGAGTATGGATCACTTGGGTGCTCTGGAATGGGCTTCTTTCCACTTCCAGTGGCTCAGGAGGAGATGTCCAGCCTGTCACCAGAGCTCAGCTGAGGGATGAGAACTGAGGGAATCATAGTCCCAGGACAATGGGATCTGTGCAGGTCCTGAGGCAGATTTCATAAACTGCTGGACAGAATTTCCCCCTGTTTCATGGAATCACAGAATCCCTGGGGTTGGAAAATCCCTCCAGGATCATCGAGTTCAACCTGTGACTGATCCCCACCTTGTCACCCAGCCCAGAGCACTGAGTACCACGGCCAGTTGTTCCATGGATGGATCCCCTCCAGGGATGGGGACTCCACCACCTCCCTGGGCAGCCCCTTCCAATGCCTGACCACCCTTTCCATGAAGAAATTCCTCCTGATGTCCAGCCTGAACCTCCCCTGGCACAGCTTGAAGCTGTTTCCCTTTGCCCTGTCCCTTGTTCCCTGGGAGCAGACCCTGACCCTCACCTGGCTCCTCTCTCCTGTCAGGGAGTTAGAGAGAGTAAGAAGGTCCCCCCTGAGCCTCCTTTTCTCCAGGCTGAGCCCCCCCAGCTCCCCCAGCTGCTCCTCTCAGGACTTACAGATCAGACACAAAATGCCTTTCCATCAGAGACAAAAAGCTTTAAACTCCACAAACTCAACTTCTGATTCTGCAAACGGCACAACATTTATCCCCTTGACCAACATTTTGTCCCAAGGCCCAATGCAAGGAGCCAGGTTCAGTTTTGGTTGAGCTGTCCACACTCTTGGAAAGCCAGGATTTGGAGCCTGTGCCTGCCTGTGCTGACCTTCCTCACACACTCCCATGTGCGGAGCAGACCCGGAGCCTCACCCACACCGAGTGTGCCGTGACCTCAGCTAAGCAAACACTTGCTGTAATCGCCTCCAGATCTGCCGTGGCTTTGATGGGCTTAAATATCACTTTATCTTATGATATAAATATGTAAAACATCCATTTGTTTTCGTGCAGGATGCAAATAAATCACTGCATAATTTTAGACACAAGCAGGAGGCGTGGGGGGCGGGGCACAGCCATGGCTCCAGAACTCATCAGTCTCCATCTCTTGGAAGGTCATTACTTCATGAACACTCTGTTTCTCCTTCCAGCAAGCCTCTACTTTGCATTATTCAAATGGTCCATGTTATCCATGGACAGCTCTGTGTGTTCCCAGCAGAGGGTATGTGTGGAGCCAGTGCCCTCTCATGGGAGCGGCGCCCTGGATCCCTCCTGGATCTCCCCAGTGCTCCAAAAAATAGCTTCAAACTTCCTGAGATCATGTGTGGAGACTCAGAGGGTCTGGTGGCACCTCCCAGCCCTGCTACCATGGCCATGTTCGTTCCAACACCCCTTTGCTGTGTCCACATGTGAGCAGCTGGAATAATTCAGGAGTCTGCAGCCTCAGCACTGCAAAGGCTGGTTAATTATTATTGTGTAATTTATCATTGTGTAATTTTAATTAATTAATTTCATTATCATTAAAATGGATAACTAATTTAAATTTTATTTAATTAACTGGATTCATTATTATTTATTATTTATTAACAACCCTGAAGCTGTTTTCCAGTGTTTCCTTGCAGCAGTTGCCCATCCCAACCCTCGATCTCCATCCCCTGGGTGGGGTCCTGGTGGGATGTGATCCTCCATGTGGCTTTACCATGGGGTGACCCCACAGCCTGGGAGCTGCTTCCCCAGGGATGGCCACAGGGATGCTGCTCTTAGCTGGAGGATACAGTTAAGCCCCTCCATAAACACCAATTCCCACGTGTTGTAAGATCACCTTTCCAGAGGGAAGCTGTTTGAAGCATTTTTAGTGGGGTGGTGTTGCAGAGGTTAAGCTGAGTCCAGAGCTCAGCGTCTCCTTTGTGGTGTGAGCCAGGATTCTGCAGCTGGATCGAGCCCTGCTGGTGGTTGTTTGATGGGAAGTAGGAATTTGGGGTTTCCCCTGCTGAGATTCCTAAAAATCAGCTTTATCTACTTGTTTCCAATCCAGGCATAACCACACCCCCTATTTAACATGTCAGAGAATGGACTTTCTTGCCAAGAGATTCATCAACAACTATAATAAAAGCACTGAAAAAACTGATGACTGGGGGATCTTGTCTACTGAGCTCTAAAATATGCAAATGAACATTCACCTTTTCCTGTAGCTAATGAGGAATGAGGGTCTTGCTCAGTTGTGTTCTCCAAAGGTCTGGCAGCACTTTCCCAAGTAAGAAGGGATTTTGGGTAATTCTGTCTTAACTCCTACTTGTGTCCTTAAATCCCACCTTCCTTGAGGCCTTATATTTTAAGAGGAGCCCAGAGGAGCTGTGGATTCCCCATCCCTGGAAGTGTCCAAGGTTGGATGGGGCTTGGAGCAACCTGGTCCAGTGGAAGGAGATGAGTTTTAAGGTCTTTCCCACCCAAACCATTCTGTGATTCTGAGTTTTCCTCATTGTTAGAGGATTTTCCATTTCTTATCCTAAATGCTCTGCTGCTGGGCAGGTCCCACCCTGGAATTGGCTGCAGTCTGGGGCAAACTCATGCCTGTGTTCCAATTTTTCTAAATAATACAGCAATTTCAGTGAAGACCATTGGTATATAATAATATGAATCAATATTTTACTGCTGTCACAGATGTCCTGTAAAAGGGAGCACAGGGAGCAATGGGGAGATAAGAGATGGTGCATAAAATAGTGCCACATGATTAATGGACCTTTTGTCCTGCTGAGATAAAATACCTGGTGCTACTGCCCAGCATTTGAAATTTTAAATATTTTTTCTTATTTCAGAGGTATTTCACTATCTGTCTTTGCTCAAGGGCAGATGAGAGAGGGATGATGCAAACACTGAAATTTGAAATCATCCCCAGCTTTGTTTTGTTCTGAGATCACAGAGATCCTTTCTCTTCTGTTTGTTCTGTTTTCTCACCTTTGCAAGATTCCAGAGTTGGAAGAAATCCACATCAATTGCTGACCTCCCCCCTTCTCCAAGTCCCTAAATCTCTAGGAATGCATCTTATCTCCTGGCTGACACTGAGGGATCCAGGGAGTATTCCTGAGGCTCCATTGGGTGACTGTGAGGGAGAGGGGGACCTGTGCCAGAGCTTTGTAATGCCACAAAGTGAATTCCAGCTGGGAAGAGAGAGGGAATGAGGCAGAGCACTCAGGGCACTTCCCAGGGTGTTAAACTGGGATGGACTGGGAGGAGATGGGGGGCTGTAGCTGGGCAGGGCTTTGGTGCTGGCACAGAGGGGACCTCGGGACCCCCCCGTGGGCTGGTGATGGAAAAAGGCTTTTCTCCTCCTCCTCCTCCAACTCAACTTTCTCTTCTTGTTCTTTCCTTTCAATTTTACCAGCTCATCCAAGTGAAGCCCTTGTGAGTATGCAGGAACATCAGACCAACCTGGGATTGCTCCCTCTGGGTCGAAAAATCCCCCGGGAGCAACAGATACAGGGCTGTGAGGCTGAAGGAATGGCTTAAAAGTTAGGAGAGCCTCAGAGTGGGAGCTGAGAACTGCCTGGGCTTTGCTGGGGGGTCCCTGAGGGCACGTGGTGATGAGGACAGGCAGGACAGAGGTGTGGGATGGTGGGTGGGCAGCAGCATCTCCTGGGATCCCAACAGCATTCCCACCTCCAGTGGCCACGTGACAGGTGAAGCTTTCTGGGAGACACTTTCCCATCTTTTAATGCACAGTTGTGTTTATTTCGGAATTTGGGTTATGCTGGTCCTACCTGGGAAGCCTGACTGTGCAGAGGCTTGGACTGACCTGATTTCCTGAGCTGTGGTGTCAGAAAACTGTGATGACACCAGAGTTCTGTTCCTCCTGTGAAGTCTGGCTCACACTGTGTCCAAAAGGAAAGAAAATATGGTGCTGCAGTGGCACTATTTGACCTTCCTCAGCTTCTGGGTATTGAGTTGTATTTGAATTTCAATCTTTCCCTGCTGTTTCTTGGCTCTTTTCTCTGCAAACTCTGATATTTGCTGCGTGTGGAAACCCACCCAGCTCAGGTGCTGCTGCCGCCTTTGGTTCACATCTGTTCCTGAGATTCTTACAGAGGGTTTTGGAGGAGGTTTGGATGCTGAAAACCTCTCTGATATTTGCCTTTTTACATGGAATTCACATGGAATTCTTGTCATGCAATCAGCACAAACTATGGCACTCTCCCTCTGAGATGAACCTGTTCATCATTCAGACAAAAATGTTGTGTTTCCTGTGTTTGAAGCATTTTCTCCAAACTTACTGGTGTAGAGCAAATTGTACTTTTTAACTGCGGCCACCAACATTCCCAACAGAAAATCAGACCTGTGCATGACTGAAAATGCCATTTTCCCCAGTTTTGGCAGATTTTACAGAGTCAAATCAGCCTCCAAGCACAGAAACCATGAGTTAAAGTTCTTCTCTCTGAGGTTAAACTGGGACAATTTGTGGCAGCATTTCCTGCTGGAGAGGGTGGTGCTACTTTTACCCCCATTCAATACTTGGATTTCAGGGAGTTTATTCCCAGTTTATTTCAAGGGCAGGTTGGATGAAGCTCTGAGCAACCTGGTCCAGTGGAAGGTGTCCCTGCCCATGGCAGGGGGTGGAACAAGATGAGCTTTAAGGTCCCTTCCAATCCAAACCAGTCTGGGATTCTGTCATTCTGTGTAAGGTCAGAGTCAGGCCACTAAAGGAAGATAAATATCTTTAAATATGTTTGCTGCCTGCTTTGATGAAAGGAATGTAATGGCTAAAAATAAATTCCAAGTGGAAAAAATAAGGCTATTTTTGGAGAGTTGGGAAGGACACAACAAAGCCAAGGACAAAGTCATTGTCTGCCAGCAAAGCAAAGCAAGGTGCTTTGCAGGTCTGGGGTATGAAAAAAAAGGGGGAGTTGACAGCTGGAAGCAGGAATTTGCAGTTGCCTACATTTGGAGTAGGTAATTTTGCAAATTCCCAGGATCTCTGGCTGAAAGTTGCCCATCCCTGGAAGTGTCCAAGGCCGGGTTGGACAGGGCTTGGACCATCCTGGTCTACTGAAAGGTGTCCCTGCCCATGGCAGAGGGTGGAACTGGATGAGCTTTAAAGTCCCTTCCAACCCAAACCATTCCAGGATTCTGTGATAATGCAAAACCATAATCTTTTCACAAGAAAAATTCTGGGGACCTCATTTGCTGAGTGGAAAAAAAAAAAAAAAAAAGACAAAATTCCGTGCTGATTCCCAAACTGTTATTTAAAGTGTCTAAAGGGTAAAGAACATGGATTCTACCACCCTGCAGGAATTTGTACTCCCAGACTTCCTGAGGGAGGTTGAAAATCCAGTGCCTGAGCCTGAAAATGTTGGGAAATTCCATTAATCCTTGCACAGATTTGCTCCTCAGTGTTTACTCAGCACACCCATCTCAGTGGTGTGTGAACACTGCAGGGTTCAGCAGCAGGATCAAAGCTGACCTGCCAAGGGCAGTCATTCCCTTTCCTATTTTCCTATAGGTTGAGTCCAGACTATTGAATCTGAGCCCATTTTCTGCAAGATTTAATTTGGAATTCCCAGTATTGTCCTGCCCTGCCTGGCCAGAGAACTGTGGGACAACATTTCACGAGCAGAACCTGTGGAAATATGACCCCAAGAATATATATATTTTTTAAAATATGTTTTAAAATTTATTATTAGGGAGTTTTTTGTGCTGAGAATTAAGTTTATTAGAGCTGATTTATAATCCCATGAAAATGGGCTCCAATCTTGGAAAAAAATGCACAGACTGCACATACCAGAGGTGTGTTCTGCAGTTTCCATGGAGCCCTCCAGCATCCATAGACAGCATATTTTAGGGGTGTCATAGCTGGCTTTGTCTTGGCCATATTTTGCTGGAAAACTTGGAATCTTGGCAATTCTGAGTTTCATTACTCTTCCAAAAGCAGAGCCAACACTGTTGCTGGGTGGTGGGAGGTTTCTCCAGAGGAGCTCTGCTGTTGGTCTGCAAAGGCAAGACTGGAGAAAAGCTGTTGTCCTGGAGCAACAGGACACAGGGAATGGTTTCCCACTGGAAATGGGGAGATTTGGGTGGGATATTTGGAAGAAATTCCTCTCTGTGAGGGTGGTGAGGGGCTGGAATGGAATTCCCAGAGAAGCTGTGGCTGCCTCATCCCTGGAAGTGTTCAAGGCCAGGTTGGACGGGGCTTGGAGCAACCTGGGATAGTGGAAGGTGTCCCTGCCCATGGCAGGGGGCGGAACTGGATGAGCTTTAAGGTCCCACCCAACACACACTATTCTCACCTCTCACAGAACACAGGCTGCTGCTTTCCCACTTATCCCAGAAGATGAAGTACAGGTGGAAGAAGATAAAGGAGGAACATTTCTGTTTCCCATGCAAGAGTTTGGCAGGAAAGGACAGGATTTGTGGCAAAGACAGGGCCCTGCAGAGAAGGAGCTTTATAAGGTGGGGCTGTGCTCCATCAGCAGGGTGAATCCAAGCAATGCCACCAGTCTGGGAGGTGGGGAATGGCTTTTGACCTTGCACAGGGGAGAAGTGGTGGCAGAGCTCCTCCAGCACCAACCCAGTGCTGGTAGGAAATACTTGAGACAGAACCACATTCATGAGTCTCCATTTTTCCTTCTTTTCAAGAAAAAAAAAAAAACAGAAACCCCCCCAGAAAACAGGATAATTTCTGAGTGCAGCCTGGCTCTGTGGGAGATGCTGTTTGCAAAGCTGACCTGCACAGGCTGGCCTTAGTACAAGGCAGGACCAGTGTGTCCCTTGAGCAAAGCTTTAACCAGATCATTGGTTGGTTAAAAAAAGAGAAAAATTGGCTTATTTAGGCTGCAAGCCTAAAAGATGGAGCTTTTGATCACAGAAATCATTTAGACTCACTCCATGGGCTCTGTGTACATCTGACCTCACCTTTAGCATGAAAACTAATTAATTAACAAAGTGAAGGATTTACTACCACATCCAGTAGCTCAGTATGTTTCATCTTCTGTTCTGCATGGTTTTAGCTCACTCTCAGCACTGCTGGCCCTTGCTTTTAATAAATTGGGACCAGGCTTCCAACCTCCCAAGGCTGGTTCAGAATTATGAGGGCTCATATGTCTAATAAATGTGGGGTTCTTTCCCTTTTTTCACTCTCCCTCCCCCTGGTTTGTTTTGGGTTTTAGTTTAAGCAGCACTTTGCTGTCATTTTGAAGTTCTCTCTGCAACCCTATACATTGAATCCTGGAGTTTAAGCAGTAATTACTACAAGTTAATAAGTGTGTATTCCTGTGCTTCAAAGCACTTGGACTTGGAGAGAAGCTTGGGATGGGGAACAACACAGCCAGAGCTGCCAGGGCTGCCTTTCTGTACATTCCCATGGCTGAGCTCTCCTCTCCCTTTTCCAGTAGAAAATTAACCCTCAGTTTCTCAACTCTGCAGCTTTTGTGTTGTTGAAACACTGCCACATTCACAAGTCTGTGCTCAACTTCCCTCCTCCACTCCCAAATCAGGAGTGATGGCAGTGTAACTCAGGGGGAAGGTGGGGGTAGGGTTGGATTTTGGGAATTCCTATCAGTCCCAAGGCACTGATACCTGTTGTAACTGTGTCTGGAGTCAGAGATCATGGAATCACAGAATGGTTGGGGTTAGAAGGGACCTTAAAGCCCACCCAGTCCCACCCCCTGCCATGGGCAGGCACATCTTCCACTATCCCAGGTGGCTCCAAGCCCTGTCCAACCTGCCTTTGACTTGTCTCCCTTTCCTTTAGCCCATGGCTAAAAAGCCAAGTGTAGCTCTGTCCCTCTTGCATCCTGGACTGTTGTTCAGGGTCACTCTGGAAGGACAGATGAACCTTTTACCCCTCTGAACCAGAACTGTTTGTCAAGCCCCTCACTCCTGGTTTGCCTGGTGGGTGAGGGGCTGTGGGAGCTGCTCTGATGTGCTCAGGCTCCCAGGGGAATGATGAGGGAGGGAATCATCCACGTGAAGAACAACCAGGGAGCACTGAAGGACAAGTCCTGAAATGATTCCCAGGAGAGGAGTCCATAGGGATAAGCGATGCAGGAGGCACCAGCCCTTTCCTGGGGGCTGCCCTTGCCTGACTCCCCTCTGAGAGCTCAGAGCTGCCCAGATGGGACCATCAGCATCTGTGGGCAGCTGGAGGAGATTAATGGAATGGGAGAGCCCAGCCCAGCCCATTTTCCCCACCTGGCAGTGGGTTTAAAATTACCCATAAGCGCTGGTTCCCCTCCCTGGGGTGGATTTCTGGTGGAGGTGCTGCCTGGAGCTAAGGGTTTATTTTTAATTTAATAACTTGCTAAGGGCAGCAAGGGAGTTGGAGGATAGTTCTCTGCTTCCTGGGAGTCTGCACAGGTCTTCCTGAACCCCTGGATTTTGGGCTTCAAGGTGCTATGCTTTGAAATTTTGTCACCTCTCCTGGGACCTGGTTGGAGCCCTGGGCATCTTCCAGTGCCATCCTTTCCTTCCTGAGCAGGTTAGTGAGGTGTTTCTCTCCTCTGTGTCCCCAAATTGCCTTGATTTGAGTCTAATAGGTTGTGATTTCCTGGTGTGTGTGTGTGGGTGGGAGGCTGAGCTGTGGTTTGGTTTCGCTCCCTCTTGGTTCAGCTGTGCTACTGTGCTGCTGCTCTGAGTTAGGGGAGATTAGAGCTGTCTCGGATGCAAAGCTCGTCCTGCTCCTTCCCCCTCTTATTCTGAGCAGTGTTTGGTGCCAGTGTCTCAGCCCTGGGGCTGTGAAGCCTCAGAATGTAGAAACTATCCCTGGTTCAGAGGTGTATTCCCTTGGAGCAAAACAGCTCTTGCTTTTCCTTTCCATTTCTGCCCAAACCTCTTCCCTCTTGGTCCTGTGCTCTTCAGTGTCAGCAAAAGGTATGTCTGTTATTTCTTATAACCCCCTTTTTGTCATTTTTAAGTGCTGCCAGGTGGATGTATCAAATGGTTTGCTTTTATTGTAGTGGATGTTGCTGTTTTCCTCTCCTTGTGATCCATAAACTTGGCTGAGGGCAGTGCCCCCTGGAATCTTAATTCTGTGATGTCTCTGATATCCACCATGTCACCCTCTGCTTCTCTGCTCTCCCTTGGAGAGAGACAACTTTCTGCCACTAAAAATTGTCTTTTTTGTGTCGCAATGAGAAAACAAGTTCAAACCCTTCCTGCTCTCTGGGACAGGGATGGGTTTGGTTGGATGTATCCCCTCCACTCTTGTGTTTTGTGGGGAGCAGGAGTGATCCTGTCCCAGGCTCTGCCACCCTGACCTGCTCTGCACCAGCTTTCCATGTTCCTCAGTTTCCACATCTGGAAAATGTGAACAAAAAGGCTTTTTGTTCCCTCTCTAGTAAAGTCATTGTGAATTGTGGATGAGAAGCAGCTTCTGGGGCTGATCCAAAATCTTTGGAAGCTGCCTGAAAGATTCTCGTGGATTTAATGGGCTTTGGAGTAGAAGCTGTGTTGTTTTCCTCGCTTTTGTTTAAAAGTTTCTTTTGCCTTCCCTACCCAGCTGAGAGTCTTCTCCTCACAGCTGGAATCACTTGGGTGCATCACCACCCAGCTCCTCCCAGACAATTAAGTAATGAAGCCCCTTGGGCTAAGCAGGTGCCTTCACTTTTGGGTCTAATTAAAGAAAAAACTGCCACATGCCTTTTTGGGATCCTTCTCAGGATGTCCTGAATCTTGACTTCCTGTTTCAAAGGGGATTTTCATAAATAGAAGAGGAAAAAGGAGGGTGTGAAAAATCAAATCCATGCTTGTCTCTCAGTTTGTGCCTGTCTGTATTTTATCCTTGGCAGGAGGGCACAGGGATGTGGGAGATCCTTATTCCCTGTGTGTCTCCTCCATCATTATGACTTGATTAAGTCTGGAAATAGGAGTTGAGTTGCAGAGTTCTCCTAAATAAAATTCATCCTACCTGCCTGGAAGTGGAATATTGTGTATCTGGAGATCTTTAGAGTTGCTTTAAGTGTCCGGAGGGCCTAAATGTTTGTAGGATTAAACAACAGCTGAGCTGTGATTTATTTATTTCTTTAATTATTTTATTTTTTTGAGAGCCTCTGTGTTGATTCGGTTTAGACTTGCCTTCACCTGTCAGGTATTTGAAGAGTTTTAAAAGCATGATTTAGAGTTCCTGGCATTTTTGGCTGCACTCTTGAACCTCTGCAGCAAGTGCTTATATCTGTGCTTGGATATGTTTTCCTAGGAAAAAAGCTGTTTTCTCAGGAGCTACTTTCCATTAAGCTCCTGTAGAAGTTTCCTGTTCCTTCAGGGGCTGCTGCTGAGAGGAGGAGGGAAACAGTGGGACAGCACTGGAACTGCAGAGAACTGGAATGGGGAGCTGCTGTTTTTGTGGGAGCCATGGAAAGGGGAAGCAGGAACTCTGCAGCCCAGGGGTGCATCAAACTCTGTGCTGTGATTGTCACCTGAAAGTGCTTTTTGAAGATGGGAATGATTGGTTTGGTTTTCTAACTGTGAAACTGTGCTGAGCCTGTGCTGCTCTGTCTCCAAGGCATGTGTTTCCTTCACAACTGGAAGTAAAACAATCCTTAGGGGGAAAAATCCAAATCCTGTCTTTGGTCAAGGACATACTGGTATTGGAGAGTGTGTGGGCTTGGCTGGAGGCAGAAATGTCCTGGTGCCAATCCTGTCTCTAAGGGGGTGGTGGGACTCAGTGATGTCGCTGGGGCCGATGTCCTCACTTGTGTCATGGAGTGAAATGTGACTGTAGCCCAGGATTTAACGTTCTCCTTGTCTGTGAGATGGGTGCGATGGGGGATATGTCCTGCACTGGGACCTGAAAACTGAATGTATTAATACTTGATGTGCTTGGAGATCACTGGGTGATAAATAAAGGGCAGCATCAACAGCTGGAAAGATGGGCTGGATTAGAGGACCAGGCTGGAGCAGGGGCTGCTCCTGTGTGGTGTAAAGTCCTGGCAGCCCCTCCAGAGGGATACTGGGCTCCATTTCCCCATGCTGAGCTCAAACTGCCCTTGGGATGTGTAGAAGCAGTGACCAAAAGGCCCAGAGTGATGCTCTGGGGCAGTGGGTGATTGGGCACTGCCAGGCTTTGCTCCACAGGGATGTGGGGGCACATCTGCTGGCTCAGGTGGGGACTTGGTTTGAGCTCCCAGGTGGAGGAAATGTGAGGTTTATTCAGAATCAGGTTGCAGCACAGTCCTGGAAAATGAACATGCCATTTCCTCTAAGTAGAGGAACCCAATCCTGACAGGACATGGAGGTATCAGTCCATCTCTTTAATGGACCTGCCCTGAGAAACACTATGATCCTGTTGAAATGTGATTTTAATAGTTTCTCCATTTTCCCTGATTGTCCCTGCAAAGCCTTTTGAGCTGAGAAGGATACAGGGGGTGGTTTGAATACCAATTCTTTGTGGGCAGCCTGGTTAAAATATAATTACCCTGTTTATCAGTCAGTAAAAGCCTGTCTGAGGGGAGCCCTTTTAGGAAAGAAAAGGAGGGGTTTTGTCTTCTATTTGTTAAAGAGTAAAACTGAAATGGATCACTTGATACCATAAGCAGTGCTCTATTCACCATCTTCTGCCATTCTAACAAAAAAAAGGAGGACTTGATGCTTCCTCTCATGCCAAGAACTACAAAGAAGGTCATTTTAAGTTTTACTGCCTTGTTAATTCAAGCTGTTAACTTAAAGTGCATCTTTCCCATGCAATGGCACAGCCTAAAAATGTTCTTTATTTGGGTTTGGAGATAAATGGCTCATCCAGGGAGAGACTGCAGGCTCTGGAGAAGATAATGGGTCAGAGATATGGGTAATAAAACCAGCAAAATGGATATAAAATTGATGCAAATGGGAAAAATTTGCTAAGCACAGGATGGGAGTGTGGGTGTGACCACTTCATTGCTTTTGGGGGGCAGAGAGCAGCTGGAGGGGGGTGTTACCCCTTCAGGGCTTATGTTCTTGTTCGTTTATAATGTAGATCATAAATTGGTGTCTTCTCCCAAATAAAAGAGATAGGATAAGAGGGAATGGCCTCAAGCTGTGCCAGGGGAGGTTTAGGTTGGATGTTGGGATAAATTGTTTTCCAGAAAGGTTATCCAGCCCTGGCACAGGCTGCCCAGGGCAGTGGTGGATCCTCCATCCCTAAAGGGATTTAAAAACCATGTGTCTGTGGCAGAACTGACACCCAGATGTGCATACCCAGCTGCTGTAAAATTGCTAAAATTGAGGAATAATGTCATTTCTTCTGCCCTTGTGCCCATTTTCTTGCCTTTCTTTGACCCAGGTCTCACAGCTGCTGTGCTATGGCTCATGCAGGAGCTCCCCAGGGTCAAAACCTGAATCTTCCCCAAATCCAGCTCCAAAAACTTGTGGCCCTGGGAGAGGGAGGAGGGTGGGAAGCTCAGATGGGATGGAGCTGGATCCGAGATTTGTAAGATGAAGCTGCAGTGAGAGAGGACAGGTTATCCTTCAATCTTTTTGTCTTTATAGAGGCTAAAAATATTTGTGAGTTGTCTTTGTAGTCAGAGCTTTTCATGTCCTTATGGAATTAACTCATCCCTTGGGCTGGAGGGACAGGTGGAAAATAAAACCCTTCCTGACTCTGGAATCCCTTGTGCTGGGGACTCCCCTTGGTGTCACCTGCACTTTGGTGGTGGGAGATGATTGTGGAGGGCAAGTTATAAATGACCAGAAAGCGAAAATCTGCTTTGTACAAAAATAGAAGTTTAAACTGTGGTTGATTTCCACAAAGGAATGAAAACAAGACGTTTTAGTAGGAGAGTTTGTTTTTGGTGTTGTTTTTTTTTTTTTTCCTCTTCTGAATGGAATGGAGTCAAAACATTAGTTTTTGGATAGGAAAAGCTCCCCCTTCCACCACTTTGCCTCCCTTCATCTCTCTGGAGGCAGCAAAAGGTTCACACTGGACCTCGGATTCTTTTCCACCAACTATTGTCAGATTTAATACATGTCCCTGTGGACTGGTTGGGCAGAAAACATCAAGTTCCTTCAGTGCAGCCAAGAGGAACCATATCCCAAAAAACTGGGATGAGAAACTTCTCTTCCAGCCAACAAAGATGGTCCTGCTTATATCCAGTGCCACAGAAAACTTCCTGTGGCTGGTTCCCATTTTGAACAGTGATGGTGCAAATAGGATCTGAAGGTGGAGATGGGACCTCAAGAGCTGTGACTGGTGGCTCCTGGATCTGCAGCTCTGGAACCCTGAGTGGATGGACTGTCACCACCTGGGAGGAGAAGACACCTCTGGTGTTGGAAGTGCTGTTACCAAGAATAATCTCCTCTTTCTGTTTCTGCTTGGAATAAGGACACAGTTTTTTCCAGCGGGCTTAAAAGCACTTTTCAAGTGTAACTTTTGGCTCTTGGAGGCTTTGAGAGAATATTGAGTTGCAGGAGGTGGTGGCTGCCAGTTCCTATATAAAAACACTGCATTAGTCAAAAATCCCTTCGGAAGCACCACTGATTAATCCGTCATTTCCCAGGAGGGAACACTGACCTAGATTCTGCTTGAGTTGTTTAGGTGGAGACTCGACTACAATGTGGCTTTTATCTGTTCTCGCAGTGGATTTAGAGGATGTGGAGTCTACAGAGAGCTGTTATTTCCTTTGAAAACCATTGTGTTCAAACCATATGCTTGGGGTTTTTTCCTAATTTCCCTCACTGATCATTTCGGAGGAGTTTAGGAGAAGCTCCTCAACCACCTAAGAAGAGTTGGGGGAATCCATTAATTTGACGATCAGGCACCTGAAAGACACTGGAAGTGGGAGCTGTAGCAAATATTTGCTGGGATGAGCAGATTTTCCTCTTTGGCCCCTTTGAAGTTCAGATGTGTTGAAAGCCTGATCACAACACTCGTGGGCAGACATTCCTTATCTGGCTTATTTCTGCTGGGGGAATGTAATGTGATGTGAAAGGCGTTTATATGGAATTTCTGGAATAACATTTTACAGGGTGGGAAAAGCAGGACGTCTGCAAAAGAGTCTGCCCTGGGAGTTTGCAGTGAGGGGTTTCTGGGAAGGAGCTCAGTCTTGGTGCTGCTCCACAGTTGTAACTCTTGAGCTGCAGAGTCTCAAAGAGCTTTCATAGCATCGGAGAGTTTGGTTTCCTGCTGCTCCTGGTCTCCCTGACCTGCAACTGAGATGGAAAATCAGGCATGGGAATTATTGAGATCTTGTGGATTTGAACAGGGGGATCCCTGACTGCTGAATCATGGAATGGTTTGGTTGGAAGGAACCTTTGAAGGTCATCTGGTCCACCCCCCTGCCATGGGCAAGGACACCTTCCACTATCCCAGGTTACTCCAAACCCTGTCCAAACTGACCTTGGACACTTCCAGAGATGAGGCAGCCACAGCTTCTCTGGGCAACCTGTGTCAGGGCCTCCCCACTCTCACAGGGAAGAATTCCTTCCCAATATCCCACCTAACCCTGCCCTCTGGCACTGGGAAGCCATTCCTCCTTGTCCAGAGTCCCTCTCCAGTTCTCTTGGAGCCCCTTTAGGCACTGGAAGAGGCTCTTGGGTGTCCCTGGAGCCTTCTCTTCTCCAGGTGAACAACCCCAGCTCTCCCAGCCTGGCTCCAGAGCAGAGGGGCTCCAGCCCTCAGAGCATCTCCATGGCCTCCTCTGGACTTTCTCCAGCAGCTCCACATCCTTATGTTAGCTAGATGCAGTGTCCTAGTGGAATCTCATCAGAACAGAGGGGACAAATCAGCACCTTCAGCCTTTGACCACAATGCAGGAGGATTTCCTTTGCTTGACTCCTGTAATCCCTGTGATTGTCATCTCCCCTTCCCAGAAGGGCTCTTCTCCACATCTGCATCTTGGCCAGCCTCCAAACCAAGGGAAATGGAGCCAAACCCAACGCTACACTTACTTGGATTAGCACCAGTTCAGGTGTTGACCTGTGCCAGTGACATCAGCACACCTGGTCACTGCTGGCCAAGGGCTGTTCAGGAGGACGTGGTTGGCACGGTTGGTTGAGTATTTTGCTGCAACTCAATCAAGATTCCACTCTGTGCCTTTGATCTCCCATGTGTGCTCTCCCTGCCATGGAACCAGTGCACAAACTGTGTCATTGAACAGCAATATTTACACTCAAGTCTTACTCATTTTGGGTGAAGGACAGTCCAAGCACATTTGAGTCTTGATTTCATTAGTGGTTCATCAACCCCCATAAATATTTATATCTGGAGCATTCTTTGTCTGATTTCAAAACACTGGCTGTAATTTAATGGGATCTTTATGTTGTTCATTGTGCAATAGCTTTGCCATAGATACTCTGACAGAGAACTCTCTGGTGGCCATCAGGAATGGGGGGGGATCTTGTCTTCCAGTCATATTTATGGACCTGGTAGGAGCTGCCTTTGCATCAGCACTGAGAGTGGGTGGGGAGTGAAGGCCAGTTGGGGTTTCCCCTATGACTGTTATGAGTCAAAAGGATTTGCAGCTCTGCCAGCCCTGCACACTTAGAAATTGTGAGTTGGTTGCTAAAAATCATGAATTTATAATAAATTAATAAACGTAGGGGGATTTTGGCTTCCTTCCTAATAGTCGTGGTTCTGGGTAAAATCATTGAATCATTGGAAAGGACTTTAAAATTCATCTCATTTCATGTGGACAGGGACACCTGCCACTATCCCAGGCTGCTCCAAGCCCCATCTAACCTGGCCTTGGACACTTCCAGGGATGGGGCAGCCACAGCTTCTCTGGGCAACCTGTGCCAGGGCCTCACTCCCTCACAGGGAAGGATTCCTTCCCAATATCCCACCTAAACCTGCCCTCTGGCAGCGGGAAGCCATTCTTCCTTGTCCTGTCCCTCCAGGCCCTTATCCAAAGTCCCTTTCCAGCTCTCCTGGAGCCCCTTTAGGCACTGGAAGGATCTCTAAGGTCTCTCTGGACCCTTTTCCAGGCTGAAATCAGTACTTGGGTACCTGATTTCTCTGCAATTCCAGCAATTTGGGCTTTGATCTTTAATTGTAATGCAATAACTGAAATAGTCACTGACACAGGAGCCTTTGGGTGTTGAGACTTCTAAAAGATGCATCAAATGTTTATAGACTTTTCTAGATAAAACAACACAAAGTGGCCCAGGGAGTTCAGGGAGGAGGGTGGGGTCAGCAGGCCTTGTCCTGGTGGTGACTTAACTCTTCCTTGGGTCCTGGAGGCTTCCCAGGGAAAACTCTCTTTTGTCCCCTCACCTTAGAGGCAAGAAAAGACAGTGTTGGCTCAATTGGATAAGGATCTTAGTTGGCTTTTGGATTTTGGACCTTGTTCTTGCTGCTATAATGAAAATATTTGGTTATTAAGCCAATTAATGCTTATGGGTAATGCTGGAAATGGCAATCAAAGGATCACAGAATCATTTAGGTTGGAAAAGACATTTAAGATCATTGAGGCCAACTATGTTCTGAAATTTTAAGTGTTTAAATGTTTTGTTTAATTTTTTAAAAATGTTGATTAAAATAATAAGAAATGGTCTTTCATTAAGGTTTTTGTAGTATTCTGTGGAATAAATGGGGTGTGTGGCCATTGTTAATGTTTGTACTACAAGAAATTCCCTGATAGAGCTCAGTGCCTGAAAGACCAAGCTGCTGAAGAAGCCTGTTCATGAAACTTTCACACTATAGGGTTTTTTAAAGAGTATTTCAGATTTTTCTTCCAGGCCTCTTGTTTGTTAGAACAAAATAGTTTTGGAGGAAAGAAGACAGAATAATTTTTCTTATAAACCTTAGTAACTATTCTTTTATTGGGCAGAAAGAAGTTCATGGTGTAAAGAAAAAAACACAAAGTCTTTCTTGATGACTAAGTGTGCTTAAGTGTTGGCAGTTTTAATGACTTAACTATCTTCATTTTGATCAATTATAGAAGATCTTTAAATTCTGAAAAAAATCTTAATTTTTCTTCTCTTTTTCCAGGCAGGATTATTGATTGAACCCACTGATTGTGTCCTGTGTGAATTCATCTCCAGAACACCTGCACCAGGTACTTCATTTCTTTCATTGCATGTTTGTGTTATCTTCCCATTTAATGCCATTTCACAGGGGTTTTAATGCTGCAATAATTACTGTGGCTGGATTTTAGTTTGACTTTCAGAGGTCTGGGCTCCATATTTTGGGATGCCAGCGGGGAGGGGGGCAAATTTTAACTGCAAGAGGATTGAGACAGGGGGGGTGATGGGGGCCTTGGCAACAGGGACTGGATGTTGTTGTTTAGAGTGAATCAAGTGGTGCTTGGAGGCCTTGCAACACCCGGGATCTGTATTTCCAGTTGCTCTGGGAGCACGTGCTGAGGGCTGGAAGGAGGGTCTGGGTGTCTCTGGTTGAGCTCACAATGGCGAGCACTGTGCACGTGTAACACAATCGCCTTCCCAGCTGTTTCTTATCCCAGATGTAACATGTCAGGAGGAAAATCCCCATGTGTGACCTGAGACATCCTGCATGTCTAAAGTGTCTGAAATACTTTAATACTTTTGTCAAGATGATCCCCTGTCCCTTTTCATCATGTTGGAGTTATGGCATGAGCCGATGACCGCAGAGCCCGAGGCAACGCCGAGCTCTGGCTCCACGATCCGACTGGGAAGGGCTTGACCAATTTATGTGATCGTTTTCAGATGGGTTTTTTTGGTATTTACTACTTTGTTACCTCTATTTCCGCTTATAAATGAGGCTGCAAAAGTACAGAGGGGAGGAGAAGGGGGTGAGTCCAACTCACTCTCTTGCCCAACACGGGTAACTGATCCAGCGCATCGGCACCGAGCCGCTCCTCCTCACGTGGTCGGGATGATCCTCCCAAGATGGATATTTTTCCATCTTGAATTCACTGATCTGCTTTGCTGTTTATTCCCCAACCACTTTGGATGAGCAAAGAAATCGCGCTGGCAGGAACATTTGTGGGAAAGCAGCACCACGTTGCATATTTGTGCGGATAAATATCCACCAGAGGATCTGCGCCGGGAGCGGAGCGCGGCCGCCGAGCAAATTCTGTTCCCATTACTCACCAAAGAGACTTGCTGCATGTTTATAGCTGTTTGGTGGGCAACTGGCTAGAAAGTTGGGAAGACTCGTAATTTGTCTAAGCCTTTGATGGTTGAGGCTGGGATAGGGATGAAATCATCGGACCTGAGTTGACTAATGGGGTGGCACTGGTAGCCCTGACTCGGAGCAACTCATTCCTGTCTGTGGTGACTCGGGTTTGTCTGTTCAGGCTGTTCATCAGAGCTGGAGGAGTAGTTGGAAGGCTCAGAGTGAGTTTATGGATTGTTATGACTTATCCTAAGAGCTGGGTTTGCCGGATAAGTGAGTGGAGGGTTATATGAGCAATGTTAGGGAAATGTGAGGACTCTGTTTACCTTTGAGTTTGGAGGGTTCTTGAAGCAATTACTAGTTAATGCCTGTGCTCCTGGAGAGCTGTTACTGAATGATGGAGCAGAAATTTGGGACTCCCAAGTGCCCTGCACTGATGGATACTTTTATCTGGTTTTCTGCTTCTCTCCTTGCAAGGTACTGGGAAAAGCAGCTGTTGCCTTCAATGATCAGATTGAGCCTCCCAACTGAATAAACTATCACTTGATTGCTCCATTTTCCTGTAGTGGAGGAAAAAGCACTACTAAACCGTTACAGTTCTGTAGACAAATGTGGTTTTTTGGTGGACACTTTGAAATGGAGGTCAACTGTCAAACAAAAGTTGCCTCATTCTTTAAGGATTCTGTTGACAAAGGTAGCTGAAATAAAGTTGGATGTCTTTCTGAAGTGCTGGATGTGTATCTGAGGAAAGCAGTTAGTGTTTCATGGGCTAAAACACACAGCAAAGGGATTAAAAATTGGCTGATGCATCTAAAAAAAAAAAGTCATCACCGGGGAGCCCTCATGAAATCAGAGGCTGGTTGTTGGGCTCCTTGGATCTTGGCCTGCTCTTGTTCCATCCTCTCATCAGCGACCTAAAGTCCTGATAACATTCCTGCTGGTGAAGCTTTTGTCCAACTCACGCCTTGGCTGGGAAGTGCAGTGGTGAGTCAAGAAGCCGTGCGGTCTGGAAGGCTTGGGACCCATGCAAATCAAAAAGGCTTTGGTGCAGATGGAGCTCTCCATCTGGGAACAAGGCAGGCAAGAGGTTCTGATGGGACTGCCACAGAAATAAATGCCTTTGGGAGCTCATCCTGCTATTCCCAATGATCCGGGCTGGCACAGGAAGGTCACTGTGATGCTGGGTGTGTAGGGGAGCTCTGTGCTCCCCAACCAACCCCTGTGGGTTTGGCCCTTTTATTTCTTTTCAAAAAGATATCACAAAATAGAATGCAGTGTGGAAAAGGGCTAAAATAATTTATTTGAGAGCTAGGGGAAGAGCAATATTGAAAAACTCTTAAATCTACTGCATTTCTGAAAAAAATAATAAATGAAGTGACTTGGTATTTGTGCACTGGGATAGTTTTGTGAGAGGAAACTTTGGAAACAAAAGGAAAAGATGGAATCCAGGCTGGAAGCTAAACCCTAACACATTCTAACTTAGACACAGACCACGTGTTTCCAGGTGGGAATGCCACAGAGGATTCACTGTCTCCTGGTGCTCAGCAAACCAGACCAGCCTGCATGGGAGGGGGCTTAGCCAGGACCCCAGTTGAGCTTTAATTTTAGGGCTTTATGTAGTTCTTGGGCTTTGTAGAGCCAGGTGAGTGGGTGAGATGTAGTGCTTGGGGTGATGCAGGAGGTCAGAACAGATGAAATCATGGTCCCTTCAGGACTCACAGCTTTCTGAATAAATGCAGTTGAAAATCCTCTTCTATTCTAGTGGAAAGGACTGTTGTTCCTGGAGATTTAAAGGAGAGATTGAGACTTGCAGCCACAATAATGTCCTTGTTGGATGGAGTGTCCCAACAGGCAGTGCTGGTTCAGCCCACCCTGGCCCCTCTCTCTCCCTGGTATGTTCATCAAGGGAGCTGAAGCACTTGCAGCTGCTGCTCATTACCCTAATAAGTTTTCTCTCATTACTCTAATGAGTTTTCTGAGTTTTCTCTCATTAGACATCACATAAAATAATGTTTAGATGAAAGAATGGGCAAGGAAAACAGTTTGTTATTGAATTGTCTTTAGGTGTCTTTACAGAATGGATTTTGGAAGTTGAGGGCAGTTTGGTGCCCTGCTCCAGAAGCTCTGAACTGGGCAAACTGGTTTTGTTAAGGCAAAGGAAACCCAGCATTTGTCTTTCCTTCCATTCCTGTCTGTCTGATTTATTTTAAGACATGTCTGTAGGTACTGTTCTGTTTGTCATTATTTGAGTGCTCCATCAGAAGAGACATTTCTGAGGCAGGGGGTGGTGATAAATCCCCCACCCACCAACCCCATTTATTCACTTATCAAAATTTTTGGGAAAGCAAGTATTCCAGACTTGTGTAGCAAAACCAGGAGAAAACTGTTTTCAGGTCAGATATGTGACTTGTGATGATTTCCCATTCTAATCCAGTGCTCTGCTATGTTGTGATGACACTGGGGGGTTGATCCCAGTGATTCCCTGCTCCCCAGAGTCCCATTTTTTCCTGCAGGCTGTAACATGCCCATCTTGCCTTTCAGTCCAATTCCATTTTGCTTCTATCACCATAAAACGGAGTGAGCAAATTTAATTATCTCTGTTGTGTTAAATAGTTTCCAGATTGGAGGTTAAGTGCTTCTAAGCAATAGGTAAAATAATGTTCTCCATCTGCATCCCTTTGGAATCTGACTGAAGGATGCTGTGATGTTGTTACCTCTGGAGCTCATGTGGCCTGGAGACAGCGGGCACCGAGTCCCTGACTCGTGATGAGGGTTTTGCTGGTGTTCTCTCTCCTCTTTTGTTGTTGTTTGCAGCTGGAAAGGAAACCCCTTGGTGTTGTCAGCTGAAATGTAAACGGAATGTCCATCATGGATGAGGAGTCACTGAGGTTCACATGCTCTGGCCTCTCGTAGCCACGGGAGAAGCAGCTCACCGTGAAGAGCGAGCGGTGTGTGCATGTGGTTTTGAGCATTTAAAGCCAACCAGATGTTTGAAACATCTCTGTGAAGTGCAGATGATGATATAATGACTCCATAGTAATACATTGGCAGGGGAGACATGAATATCCCTCAGTGTGGCATGTGGAGATGAACTCCTGATTCACAGGATGAGTTCAGGAAGTTCACAGGCTACCTAAGGACAAGAGATTTGTGTTCCAGGAGCGCGCTTTGTCCTTGGTAACACAGCCCTGCTGGGCTGACAACATCTCCAGGTTATTTAAGTTAAGAGAAACCTCCACTTGACAATCAACTTGGCACTTGCAGGATGGCTTTAATCCAGAGGTTTTACACAACATTTATTCTGCTGCAAAGCCCCTTTGGGGCCAAGTGGTTCCTGGGGATGTTCCGAGCTGGCTGTGGCCACGGGGATGTCAGAGCAGTGGCCACCAGGATGGCAGTGGCAGGCTGTACCCCTGCCACAATGTACGGTTTTGGGATTCCCAGGTGCTGTTGGTGTGATGTGGTGCTCCTTCATCCAGCACAGGAAAAGCACACAAAAAGCAGACATGATGACTAGACTGATATATTTTTTGGCCACTTAACTCGAAGATTTGAGAGCTATAATGTGAACAGGAGGGAAATCAACTGCTCTGGGATGCAGGTAATCTGATCTGGAGGCGCTGGTCCCAGTTCCTCAGTGGGAACATTGTTGTCCTTGGAGGAGCCATGCAAAGATGGGTTTTTTTGTTGTTGTTGATACCTACAGATAGCAATTTCCTGCCTTGCTTATGTTTCAAGACCTGTGTGTTTCCCCCAGAATGTGGCATCTGTCAGCACGTGCTGCAGGAGAAACACAGAAGCCTAAAACCGGGACTTGACAGCAGGTGGCTGGCTGGGTTTTAAATAATAAAATACCCTTTCCTATTAATTTAGTTGCAGGAGGAGGAGAGGGAGGCTGTAATGAACACTGTTTTTATGCTCGGAGGGCAGAGATCGTGTTAGAAATGCAGGTAACAAGAGTGTTTGGGGATGAAAACAAACCACAGCCCATGTGGCTCGTGGCAAGGTGAAGCTGGAATGGTTTTGCTTAAATGGGAAAACTGCAGCAGTGTTTAGTCTGGAGCAAATGCAGCTCTGAGTGCCTTGTAAGCTCTTACACCTGCTGGATGGTTTGCTTTTTTGGCTAAAAACCTGCTCCTGTCCCTTCTGCTTCTTATGAAACATTTTGTAGTAGAACAAGACACCTGAAGGGTTGGCATCTGTTGGAATCACAAGTCGGAGGCACTTCAGTGTCACTTCAATTTCTAAACAGTTATTTCACCATTGGATTTAATCAGAGTTCTTAGATCCATTTGTTTAAACCTGAAATATTAAATTTGAGTGGTTATCCTACCTGGGCTGGACCTGGGAGCCTTCTGAAGGTCTTTGAGCTGTGTGTTGTCTCCATCACACCTGGTTTATGCAATACAGCAAGAAACTGTCCCGTGTAGAGTCAGCTCCAGTCTTGTAGTGCTAATCAATTACAACACTCTTAATTGGGGGAACATAAATAGCTTGATTATCTGCATTTCTGCAAAAAAAAAAAGGATACTGCAATGAAGGATCACCTGAGGTGTCGAGGATGCTGAGTTAATTGGCAGGTTTGATTCTTGCTATGCACTGAATTCTCCAGAGGAACTCTAATTGCTTGGCGTGAGCACATGTGCAGCACATGATGGATTTGTGCTGCTCTCTCTCCCCTGAGCCTACAGAACAGTGCCCTCTCGTGTGCTGACAGGGAGCTGGGAGGAGAAAGCCTTTCCCAGACTAGACCCGGTTTTTGGAGGTCAGGACAAAATTAAGACCGACCTGTCAGGTTTAGTTTTTCCTCCTGGTGTTGTCTGTGGTGCGATGGCTGGAGAGGCTTTTCTGTGCTGCTTTCAAAATATGTAAATGAATGCAAAACCATGATCATTTTACTGGTGAGATATAATGAATTGCATTCTTCATATCTTAGGATCATTAAGGCTGGAAATGACTCCAAGATCATCAAGTCCAGCCTGTGGTAGGGATGGTCCTTGTGTTGTTCTCTCTCCATGTATTACCACGTCTTACTCTTGGCTATTCTTTCAATTATCTAAGTTTGGTTCTCTTTGTACAGGGACTTACCTGAGTGGAGTGACCCAGCCTAAAGCCCTTACCTCCTTTATAGGCAGATGTTATTTTATATATGGTTAGATGTGAACAAATCAACTCAATTCCAGACCAATATGTGGATTAGAAGTGCTGTGATGCTTTTAGACCAGGCCAATAACACAGGCACCTACAAATGAACCCCATTTGGACACCATGAATTGGTGATGGCAAAGTGTGACAGGTACTTTGGTTACTCTGTGGGCATTGTAGGAGAACCTGTGCTGGGAATCAACTTGGTTGGGGGGAGTGCTTGTTTTGTGAACATATTTAAAAATAATTTATCTTGTAAGAATTAAACCTTTTATGAGGTTTATAACACTGTTTTGCTGGTGCTCCAAACTGTTGCTGTAGGAGAGTAGAGTCTGCCTTTTCTTCCTGTGTTATGGGAGTGTTTGTCCAGCTTGATGGATTTAATTTCTCATTGGAGGAATTCTTGTTAAATAAACATCAAGTCTGGGCTCTTGCTGGAACTGGGTGTATTTGCCTGATTTTTAGGAAGGGTGATGTGTTTAGATGAAAGATTTCTATTTTGCTGTCAGGTTCCCTTTGCACTCGCTCCAATGGCTGGGATTTGATGTTCAGATCCAGGAGGCTGCATCAGCCAAGGCGAGTCATGAGGGCTGTGGAATTGCATAAGCCAGAGACATTGTCCATGTGGGAGAGCCTGAGGTGCTGGGTCCTGTTCAGCAGGGCTGTGTGAGGTGCAGCATCTGCTCTTTAGGATCTCACTGTCGAGGGTTGGACTAGATGACCTTTAAAGGTCCCTTCCAACCCAAAGTATTCTGTGATTCCATGAGATTTGAGTTGCAATTAATGGCATTTCCCCACACTTGGTCCCATTTTTGCTTCCAGCATCAGTCACTGCTTATTAGTGTGGAGACTCCGGAGTGGGTCTCATGTTCAGTGGTTGGAGACTCCTCTGCTCTGCTCACAGCACCAGCTTGGTGAGAGAAACAATTAAACCGTATTTTTTTTGGCCAAGATAACTGGAACAATAGAAATCACCACTCAAAGGGTTGGGTCCCTTCCAACCCAACTCATCCTGTGAAAGCACCAGCCTTGCAGAAGAGCTGAAGCTGAACTAGCTCAGAGTTGTCTGAAGGTTTTTCCCAAGGCGTGGCTGTGAGCACAGGGATGGAACCCCAACTGGCTTGTGGGGGGTGTGAATCTGTGTCAGGGGTGGCAAACAGACCAGGAAAAGCCCCAGGAGGGATGGTGCTGTGCCCCAGGATGATTCCAAGAGAACCAGAGTTTTCTCAGGCAGAGCGTTGGCTCTGAATTGAGACTTGGAAATGTCTGTGAGGGAGTTTTCCTTCTGTTCTACTTAGGGAAAAATGGCTTTGTGTGCACATTTTTCAGTTAAATGGGAAGCTACTCGACTCTTTCTCTTGGAAACCAGGCAGGAAGATCCTGGGCACTGGCTGAACACACAGGTTGCAAGGGCTGATAGTGCACCTCTGGTTCTTCTGCCTGTTAGCTGACTACCAGTGTCTTTCCCCTGAGCTTGGCTTTAAATCCAAAGTGGAAAGGCAGCACTAATCCCACGGGCCAGTCCATCGTGTTAATTGGTGCCAAGATTTCAGGACCTTCCTTTCTGGGAAACCAAGCTGGTGCCAGTGGGTGCAGGACTGTCCATGGTGGTCTGTGGTGGTCCATGGTGGGCTGGACTGGCCCAGCAGCTGCTGAGGGCTCAGAGCTCTAAATTTCTTGCCCATTATGGATGTAACACCAGAATTATCTCCCCTAACATTGTGTTTGCACACAGAGGGTATAACAGCAATTCCATGTTCTTATAATCCTCCCGCTCGGATAAAAATCAGATCGTAACAAATGTGAGCACATGAGGACTAAAGACTTTTATTACAATATCTTTTTAATTATCAAGGTGGGGAATCACATTTTACAAAGTACAATAAATTGAATTTTATTATGGTTTGTGTGAGGACTTATTTAATAGTAGATTACACGAGACTGTAACAAAATTCTTTTGCTTTCTCTAAGGTTTATTTGTCGCTTGTTGAACTCTGGAATAATGAGCTGTGAATCAAACCAGAGGGTTGCAGATATAATCCAAATGATGGTTCCTATTTATGGTTTAGATTAGCCTGGTTTAATTCCAGATTGTGAACACTTCAAACATCTGTGAAATCCAAGCCAGGCAGTTATGCTTTATTAAGAATTAGCTTCTCCTATTTTCAATAGGTAATTTGTAAAGTATCTCAAATACTGAATTATGGCTGTTTGTTTTGGAAGGTGCTTCAGTTATTCTTCTCTAGTCTGTACTCACTGGTAATCCTGGTCTTATGATAACTCAGGGCTTCTGTGGAGCCTCCTGCCCTGCAGGTGTGGAGAAAGGATGGATTTGGAAATGAGGAGCACACACTCTAAACTGGATTATTCATAGAATCCCAGACTGGGTTGGGTTGGAAGGGACCTTAGAGCCCATCCAGTTCCACCCCCTACCATGGGCAGGGTCACCTTTCATTATCCCAAGTTGCTCCAAGCCCTGTCCAACCTGGCCTTGGACACTTCCAGGGATGGGGCAGCCACAGCTTCTCTGAGCAACCTGTGCCAGCGCCTCACCACCCTCACAGGGAATGATTTCTTCCCAATATCCCATCTAACCCTTCCCTCTGGCAGTGGGAAGCCATTCCCATTTAGGACTTGGCTTTTTGCTGCTCCTTTCACATTCTCCTGATGAACAACAACTCTGTTCTCTTCCCCCTTCTCTCTTCTGCTTTATCCTTTGCCATGGAGACCATGGGGCCACTGAGTGACCTGTGAAAAGCCGATTTTCAAGTTCATAATTTCCCCCCCTTCTAATATTTTTTATATGGAAGCCTCTGAAGAACTTCTCTTTCCCAACATGAAAGACACTTTGCACTGCGGTGAATGGGCTGAGCTGTGACAGTGTTGTGTAGCTGAGAAGTTAGAGAGGACTCATCTGCTCTGGAGACAACCTGAGATGACAGATTCTTCCATAGACCTCTCATGGGACCTTGGCATGGCCTAAAAACCCCATGTCTTAAAGAACAACTCTTGAAGAAAAGTGGGACAGAACCAAGTTTGGGACATGGGTTTAAGGAGATACTCAGAGGTTGTATTTGCATAAACAAATATATCAAAAGTATTTGAGTAGACTTAGGGAACTTAGTTTTATTTTTTTAATAAATAAATGTGCTGAGTATGACTCCGTAGTGCCTGAATTAGTAGAAAACTCCTGAAAATTTCAGGGTCTCTGTTTAGCAAACCCATTTGGAGTAAATGCCAATGTGTTGGTGATGTTGGGACTGGAGTTGGCCACAGTTGGATCTTGACTTGCTACTGATCCAGGAGGATCAATGCAGGCCATGGCAGAGCTGAGAACTGGCCCAGAGCAGCCCCTTCATGTGAAGCAGCCACAGGACTTTGTGTTATTGTGTTTTGTTTGGTTTTTGTTTTTCTTTTTCATAAGAAAAGGTTTGTAAAAGGGTTTTAACGGCGTGTTCATCTCTCCATGATGAAAAGTTCCCCTCTTGGATTTCAGATTTATTATTTGGACTTCTTTGGATTTAGTCCCCGATTCCAACAGTTTACAGGCACTGACATGGTCAGTCCATACAACAAAAAGAAGCTGGAAATTCTGGATGCTGCTGCTGCTGCAGATAAAATTTATAAGCAAGTGTATTCTGGATATCACTTTTTCTGTTGAGAAGATTCCAGTTTGAGAGAATTGCACAAGGACGCCCTCCCCAAATTGTTCTGTACGTTTTGAGATGCAGCAGACAATAAAACTGATCCCTGTGCTAAATAAATGGGAATATATAGGTTACAACCCTGCAGATACAGTGAGGTGCCAATATGATCAGGTTTATGATCCATTTTAACTTGGGAAAAGAAAATCAATCCAATAAAACAATGGAAGACCTTTCTGACCCTGTGGCTACAGCAAGCACAGACATTTAAGGGCTGATTTTCATATGCATGGAGTCATCTTAGAATTCTGGAAGGGAACAGTTTGTCTGGGATTCATAATAAATTATTCATCCTTTTTATTACCATAATAATCGCTTTTTATGGTTACCCGAGTGAATGTTATGAAAGCACAGAAAAATCTCTTAATTATTTTCCAGAATTTTATAGTATTTAGTTTTTTTCCTAGAGTTTTCCTATTCTGTAGGAATAGGAAATATTCTGTAGGGCTTTTTGATGTTATCAGAAAGCAAAGCACTTATTTTTTTCCAAGATAAAAGCCTCTCCTCACACTTATTTTGTGTATTGTGCAGCAGCATTGCTATTTGCAGAGTTAGAAGAACATTAGAACAACTTAGGCAGGGAAAATGCCAGGATCACTGGATGCCTCTTCTCTGCCTTTTGGTCCCAGAAGCCGTTTGGATTCTGAGTGTGTTTCCATCGGCCTCTTGTAGGTATGTAATTCATTCAGACAAACATCACAAACAAGGATTGGGTTCTTAAAAATAAGAAGTGTTGTGCCAGGAACCAATGGAAGGAGCCTGGAATGGGGGATTTTCCCCTTCGCGAGGGAGAGGTTCTAGTGCTGATTAGGAGGAGCCCCCAGGGCCCAAATTTTTACAAACTCTAACTTATAAAACCCTATTCAAAGTCTGGTTATTGGGGGTGCTGAAAGGCTGGACATTTGTTTGGTTGTTTTTCTCAAAATGTGTAATTATTTTGTAGCTCAGCAGCTCCAAATGATATTTAGTGAAAAGTGTCCCTACCTACAGCAGAGGTTGGAACGTGATGAGCTTTAAGATCCCTTCCAGCCTAAGCCATTCCATGATCTTCTGCATCTGAGAGCGTGGATTAGGTTATGACACTGGGATATGTGATAAGTCTGGCTTTGGAGTGAAAAACTTTATGAAATGTTGTTGACTCACCATATTTGCTGGTGTTGGAGGCTGAGTGAGTATGAAAAGGATGAGTAAATCTTTCTTCTTGACTTTGAGTCTCTTTTGATGGACTGAATCTCATTTAATGCAACATTTTCAGTGTTGCATGTGACGCTACTTGGGTCTCTATTAACTCTCAGTCTGTGGGGCACTGACCTGTGCAATGAAGTGGGACTTAACTTCTTGAAGATTTTTCCATCATCAAATGAAAGAGTCCTCAGTGCATGCACAGTCCCCTCCCATGGTGGTTAATCCCTTCCTACACCCAGAAAAATCCTGGATAAATGCACTGTGTGCTATTTTATGATGCTTCTTACTGGGCCATTCATTTCCTTTTGGTCCTGCCTCCATCCATGGAGCAGCAGGGCTGGAAGATGCCCTTTGACCACCTTGTTTTGCTGTTGGCTTATTGTCAACTTTGTGGCACTGGCAGTGAGTACTGCTTGGGAGAAGCTGAAAGAAGTTAATGAGAACTGAATTCTTTGTTGATAAATGCCAAGTAATCCACAGTAGAAGAAATAATTGGAGCTGCTTCTCCAGTTTTTCTGGTCTAAGTTTAATATATTAATGGAGAAGAAGTACTTAAACTTCTCAGTGGTTGCTCAATGTAGCCTTTGGCACCACACACAACAGTGGTCAAAAAAAAGCAAACAGAAGTGTTAAGAGGCCTACAAAACACATGGAAAATATCTTACCATTATATAAATGGGCTGAGTGCCCGTGCCTGAAATGTTGTGTCTCATTCTAGTAAATTCATCTCACAAAGGAGGCAGCAAAATAAGGAATTCAGAGGCAGGAGGAATGAGAAGGGTGAGAGTTTTAAAATTCACTATGTGGTAAACACCTCCAAAATACTAAAAGTGATTGGAAGGAGTATAAAGTAAGGAAATGTCTTGACTTGAATGATCTTTCTGAGAATACACAACAAAAGAGGTGCTCAGTTAAACCAGAAAATCATGAACCTGGATTGTCAGGTGTTGTGTCCATCATGGATTCAGGCTGGGATCGTGAACTCCACAGGTTTCCACTGAAAAAACCCCAATACTCAAAAAAAAAATCAAAAAAATCAAACTCCAAACAACCACCCCTGCCAAAAGAAAAAAATAATCCCAACTGAACAAATACCCAAATGTGCTGGAGTAGAAATACCAAGGTAATTGGAATGGGAATATGTGTTAGTGGTGAACATGGTGTTGCTGGGTTAAGGGTTGGGCTTGATGTTCTTACAGGTCTTTTCCAGCCTTAGTGATTCTGATTCTAATGAATCAAGATGAACAAAGGGATTTATAATGGAGCAGACATAGTCTGGGTTTTTTGTTTACTGTCATAATTTGGAGGAGTTTCTTCCTCCCCTCATGATGACAGAGGTGCTCATGGTGCAGAGGTGAAGCCAGTACAAGAATGGTAACTCTCAAGTACATCCAGTTTCAGGAAAATACATCATTATCTTTGTAATTTCTTCTGTGAATCGGGGGTTTGAGCACAGGGCAAACTTGAGGGTGAAGAATCTCATATGCTGTGGGCTCTCCATGCAACCTCCTCTCTCCATCCTCAACGTGCTGCCTTTTATCTGTCCCCTCTTATCCATTCCTCTACTTCCATCATCTTTCATCTGCCCTTAATTAACTTCCCCTATGCTGAGTGTACCTACTCCTGAGATGAACCTACGAGGGAGGGCAAAGTTTCAAAGAGAATTGAAAATCAATTTCTCTGTCTTCACGTACCTGTCAAGGATTGAGTGCCGGGGCTGGAATTTGTCCTCCGATGGCTGATGGTATCATCTCCACCTAAATCACCCTTCTAACAATGCTTGAGATAGATCAGCCTGAGCACCATGGCTAAAATCCAGTTCAAGCACAAAGCTTCTGGTGGAACAGGGAAGCAGAGGGGCTGGAGTTGATGCTGACTCCACGTCTGGCAAAAATATGGTTGTGGAGCAAGAGGAAACATTGAATGGTCAAAATTCCTGGATCCTCATCTCTAAAAGCTGAGCTCTGCTGTTTATAAAAAGGATTGAGCATAAGGGCCTTGCATTGGGCTTACTCAGCTGCTGATCTATGGGAACGAGGAGGGGGGTGTCTGTTTTTCCTTCTAATCACTTGCAGGCATGTGATTACAACATTTAATGATCATGGACGAGGTCAGTTTTTAATTAGCTGAGCCACATGATGGGCTTTCGCAGCGCCAGCAAACTCGTTCCTTATTGATGTCTAGTCTGATGTTACAAAAGAGCAGCTGTGCCAATGAAATCATAGATTTATGGGTTAAATCACGTTGTGGAGCAGATTGGATTTCCCAATCCCAAGCTGTTTTGCTCTGATATGGATGGGACACAGTGGGTCCAAATTTCAGTGTGCAGCGAATCTCTCTCTTCGCTCAACGTGATGTGTAGTGCACGATAAATAAAAACAATGCTCCAAAATGGTTGTTAGAAACCAGGGCTGTTACTGGGGCTCACATGATCCTGTGGTCCGGTGGAATCAAGCTGTTGCCGATTGAATCACATGTTTTTGTCCTAATAACAACCAATAACACCCCTTTCCTTCCCAAAAAGACTAAATATAGTCTGAGAAACTCCAACCAGTGAGGATTGGCACCAGATTGTGACTTTTCCACAGACTGTGTGATGGCCAGGATACAGTGGTGCTGTTCCAGGAGCAGATGGCAGGGCAGGCTGCACATTTCTGACTCAGTCAACTTCTCCCTTCCCCCTTCCCTGCGAGGAGGGAAGGATCCTGGGCTGGCTTCATGCATCACTTCGCATCCAAGATCTTGGGATGGAAAGGTATTGGAAAGGGCAAATGTATGACTTGGGTTTTCCTGGCCCACATGTGGCCGATAACAGTCCCCCCGTTTCCCTCCCTGCTGTGGGCTGGGGGTGGAGGAGATGGAGATGATCCCCCAGTGATTAACCAGGCCGTGACCCTTCCAACTTAATGCACACATTTGTTCTCCTGAATGTACATCTCGACACTCACGCACTGTGCACACACTCAGCCCCTGACCCCGCTTGCATGCGAGCTATAAAATGTTCCATGGATTTCCTGGAGGTCTGGAGCTTTCAAACAATGCTGTGTCCCTTTGAGCCATCCAGGTCTGGAGTGTGTTTAAGTGCCGAGGTTTAGCCAAGTTCGAGTGCGCTGAGATCGCTCAAAAATCTGCACGTGAGCAAATCTTTCCTTATCGTCCTGTTGTGCCGAGCCAAGGCCAAGGTCCCTGGTGATGCTGAGCTTCAAGCCAGGGTTTAATCTCCCCTGAAAGTCTGGTGCTGGTCCTTTGTGGAGTTAGGGCTTCCAACCTGCTGTGCTGCTGATGGTCTGTAAATTCATCAAATTTGGGGCTCAGAGATCACTACTGTGATGATTTTTTTGTTTGCCTTGTAACATCACTGTGAAATTATGGTTCTTCAGTTGTTTATATACTTTTTTTCCTCGCTTTTGTTGTCAGGTTTAGCCCAGTTTGTTCATGTGCTCTTCTTGTCAGCCTGGAAGTTCCTTGATTCAAACCAGAGCCAGGGCCACCACCAGGAATCATCCAACCCTGATCTCAGGCACTTTCCTGCCCTAAAGAGGAAGGGAGAAATCTCCTGCAAACCTTTTTGCTCACTGCTATGGCCAGTTACTGACATTCACTGGTCCCATTTCGAAGGAGATTTGCTGAATGAATGTGCATTACTCCCTCTAGTTTGTGTCTCACCTTCAACTTTGAGACTTTCACGGCGCCCAAGATTCACAGTAAAAAAAAATTTAAATATATGGAAGTTTGTCCCATACCTCTGTTAATTTAATACTTGAGGATTTTTCCTCTGAAGTTTTGTTTTATGCAAAGCTGAGTTACACTAAGACTCAGTATCTGAGTCAGGATTTAAGTTGTGCTTTATGAAGTTGAGCAAGGTTTTGTGCTCTGAGCCTGATCTGGAATTGAAATTCTTAGGGAAGTTCAATCACAAAATGTCTTCAGTCACTGAATATTCTGAGTTGGAAGGGCCCTACAAGGAAGGTTGTTGGAGGGAATACTTTAGTAACTGTTTGAACTACAGGACCAGCAGTGGGCTAAGGCAAGGGCTCTGTTCCTACATACTCAGGGAAGGAGATGTTCTTCCTTTCTTCTCATCAGGTGGGAAACTGGAACAGCAGGAAAATCTGCTACAAAACTAGGAATTGAACCTATATCTGGGTTTTGCTCTGTGGCTTTGGCACTTTCTTTTCAATGGTGTGACACAAGTTTGACTCTTAAAATTACTCCGAATTCCTGTCAAGACGAGGAGCTTGTGGTGATGTGAAGGGGAATCACAGAGTCATTTCTTAGCACGTGCAGTGCAATGTACCTGTGGGATGGGTAACTCCAAGGTATCAGCCAGTCCCCTGCCATATCTGTTCAGTGATTTCGCGCAGTATTGTCTTTATTTTTGAGACATGGAGATGCTCTAAGTACTGCAAACAGCTTTCACAGGACAATAATTTCTTGGACTGAGGGAGAAAACACACAATTTCTTGCTGGTGAGTTGATGCGGGACATTCTTGGCTGATAAGAGAAGCAGAAACATAAGAGAGGGCCTAGAGCAGGAAATATTGCAAAACCAATTATAAAACTACTGTTGATGAAATGCATTCTCCTCACATTTTTGTCTAGGAAGACACTTGTTCAATTAAAATATATCCAGTTTTTCCCCTCGAGGGATAATGAAGAGCAGAATTTGGTGTTGTTTGGGTTTTTTCCAGGCCACTTGGGGTTAATCTTTGATGTTAATGGTTATTCTGCTGGAGAGCTCAGAGCTTCTGCAAGGAGATTTCGGGGAAGTGTTAAATCCAACTGTATATGAAACACGACATGGTTCCCACAGGGAGATTTTCTTGTATCTGGACAATGCCAACAGCTTTCATGTGAATATCATCTTTTCACCATCCTGGCTTCCTTTTCTTATCACTACTGGCTTTGCTTGTGAATTCCCATCAACAGCTTGGAAGCTCTGATCCCGCTCATCTATTCCAAGTGTTTTTTGAACATGCCACTCAGGAAGGCACTGTAGCATAGCATAAAATGAAATATTTTGAGTGTCCTGCTGTAGGTCTTGCCTTTCTAAACAAAGGCATTCCAGAAGTTTTGCAAGGATTGATAGGATCAGGATGTATTTGTTAGCAGGGAGGGCTGGCTGAGATAGAGCAGTTGTAACTCGCCCTCAGTGTGAAGTGGAATCGGCTGTTTTCCGTGTGCTCTGAGGGAAGGAGGGCCTAAAACCGAGGAGAGGGTTGAGATGTATTTTCAGGATAAAGTGTTACGTGTCACGAAAGGGATTCGGGATGTTCTACTGCTGTGCTGTGTTGAGTTCAGTCTTAATTAAAAGAATGTACCCAACTCTTACTGTGTCCAAGCACATACTTGGGGTATAAAGTGAAATGGAACATTTCAGTTGACCTGAAATGAAGATTTACTTACTTAATTTTGTCGTTCCCCTCTAGACTTCTTTGTAGAAAGCTCCAGATTTTCAGTGTTGGATGGGATAATGGGAAACAATTCTTCCTGTGAGGGTGGTGAGGCCCTGGCACAGGTTGCCCAGAGAAGCTGTGGCTCCCCATCCCTGGAAGTGTTCCAGGCCATGTTGGAGCAACCTGATCCTAGTGGAAGGTGTCCCTGCCCATAGCAGGGGGATGGATGAAATGAACTTTAAGGTCCCTTCCAACCCAAACCATTCCATGATTCCTTCAGCTGTATGTCCCACCATCCAAGGCCTTGGTGCCCAGCCTAGTTGGAGAAAGCAAAGGCACAAGCATTGCAAGGTCTGGTGTGAGTATAGGTGTGTTTGAATTGACATTGCTGGGCAGATGTCGGAAGAGCTCCATCCCAGGGCATCTCCTCACTGGGATCAGCCCCGAGCGCGGCTCTCCCGCTTTACGCAGCTGAAATCCCGCTCTGGTTCCGTAATGTCGACACACCCTTTGTTAATAACCAAGACCCTCAGGGGAAGGAACAGTTGATGGGGTGGGGACCCCTGGGTTGAACTGCGCCAGTTCCACACCCACCCTTCAGCTGCTCTGCCTCGATCCTCGGCCCAGGAGCAGCGGAGCAGGTCAATTATGTCCATAATGCTCCATCCCTGACTCCTCAGTCATGCAGCTGGATCGGGGTTACAACACAAACAACCTCAGTTATCCCAGTTGGATGTGAAAGCAGCCACGCGTTCCATGGGAAGCGGCGATGCCAGAACGTGGAGGTCAATGTTGTTCAGTGTTTTTCTGGCAAAGGAAAAGCCCATCGGATGGAAGGCGGTGCCTGGGGAATCTCTGGAGCGGCGGGATGAGCTCCGTGCGCGACTGGAGATAATGGTGCTTGGGGAGGGGATTGAGCCAGGGAATATTGGAGAGCATCTCTGTGTTGCTGCCAGCAATCCCCCCAAGCCCAGTGGCCACCCTTCTTCGGGATGAAGTCATTGGAAGCAGCAAAACCATTTATCCGGGAAGCCAACCTGCCTCCAGAACTCCTAAAGAGTTTCTGGGCTGCATTATGAGCAGGTATTTGTGTTCTCAACCATCTGTGAACACGGATGCTGGTAGTAGTGCCTCATCCCTGCTCCACTCAGCTCAAACTTGTCAAGTTTCCTATCTTTTTTTTCCAGGAAAAGGCTTTTAGCTCTTCTTTCCTGGAGAATGAGGTGCTTAGAACTGTCAGCAACACATGAGCCATCCCTGCAGCAACAGACCCGAATCCAAGGGGATGGAGGCAATGTGTTAATACATGTGGAAAAATCCCCCAGAGCTTCCAATTTACACTGGAGTTATTGAAAACAAAAGACAGAGAAAGTTTTGTTCGTGGAACTATGGAAAAGGCCACTGATGATATCTTTTCAGGGCTATTTCCAACCTCCCACATGAAAAGATGAGCTCAAAGTACCAAGTTTTAGGGCTGGGTTTGCAGTTTTCCACACTTTGGGGACTTGGAGCTTGAAAGAATCTTTTGGCTTCCATTGCACAGAATGTAACATGGTAAGAGTGACCAAACCTCCAGCAGCAGGAGGGACCTGGAAGCTGATGGAGATGAGCATGGCAAGTTGGAGCTGGTCCTCTTCTCCTGGAAGAGGATGAAGCCAAGTGTCAAGGTGACGGTCGCAGCCCCATCATAGTGGGCTCTAATGTGGTTTTGATGAGGTTTGCCTTTTGCTCTGCAGAAATATGCAGCTTTTCATTGTCACTCCAAGAACTGGATCCATTCTGAAGAGCAACAATACATGGAAAATGGAATATTTTGCTTATTAGAGTAACTTGGAGTTCCAGCCCTGAGGTTGGCAACTGGAGCTCGGCGAGGCGAAGGAGCTGGAGAGCTCGTTGCTCCCCTTTCCAAAAGAAACCTCAGTGTGTGCCAGCACTTTTATTTATAATGTTCAAATAAGTTGAGTACGTTAAAAGGTATTATTGAGGGAGCAGGACTTAAAATATATCATTTTTATGTTATTAGGCTGCTCTAAGTGAGGTGTCCTACTGCAAGCAGATAATCTGTTGCTCTGCCTGGATTCCAGGCTGGAACTTACTGGAAGCTTTTCACCACAAGAATCTGAGCAAGCTGATTATTTTCAAGAAAAGAAAAGGGAGATTGAGGGAAATAATACTGAAAGACACAACCTCAAACCACGGTGGAGAAATTTCCTGACAGCAGTTCCATGTCTCATGACCACCTGATAGCTCCTGTGCATATTGGGGGTTTTAGCAGATGCCTAGAGGGGAGCTCAGCTGGCTGGGAAGGGTTTGGGGTGGGTTGCACCTGGAGTTGTGGCTGCCTGCCCCCTTCCTTCATTCCAGGGAAATCCTGAAGGAATCCAGCCGTTTGGAGACCATCAAACTATCACACTGACCTTTGCAAGCTGTTCCATAGTGTCGGTGTCCTGTGGTTGGAGCCACGGCATGAGGAAGAGCTGCTGGCTGGGAAGGGACTTGGGGTAGTAAAGGTGGTGCAGTGAGAGCCAGAACAGGCAGCCAGAAACCCAGAGGAGGAGGAGAGAGGGAAGAGGGACTTAGTGTCCTCTCCATGGGAGCACCAGGCATTGGGAGAGCCCAATGCTGATAATGCCAAGATTGTGGGTTCAACCCCTGGATCGACTGTTCACTGAAAAGCTGGACTTGAAGATACTTGTGGGTCCCTTCCAACTCAGAATATTCTGGGATTCTGTGTCAGAGTACAATCTCTGTGTCCAGCTGAATTTCCTGCAGGGAGGAATTCCCAAGGGCTAATCTTTCCCCATGAAATCCACGTGGTTATTCAGTGACACCAGGGCTGTGCATGTGCCCTGTGTGGCAGCTCTGGGGGTGACACGTATTAGATCTGTGCAGTGCAGAACATGTGTGGATGTAAACATGAGTGTGCCTGCTGTACTACCAAGGAATTGAGTTCCTTGGATAATCCATGGACTGGTGGCCCAGGGCTGTGGCAGGTGCAGGATGGAGGGGAGGACCACGGTCCCAGGGTGGTTTAATCCTGGTGTGTTTGCCCACACTCATCTCTGCAGGTGGGTGCAGAAGTCAGAATACAGCCATGGTCAGAACTACCACAAGAACTGTCTGAATCTGGCAGAAAAAATCTTTAAAAAAGTGAGAATAGAACTTATATTGTACCTTATTTTGTCCAAAAGGGTTAAACCACAGCCAAATGGAGCCCATGAAATTATAGAGAGGAGCAAAACAAGATGCAAATGTGTCATGCAGGGGAGATTAGAAAGACCACTTAATTTCCTGAGTTTTTGGGAGTGGGGCTGGGCAGGGGGTCTGGGGAGCCGGTTCTGGTTTTCATCTGCTGCTGGTGCAGCCTGGTCCAACTTTCTCCAGACTTTCCACGTATCTGAATCCCTTATGAGCTAAGAATAAGCTCAAAGGTTTTTTAGCCAAAAAGGGTTTTTTGTGTGAACATCAGAAGCTTAAGAAGGAACTGTCTTTCATCTTCAGCTCTGAATCTTGGCGAGATGCTTTCAGGGAACTTCAGTGCTGTACATGGGAGATGATGGAGGGCTAAAGCTTCCTGTGATCATCCTTCTCTTTGGATGATCCCTGTGTTATTAAAAGGGTTATTTATTGCTATCAGGAAGTGCCTGGAGGCCATGACTGGGATCTGTCATCCCGAGTGTGGTGCCCAGGCAGAACAAGAACCAGAGGGAAAGCAAAGTGCAAATGAGGTGAAGGAGAGCCATGGTGTGAGGAGGAGGAGGAGAGGTAAAATCCCAGGAAAAAGCACTGCATGGCTCAGGGTATCCAACACCACGTTTTCCCAAGACTTTTCTTACAGTTATGATATCCTGCAACTGCAGGAAGGACACATCTGTATGGTGAAGCTCGACTTAGTCCTGTGTGGTGTCTCTAGATTCCAATCTCAGTTATTTCTGACCCCAACAAATGTTTCAGTCTTGGGGAATATCAAAATGAAACATTGCTGGCAATGCTCTGGTGTTTGGAGTGATGTGGGAAGCAGTGGTTTACAGGTGTAAATAAATGATGTGGGGGAAGTTCAGATCGGGGGGAGTGTGATCGTGGCTAAGAAGCAAAGGATAATCTATCCACGAAAATCTGTTTGGCTACCCCAGGGCACAGAGGGGTGTTTGCTGCAGGAACAGTGGGCGTTTGGCATCCCAATGTTCCCAGCTGGATGGGGGCAGGTTCCTGCTCCCTGAGCTGAGCTGGGGGTGCAGATTGGTTCTGAGCACCTCTGCTGAGGATGCAGCCACTGTGCTGAGTCAGCACTGCCCCTGGGGAGCTGTGTTTGTGGGGCTGCTGAGGGCACTCAGGGAACAGCTGGAGGTGAAACCACCACCTTCCAGGGCAGCTTCCTGAGCTAAACTGACCTGGTGTGCAAGACTGAATGTAGAGGTGAGGACCAGGCTCCCCTGGGAAGGCTATTGGAGCTCTCTTGCTTTAGTGAAGCTATTTTCCCTGGACCTGAGGCTATTTTCCAGCTAATTCCCAGAGCAGGAGGCACGGAGCAGCTGCTGCCCCAGCGTGAGCTGTTTGGAGCTGCTTGGCTGTGCTGTGGGTTTTGAGCAACATCCATTTGTGAAATGGGTTTTGTAGGAGTCATTCCTTGCATTCAGCTCTCCATAATGCCCTGGGGGAAGGATGATGCTTTCCAGTGCGTCTCTGACCTCCACCAGTGCTGCTGTGCTGGAGTGATGGTCTTCTCCAGTGTCAGATGCCACCAAAGGCGTGGGGCCCCTCCAGAGGGTGCTGGGGAATGCTGACAAAAGCACCAAACCTCGTGGCTGTTTGTGATCCAAACCAGCCCTTGGGCTGCTGAGGGACAGCCTTGGTTTTTGGCTTTAGCTGTCTCCACCTATTGTGCCCAGGGAGCCTGTCCCAAAGAGCTGCTGGTTTGCTGGGGTGGCTGATTTTTGGTGCGTTTGGAAGAAATCCGCCTGTCCCTTCTCTCTGGTGACCCCCCACCTCGGTGTGTCCTTCAGGTGAGTCCTCTCAAAGATTTCAGCTGGAGATGTGGTGCTTCTTCCTTGTTCCCTTCTCTAGGATCTTCTCGGAGACTCTGATCTCTACTGGGAGTTCCATTCTTCTCCCTGGAACTGCAACTCCAGCTAATTCTTCCTCAGCCACGCAAACAATGGCTTAGATAAATGAGTTTTCCACTCAGTCCTGAAAGGGCAGAAGACTTGAGGACAGCCTGGGCTCTGTCCCTGCAGGACCATGACTTACCTTAAAGCACTATGGGGCTGGGGACAGCTTTTTATTTCTGTGGAGGACAAAATATTGGATTTTCTTGAAGTTTTATGGACTTCTGCGTCACCTTAGTGGTGACTCTCTCCTTTGTGTGATGAGCAGCAGACAGCCCTAGTGGAATTTTGATTTTCTCCTCAAGGGTTTTCTTGAAAAGTGAGGTTTCATTGGCTGTTCCTGCTATTCCTACACATTTCATCCTCTCTTTCTCTTCCTTGTTTTTGGCATTGGCAGCTGTGAGGTCCCCAGACTGCCCCTGAAGGCTTCCCATGGGAAGCATACACTGAGGACCACAGCTTTCAGGGTTGGGCTGTGGGCAGAGAATTGATATGAGCTTCAGATTTGGTACATCTTGTCTGGTTAGTCCTGAACAAAGAGTTAATAAGGGAAAATAAGTTTGCTTTCTCTGTTACTATTTTTATTTTTCTTTTCCTGTGTGGTCGGCTCGTTCTGAAATTACAGTGTTTTCTTTCCCTCTTCTCCTGATTTAGGGGAAAGGTTTGAGCTCCCTCCTCCTTCTCCTCACTCCTTTGGATTGGCTTGGTTCATCAATGGGGAAAATGAGGAGTTTTCTAAGGAGTACTGTGTTCCCTCCTCATTTTCTGCCAGTTGGCATCTTTGCAACATCTCCACTGCTGCATATTTTGGGGATGCAGTGAGATTTCTCCTGTTCTTTGAGGTTTGCTGCTATTTGCTTGAATTTCAGTGAGCTCCTGTGTGCAGACACACACGAGGATTTAATTGGGAAGAGCTCACACGGGGATGAACTGTCTCTGGTTCTGTTTTCTTGGTCTGCTCCATGTTTGCTTAGGAAGGAACAGCCTCTGCTTTGGGTTTGTCACGATCCTTTGGGATCAGGTTACCTGTGTTTTGTAAACAAAAGGATTTCAGGGTGGGTTGTTTTTTTTTTTTTTTGCATTCTTCGAACCCATGGAGCGCTCTGGTGTGGCATTTTGATCCTCACCTTCTCCTTAATTCCCTGATCCAGCTGGTTTCAGTTATTTTCCTGGTGGTTGGGCTCCCAGATGTGGGAGCAGATGGGTCAAGAACCACTCTTGTAGTTCCGTGGTGCTTGTTTGGAGCATGGCAGGGAGAGGTGGTGGCAAATGCTCGAGTGGTCTTTTGGAGTGCAGGTGTCCCCAAAAATGACTCCGGTTGCTGAAACACCTCCCGTTCTCTCGGGTGGTCTTGGATACTGAGATCCATCGTCATGGCAGCCAAAAATGGTTGTTCAGGGATGCCAGTGTTGGTGGCCCTTCCCTGGGATGGGGACCTGCCAGACTTCCAGCCTGGAGGCCCTTCAGCTCATTTCCCGTAACCTCTCTGGGGTCTATTGATGTGGGTTGGGGTTGAACAGCCCATTAGCTCCATATGCCATTCCCAGCTCCCAGAGCCTGGAAAAACACCAGATTCCTTCTTTGGTGAGTCACCTTGCACAGGGGTCCTACCTCAAACCCAGGGCTTGCCCTACATTGATTTGTGCCTCAGGACAGATAATTTTATTATTCCAGTCCTTGTTTCCTCAGATTAATTAGAGGATGCTCCTGATGGAGGCACAGCACAGGCTCCAAGGAATTTAACAGTCCCAACAAATGCCATGTGGTGGATTTCTTCAAAGATTCAGCACCTCAAAGCAGCCTCTCAAACCATCCAGATCAACTGTAATCAGGGAGGGGAGGAAGAAATGGGTTTCCTTACGGAAGTGAACTGTCAGATCCAGGAGATATTGGAGCATGGATCCAGCTCTAGAGGAATTAATGTTGTGGGAGGAGCCATTCGGAAGCCTTGAGGATTAGTTTAGATTTTGGCTTTGGAATAGAGCTCTTTTTGGCTTTGTTTAAGCAATGCAATGTTGATCTGATGATTCATCACACTTCACAAGGGTTAGGAGGATGAGCAGAATGGTACCTGAAAGCACAAAGGTCATGGAATGATTTGGGTTGGAAGGAACCTTAAATCTCATCTCATTCCACCCCCTGCCATGTGCAGGGACACCTTCCACTATCCCAGGTTGCTCCAAGCCCCATCCAACCTGGCCTTGGACACTTCCAGGAATGGGGCAGCCACAGCTTCTCTGGGCAACCTGTGCCAGGGCCTCACCACCCTGTGAGTACAGATCACAGTACAGCTTTGGGTTGGAACAGGAAATTGGCTGATTTCTGTTCTTTAACCCATCTTTGATACGTGGCTGCTCTGGGTTTTCCCCTGTAATTAGTGATACACACTCAGTGTGTCCAACTGATGGAAAGCAGGAGGTGGAATGACATCATCCCACCCTGCAGAAATCTAATCCCACTTGACAGAAGGAAATCTTTCCCTTCTTTTTTTTTTTTTTTTTAATTCTCTTTCTATTCAAACAGAGTCCTTGTCATTTTTCAGAATGGGCAAAGTATGAAAACAGATTGGAAAGTCATAAAAGCAGCTCACTGACACTTCTTCAGCTTTTCTTTTCCTCTGGGTTCAGCTGTATCCTCTCCACTCTCTATCTTTGATTAGAAACAGGACCTTTTCCAAATCATATTTAGTGTTTTTAATAACTCTGAATGCATCCTCTGAGCATAAAAAAAATCCTTGTCAAGAAGATCCCAGGTGAATCCTTGGCTCTTAGGAGCCAGATATTCTGAGATGTTGGCTGGTAGTTAGATGATGGGTGTAAATAGACGAAAAATAAAATTCTCCTTGGAAAGTTTCTGTATCTTATGAAAAAGGTGGAATGGCTTCAAAATGACAGAGGGCGGGGTTAGATTAGATGTTAGAAAAAATAAATGTTCCCTGTGAGGGTGGTGAGGCCCTGGCACAGGTTGCCCAGAGAAGCTGTGGCTGCCCCATCCCTGGAAGAGTTCAAGACCAGGTTGGATGGGGTTTGGAGCAACCTGGTGTAGTGGAAGGTGTCCCTGCCCATGGCAGGGGGTGGAACTGGACAGTCTTGAAGGTCCCTTCCAACTCAAACCATTCCATGATTCTATCTGGGGGCAATAACAGTCTTCTTGAGCAGATGGATGTGGTTTCTATCAAAAATATTACTGGAAAAAGGGGTATTTTAAATGTTTATGTCAGAAATATAAATTATTACATTTTGACTCTATAAGTGATGAATAATTATGCAAAGAAAAGGTGCTGTGAAATTTCTCCCATGAACTTTTAATTAATATTGATGTGTTTTCACAACAAACCTGTTTTTCAATGGAAATGTTCTTTGTTTAAAAACTCTGTTATGCTTCTACTAAGGGTGTCCATAAACTTTTCTATGAAAATATCATCAAGTTTGATACATGATTTAGGAAGACTTCTTCCTTTTACTGATCCTTCAATTTTTCAGTCTTCCTTTCTCCTGGTCTGTGACCTGGAAACTGTTGGGTTTTGGGTTCTTTTAATAATTTTTCTTCCCATCTCCAACAAATTAATAATTCCAGTTTTCAACTGACCTTGACCTGGGTGCAAACCCAATTTTTCAGCTGACCTAAATTTAGAAGCAGGCTCACGTTTTGTCTTATGGAGCAAGTTCCACACCAGGAGGGGATTGGATCCTGGATGGAGGGATCTGGTTTCTTTCCAGAGTGTCCTGAACCTGTGCCAGCGAAAGCACCTCAGTTTGGGTCAGGGGTATTTATGGGCTACAGCAGGATATCTTTGTCTTGCAGACTTTCCTGAGATCTCTTTCTGCTCTGCAGCCTGACCAACAGGAAAGCTATAAAATGTCTGCTGCTATAACCCCCTGACAGACCTCCATGGCTTGTAACAGGACCTTTTCATACAATAACTCAAATTTAGACGGCTTGTGGTCACGGTGGTTTTTGCCCATAGGACACATGAAGTGTTGTTTGAAGGGGGACTAGTAACTTGTGCTGTGCTTTGCTCTGCTTTTGCTAAAACCTTTGCACAGACAGAGCTCTGTCTTTTCTCAAGGCTTCTTGTAAAGCTTTGTGCTGCTCAACCTTCTGTGGTTGTGACTATGTGTGTGAGAACTAAGGATTCAAAGGGAGCTGGACCAGCCCTCCAGGAAACACAAAGCTCTTGGATACCCATCAGATCTCAGTGCAGACCCCCAGGCCTTGGCTTTGCTCCCACCAGACACGGGCTGGATCATTGTCCACGTTCTGAAAGCCCTGAGCCCAGGGAATTCCCCCATCCCAAACCTGTGCAGTCCTGGGAGCCTCTGTATTTCCAGCCTGGGTAATGCTCCCCAGGAAACCTCTCTCTCAGAGTATTTTCTCATTTTCTGGATTCCTAGAGAGGGGGAGAAGTTGACAAGCTCCAAAGTTAAAATGGGTTTTCTAACCTCAAAAAAATGCCTGGAGTTGAAATGCTGGCGATTAAAGATTTTTCAGGGCGTGGGTCTTTTACTGAACTCTCTGCTCATCCCAACAAGCTGAGTCCAAATAAAAATGTGTAGCTTTGAGCATGAAAACAAAAGTATTTTGCAAAGAACCAAGCAGGGAGATGAGTTGCTACTCTCTTCTTCCAGAAGTTTATGCCGAGTTCCCAAGTATTTCTAAAGGATAACAACCCAGCAGAGGATGGGAAGAGCTCAGCATGTCAACAAAGGAATCTTTGATCTATGTATGTTTGATAAAATCATTCCTGGGCACAGAAATGTGATTTTCCAAGTCATCCAAAATCCCAGACAGAAATAACGTGGAGAAAAGCTGTGGCTGCAGGACTGGGCGTGGTGGGATTGGCACCAGTTGGTCATGCTGAGTTTTTAGCACTTTTTGCCACAATATCAATCTGAATCCGATGCAAACTTGTATCTGTGCCTGAGATGAAGCAGAGAGGAAGCACGTCTGGGTAGATGTGTTGGCAGGGCAGTTTCACGGTGTGCAAGCCCAATTTTGAAATCTGTGCTGGCCTTGTTGCCCTCATGTAGGTGATACCCAAAGTGTCCCAAAAAGACCAAAACTCTGCCTAAATATAGGTCAAAATTTCTGCTTCCTCCTGTTATGGACAGACTCCCTGCAGATGCATTTTTAGGGGAGGTTGTTCATCGTGGAACAGGAGAAAAATTCATGTGTACTTTCTACTCAGGTTTGGTTTAATCATCCTTTAAATGAAGCCTGCTCAAAAAATGTATCTTTTTATACCTGTAGTGAACCTTTGCAGCAAAATATGATTTCTGGACTCAGCAGTGTAAGGGTTATTAGAAATCCTGGATAACGAGAATACTCTGGGTACCAAATAATAGGAGGTGCTGTTATCAGTTGCTGTGTAACAAATCAATGTGTATCATAGATCATGTGTCACTTCTAGGGATACTTTCAGATTGGCTTTGAATTAGGGTTTTTCACTGGAATTAGCTGGAAAATACATTTTCACAGGTGCCAGACATCTCCTTTGTGCACAAGTGTCTTTGTTGAGGATAATTCAGTATTTTTAATATATGTTGTAGTACTTTGTGTGAAGAATTTAATAGTGTCTAGTGGAAGGTGTCCCTGCCCATGGCAGGAGGCTGGAACAAGATGAGCTTTAAGGTCCTTTCCAACCCAAACCATTCCATGATTCTGTGTAGGTGAGGTAATAAAAAGTGCCTAGACTTTCATCTCTTTATATTCGTCTTTGCTTGAAACTCAAAGTAATGTGTAGGTTAAACTTTTCCATAGTAATCCTCAGCTGTTGGGAGAGAATAAGGAGATGAACCTGCCAGGACTGGGCTCTCACTCCCTCCTTAAATATTGTGGCAAAGGATCTTTTGATCACCATCACTGTGTGACAGCAGTGCTTGTATAAATTATTCCCTCAGTGTGGATTTGATGTGATGTCTGAAGCAGAGCCCTCCTCTAACACCTACTGCACAACTTCAGCACGTCCTTACGGGGCTCTGCAAACTCAGATGTTCCCCTCGTGTTCTGCCAAATTTCCAGCTGGTGCAAATGAACATATAAGTTCCTCTGAGCTCATTGTCCAGGCAAACATCTGGACCTCTTAGAGTATAGATTTGGATGCAACTTATTGTAATGTGAATGTCATTAATGCATTTGTGCCGTGGTGGAGGCACATTAAATGAAATGAAATTTTGCAGGATTTCAGCTCGCTCTGTTAAAGGGGAAAAGGAAAAATCCCTTCAGTCTAACTCTCAAACTTTACCTTGCACAAGGGACAAGTAAGTTTTTGACCTGGGGATTCGGTGAGTCTGAAAATCCTACCAAAACTTCCAATTTCCTGCTCTTTATTGCTCAGGGAACATTAAGCCTGATTTGGATTGGTAGGGGAAAAGGGAGAGTTAAGATGATGATGATGGAGCTGAGATTGCAGCTTCTCTGTGAGTTTTCTGCACACTTGTGGAAATGAGGCATTTCCTGTTGTCTCCTGGGCTGTCATCAGGCTTGAACAGCTGAGCAACACAGGGATGAGTCGGGATAAATCTTGAGATCCCTCCTTTTTTGCTCTACGGGCTCCCCTCACCTTCACACAGGGAGGAGCGGAAGGGGAAATTGCATCAGGAGGAAAAAAAACAATCATCTTCTGATTGCAGCCAGAAGGTGGAATCTGGACCTACAAACTCTCTTTTCAGTACTGAGCATGTTGTTCACAATTCCTGTGCTGCTTTCCCTAAAATGAAGTGATAACTCTTGTTTTGGGTGCAGGGTGCAGCCCCAAAAATACCCAGAGGAGATGGAGAGTCCAAGGGGGGGTTCTACTGGCAGGATGTGCAGGCAAGCAGGGACTGTCCCCTGTAATAAGTACTGGTGTGTGCAAGAAAAAATAATAAGAAAAGACAGAGAAAAAACCCACCTGTCTTCTTCTAGGCAGCCCTGATTTAATTGTCTTTCATCAGAACATCCTGCTCAGCAGCTGAACCCTCTCCTGAGAGCTCTCCCACACCCCCTCTCCTTCCTGCAAGGGGAACACTGGCTTTGCAGATGGCAATTGTTTGCTTTGTGGTTACTGAGCTGTGGAGCAATTTAGAAAGGGAGGGGAAAAAGATGACCAACCTTTCCTTTTTTAGGTGTAGTGGGTGTAATCACTGTGTCTGTTCATCTTGGGTGTTCACCAAAGGTGTCACAGCCCGGGCAGGGCTGGGATGGGATGTGAGCTCCCATCATGGAATCACAGCCTGGTTTGGGTTTGGAAGGACCTTTAAGCTCACCCAAATCCAACCCCCTGTCATGGACAGGGACACTTCACACTCGACCAGGTTGCTCCAAGTCCCTTGAACAATCCCAGGGATTCACACCTCTGAGCATCCAGGAGTGGGGAAGGAATCTGAGCATACAGAGAGGGATTTGGATATAATGCCAAGTTGTGGATATTAGCTTGTGGCTGATCTCAAAGGGAGACTGAGTCTCACCTCCTCATCTTCCTCAGCAGGGAGGAATTGCTCTCCATGACCCTCCCTGTGCAGCTCCACAGGGCTGGCAACATCCCTTTTTCTCCTGGTGGCCCCGTGCCTGCTGCATTCAAGGATAATGGATTTGATAAGAATTTTTAGGTTGGGAAAGGGCAGGATAACCAGGTTTGTCATGTGTAGGCTTCCAAACTATGACTAGAGTATCTGTTTCATGACAAATGAGGGGTTTAAAGCATCAAAGCTCATTATTGGGTTGATCCATGTTTTAATTTGGAATTAGGGGATTGTAGCACTTGATACTGCTGTATGAACAGCATTGAGCATCCAGTGCTAGAAAATATGGGAAGGGGGAGCAGCAAACTGTGTTGGCCTTGTCTTTCCTACTCCTTGTGTCCCCCGGCACCACCGTCCAGCAGTGGAAGGGGACATGGACTCATCTCTCCATGCTGCCGTCTTCCCTTGGGGACTTTGGGAATGTCATTAACAGGGAAGCTCTTACTAGAGAGTGTTTGTAGGATGATACAGTTAATGACCATCCTGCAAATTTAATAGATGCTGAAATTCAGGATAGTCCCTGCTGTTCATTGGCCGGGGTGGGAAGTGGGGGAGTGGAGATGTTGTCAGCAGGACCACCCAGGGATGATCCATCTGCTGGAGCTCCTGCTCCTGCCAGTGGCCACGGCCACTGCTCTGCAGCGAGGATGAGTGGGCAGGAGGGAGTGATCCCAGGGGCTGGGGCTGCCTTCCGGATGGAGTGATCCCAACGGCTGGAGCTGGTTTCTGGATCACCCACTGCTTGCGTCAACCGGCTGCGTAGCTGTTGTTTGGTGGGTAAGTGGGAACCAGGAGCAGGGATGCTGGAATAAAGAGTGAGTGTAGCCCAGACACTGCCGTGGGATCCCTAGCTGAGAGCAAAGCTTTCTGTGGACCTTTTCTCCAGGAACTCTTCGTGCTCCTGGAGAGGAATCTGGGAAAGAAAACCAGGAGAATCCCGTGGGATCCCAACACCCTGAGGTAAATGCAAGGGAACATGGAGGCACTGACCTTCAAGGTGAGGGTCTTCCCCCTCTTTGCTGCAGAACACCAAGCCTGTCCACCCATGTGGCAGCTGGAACCCTGAGGAGGAAGGTCAGAGTGAACCATGGGCTTTGGAGATGGTTCACCCCGGTGTGACCTGGGCTGTGTCCTGTGCTCCCCTCATCCCACCTATTCCTCCCAAATGGAGGGGGGAGGGATTGTTCACAGGGCTTGACTATCCTCCTATCAGCTGGTAGGATCTCTGAGCCTGTTCCTGAAGGGAACAGCAGTGAGGGGGAGTTGGGATGGTTTTGGCAGTTTTCTGGCTTGGTTGGTTGGTTCGTTGCGTGTTTTTTTTTATTTTTTCATTTTGGGGTTTTGTTTGTTTGTTTGGTCTTAATGGTTTTCCTCTGTGTCCAGCTGGAGCTTTGCCCATAGGGCCAGGGGGGGTGTTTGTGTCTTGGGGAAGTTGGGGAATCAAAAGACCTTTATGCTCCTGACCCTTGCTGTGAAATGCAAACGTGTGTGTGCTTTGCAAGGGAGGCTGAAGCCTTTATATATATATATTTATATATATATAAAAGCCCCTTTATTTCTTCAAAAATATGTATCTCTGCTGCTCTAACAAAGTATGCTCTGGTTAGATATGCAGTTATTATGCAATATGAAAAAAGGGTAGACTTCTGGAAGTGCTTTAAAACACATCAAGATGGTGAATTACGTGAGTCTTTTCCTCTCAGAATTCATTACAACATTTTCTTTCTTAGTTTCTTCCTGTGTCCCACACTGTAACCAAAGGATCCTGCCCTGGGTTGGATCTTTGAGTCTTTGGAGACGAAATCCATGGGATTCTGCATGTGTTTCACTCTAGAGTGTTTACTTTGTTAATAAGGTTTTCTGCATTAAATGAATCTACTCAAAACCCTTAATTGTTTGGGGTTTTCTTTCTCTTTTTACTAATTTTGCATTTTTCACATCCACTGTGTTGTCTGGTTTTACATCCTTCAAAGGTGTCCATCAAGGTAAACTCACATGCAATATCAGTATTGCTGAAATGAGCTTTAAGGTTCATTATGGCTTAGGGAAAAGGAGCTGGAATTTGTCCTTGGATACATTATTGTGCCTGTCTTGGCTGTAAAACACATTAGTAGGGAAAACTTAATAAAACCTGTAAATCTGGTGAAATATTTTAGTCTAGTGTGTTGTTTAGCCCAAGTGAGGCCCTGGCACAGGTTGCCCAGAGAAGCTGTTGCTGCCCCATCCCTGGAAGTGTTCAAGGCCAGGTTGGACAGGGCTTGGAGCAACCTGGGATAGTGGAAGTGGGACAAGATGATCTTTAAGGTCCCTTCCAACCCAAACCATCCCATGATTCCCCTGTGTGTGTCACTTTGCCTCCTTGTGCTCTAACACAGCCTCTGAACTGGAGACAACTGTGGTTTGTACTTAGAGGTACTGGTTGGAACTGGAAATGGGGAGTTTCAGGATTAAAAACCAAAGCGAACTGGTAGGGAATGGACTCATGTGGTGAGAATGATGGAAAGCTCAGTGTGTCCTGCTCTGAGCGGGACTGTGGGATGCTAAGGAGCAGATGCAGCAAAGATGTGACTCTGCTCAGTCCCTTAGAGACACATTCCCATTTTTCCCATTCCACAGGCCCCATTTTCCTCCTGCCCTAGCAAGAAGGGCCACTGGAAGTGATAAAATCCATAAATCTTGTGAAGGGATGTTGTGTCTGAACACAGTGACTCTGAGCAAAGAGGTTTGAAAACAAGTTGTTGTTTTCCCACGATGATTTTTATTTTAGTCTCACTGTTGCTGGTAGCTCAGAAGTTGTTTGCTGGATTAACAGCAAGTCAGATAAAATCTGGATGGGCTGGAATAAGTCTGAGGGATTCGCTCTCTTTGGGAAAAGGTCTGGCTCAGATTAAGCTGCTATTTATATTTCTAATGCAAAGGTACTTGCGGTCCAACTAAAACTGTGAAAACTTCTCACATTCTTTACATCCCAGTGAAAGTAATTTGTACAAAATGCTGCTTTTAATGGTGTTTTTCTTAAAGGGCAATTCTTCCACCATAAAATACCACAGAAAGCTCTTGGTGTTGGCACAAAGTGGCCTGTCCTGCTCGTAGTTCCAGACTCTGCTGGGAAAGGGTGAAGTAGATCTGGTGACCTTCTGATGACCAGTGATTTATTGCCCTCCTGGATGGAGAGAAAATGGAAGGGGTTTTAGAAATTATCAGTGTGTGGGATGAGCAGTTTTGAGGGAGGATCCCTCCAAGCACCCATGGCTGGAAGTGGGTTGGAGTTGAATTTATCTTTTAACTTCTCTTATTAATCAGAACACCCCACCCCTGTCCCCTAGGACATGTTGTTCTCTGAAAGGATGAGAAAAGCATCTGCATTATGCTGCATTTGGTGCTTAAATGCCTGTTCTGTGTGTGGAGGGGCAGGTTTTTTCTGTGTTTGGAAGGGAATTTGGAGACCCTTTGCCTGGGGAGGTACTGGGCTGCACTGTCCTCTCCTGGAGCACTGAGTCACCTCATACCATGGAGCATCCCAGGGACTGCATGTGTTTGCCTGGAAATTCATCTTATATCTGAGTTATAGCTCTAAGTTATAGCCCTAAATTACAGCAGATGGTTTCATCTTAGTTGAATCACAGAGCACTATTGCAATAAACACAACAAATAATTCCTGCATGTGGAAAGTCCTAAGAGTCCTACTAAAGCCCTTAATCATTGTCTGGGTCTTATTCTACCTCTGTTCTAATACAACTTGCTGGTTTAGATGGTTTCTGTTTTCCCTGGATACATCTCCTCTGAAAGGATGGAGACCTTGTGCTTTAACTCAAGAATTTCTGATTTAAAGTGAGGCAGAGTCGGGCTTTGAGACTGAGGAGAAAGTGTTCTGAAAAGTTTCTCAGGAAATCTGAAAGGGATTTTTCTCAGGAAATATTTGTTTCTTCAGGGGTGAAATTAGGTGACCCATATTCCATCTGAGGGATGCATGATAGATAGAACTTGTGCCAAGGAAGGAATTTCGCTCCTGATTAATAATAATCAAATCAAAAAGAAGGAAACCACATATAACTCTTGATCCCTTTTGGGCTCTGACCGTTCCCAGAAGTGAACGTGACTAATAAGTTTGCTCCAGGGCAAGCTGAATATTTTGCTGAAGTAAAAATAAAACCCAGAAGCCCAGACTGGTGTGTGTGACATGAGTCATCCTCAGGCTTCTGAAGCTCCGTGTCCCACTCTGTGGGATCAGACAACAGATCCTGCTGAGCTCTGCTGTGAGGGGCACGGAAGGGCCTGGAAAATCCTGCTGCAAAATAGCTCTGAGGTGACTCAGCTGTGCTTGGATCTGCTTGGACTCAGTGGTTGGAGTATTGAGGGGTGTTATCAAGATCTTGGCACAGAGTGCAGAGGACTGGTCAGCCCCTTTGTGATTCCAAGGGTTGGGTTTTGCACTGGGGTTGCTGCCCTGCACAGCCAGAGGCAACACGTGTGGCCTCCCACCTTTTCAGGAGATGCTGGGGGGCTGAGGGGGGTGCTCAGAGCAACCTGGTCTACTGAAGGGTGTGTCTACCTGTGCCAGGAGATAAGCTTCAAGGTCCCTTCCAACCCAAACCATTCTATGGTGGCCACTGGAATAGCCAAAGTGAACTGGGACAACAGAGGTGGAATGGGTTTGCAGGGAATTGTGCAGTTGGCCAGTGAGGCTTGAATTCCAAGCAATAATTGGAATGTTAAGTGATGGGAAGCACGTGCGTGATGTGAGACACAGAGGCACCTCCAGGACCTTTGCTCATGTTTCAGAGGTGCCCAGACCGTGTCCTGCTTTTAACTTGAGGAAGGATTTCACCCAAACAGAGCAAATCTGGCACTAACTGGAGCGTGACCCACCCTGAGCTGGTGCTTTGAAGAGCTCAGGTCATTTCACACTTGTGGGTGAGAACTGTGCCAGAGGCCTAGGAAGGGAAAATGTCAGGTGATTTCCACCAAAACCCAGGCAGAAATTGATCTCTTGGACCACATCAGGTTTGAGTCATTGAGTTTGGTTCCAAGAGAAATTAGTTGGAATCATGATCGATGCTAACCAAAATTGGATGAAGGGACAGGCGCCAAAAATGGGAGAAGGAGCCAAGCTATGGAGGAGTTGGGCTAGATTTCTTTTGTGAGGTAACTCCTCTCCCAAAGGGACTCAGGACAGTGCCCTTGAGGGGCCTGATCTGGGGTGACACAATTAAAATGTACTTAGCAAATACAGTTATCCCCTTTATTCTTTTGAGCAAGACCAGAATAAAACCCTTCCAATAACTCTGCTTGTGAAATGTGTCACAGGGTAGATAAAAATGAAGTTTAAAAATAAAAATCCAGTAGTTTTTGGTTGTATAACACTGAACGCATCACTTATTTCTTGCCAAAAACCCTGATAAGCCCCTCTATATGTTTTTCCTTTTAATTAAAAAGATGATTTTTATGTACAAATAAAATACTTGGGCCATATTTTTCTTTTATGGAATATTATGTCATGGCAGAATTTGTTTCTGGTTCAGACACTGAATTCCCAGTGGGAGGGAAGTAAATCTCTTCAAGTGCCTTCTCCAGTCATTCCTTCCAACACCCCTTTCAGATATAAGGAGGCCCAACGCCTGATCATAAATATTTCTGGGTTTCTAAAGTGCTCTGAGGATCCTGAATGCCTCTCTTGGTTTAATGCTTTGTATTAATAGTTGCAAGAGGAACATAAATTTGATCTCTGCTGTACAGACATAAATGAAGGACTCTCTAAGTTTAAAAATGTTTTTCTTTGTAATAAAACCAGGATTATTTATCAGCAGTTATTGGAGTTTCTTGGACTTGAAAGCGGGGGTGTGTTGGTTTTTATTTCATTTTATTTTTTATTTATAAATACCCTGGAGCAGGGGGTGTTTATTACGTGCCAGCATGACACCAACCAGGGCTGCTCACAGCTTTCCTGGTGGGACATGGATTTGTTCTCTAGGAAAGGAGAAGAACAGTGAGAAATGTGGGAATGGGGGGCGATTTTGGGTGGACAACACTTAGATATGGGCTGGATCTGGAGCAGAAAACCCAGAATGAACCAGCTCTTCTTGGTGGGCTTCTCCAGGGAGGGAAAAGAGGGAAAACCACTGGACATTGGTGAGAAATTTGTGGGGTTTTGGAAATTACAGGGAGATGGAGTCACCATCCCTGGAAGTGTTTATTAAATTAGGGGGAGCTTTGTGACTCACTTTTGGGGACCTTGAGGAAGTTGTTGTCCTGTTCAAGATGCTTATCCCTTAGGGGGAGTCAGCCATCTCGGCAGGGAGGGAGAACAGGAACACTGGAATTGTGAATGTGATTCTTGCAGATTTATAGGAAAAATTTAATGTTGAAGAGGGGATTGCGTGTCAGTTCTCTCTGAAGCTGTACTTTTGAACTTTGTGGAGTTCCCTCCCAAATCACAGATTTGTTGCATTAATAGAATTTATTTTATGAAGGGATCCTGCTGTGACTTGTGGAGGTGGGGTGGTGTCTGCTTCTGGAGGCATCACATCCATCTAAATGAGATGAGAACACGCTCCAAAATGTTCTAATGACTGAACGGGGCATTTCTGTGCTAAATTCCAGCCAATTTGCTGTGGAATGATGTCATCTGTAGAGCTGGCATGAGGAGAAACCTCCTGCCTTGCAATCATAAACCACTTTCCACCTACCTTTCCATATTGGCTCCACATGGCAGGAAGGAAAATCCATTGTTTAACATCCATCTCAATGTTTTGGAGCTGGAATGTGAAGAGTCTTGGTTTCCCTCCCAGCAAAGGTGACCTTGGGGTGTTTCACACATTGCCTGTGGGGACCTTTGAGTGTGGCCCCTGTGCTGCTGCTGGCAGGGGTCTGACCCCCTGCTCAGATGAGCTGCTCTGGCTCCTCTCTCTCCCCCTCTCCAGCCTTTTCTGCGCAAGCTTTTTCCAAGGGAAAACTCATAAAACGCAACCTCTTTCTTCCCTGTTCCCATCTTGTCCTGGCTCCACCCGTCTCTCTCCCCAGGAGACACGTTATTCCATTTCACTGGAAATGCTTTGTTTGCCCCCCGTGGTCCCCCCTGAGTTTCCATGTGGTCTCTGACCCTTTCTGCACCTCCAGGCTCACTGGAGATGCCGTTCACCCTCAATGCTGCTTAAGTTTCCTCTCCTCAGGTTCCTTTGACCCAATGCACCTATTTGGATAGTGGATTTTCTTCCGTCTTTAACTTTTCACCTGGGTTTTGTACCATGTAATTTAACACCAAAAATTGTCTATAGGGTTAAAGGATGTAGCTGGAAGGGATCATGGGGAACACCTGCCCCGCTTGGGCATCAAACTGAGCTTCCTGAGGCACTTGGAGCAGGATTTTGTGGCATCATGGATGTTTTGCAGTACACAGAGGTGCTGGGCTGGGTGTTAAAAGCCTGGTTCAGAGGTAGCTCATCTCTCTGTTCCCACCAGAGCATGAACATTCCCTATCTGTCTTTGCAATGTGCTGAAAGCAAGAGTCACCAACAGACCTGGAGAGCTTGGGAGCGTGGCAGGGCTGTTCCCTAAGGAAGGAAGACCAGGCACTTCTTTCCCACCCAGGCAGAAAACATTTGTTTTCAAGCAAACTTCAGAAGCTCCACGAGTTTCTCAAAATATAACACTCTGTCCCTCAGCTCAACAAACACACCCAGGCTCTTGTGTTGTCTTGATTTCCAACTCCTGGGTCACTTATGGAGAGCAAACGTTGTTCTCCACATTGGCCATTTGTGTGTGTGCCCAGATGGGTGAGCCACCAGGAAGGGATGTCAGCTGCCATTCCTGCCTTATTTCTCCTGATTTTGACATTGTTTCTCATTTTTGTAGTGGTTTTGAGGCTTTTCATTAAAGCATGAAAGCACTGCAAGTGGCTTGGGAAGCCTTTTTAGCACATGCTGGACCCCCCACGCCAAGATATTTGAGACTCCAGGGATGGTGCTGTGAGCATTTGACATTTCCTCATGGACTGGAAGCATCTTAGATCTTTTCTTGCCAGTGTCTGGCAAAGATGGATGATGGAGCCCATGCAGAGCTCTCCCACCTATGATCTGAAGGTCAGGTTTATAAAGGTTTGTAGGTACTTCACCATAGCTGAGGAAGGCCAGGCCTTTCACCGAATAGGTTCCCAGCCTTAGGAAAAAGATTAGGGAAGTAATTAGTAAATTATTTATATTTCACTGGAAACAGTTCTGTTGTTTTGTGATTATTTTTTATTACTATTATTTTTTGGTGGTGTTGTTGGTAGTTAGGATGGGAAAACTCTGAAATGCTCTGTATATTTATAATTTTAATGTGACTTCTATTTGAGGAATTTTTTAAAAAGGTGATGAACTTCTGATAACATAACTTAATCTTCCTCTGGGATTTCATGACAAATGTAGCTCAAAATGCCAAACCACCGTTATTTTCTGACTGCATGGATTTGACAACTTGCAAATAAATGACTCAGCTGCGTGGCTGGCAGAGGTCCTGTGCCCTCTGAGATACCAATGTCCACTCTGTGCCCTTGTCAAGTCCTCCAGCTCTCTTGGAGTCCTTTAGGCACTGGAAGGGACTCTAAGGTCTCCCTGGAGCCTTCTCTTCTCCAGGCTGAACACCCTCAGCTCTCCCAACCAGTACTCATGGATTTCCTGAGTATCTTTCCAGATCCTACAGGGTGTCTGGTGCAAAGCCCAGTGTCATCAGTGGATGCATTCCCAGTAACTCAGCGGGCTTTGGACCAGCCCCATTCTCACAGAAATTTAATGGCCTTTCACCACTTGCAGTGTCATGTCCAAGTGTCACATCCCCAGTGTGCAGGTTGGCTTGGTGTGGAACCCACCTTAACCAAGTTCCCCTGGACAGCCACGTGCTTGGAGACTTTTTCCACTAGGATCTGGTCCATAAACGTCCTTTACACATGAAAGTTGCTTTTCCTTCTTGGCTTGCTTTAAGTTGGCCAAGAATTGGCCTCCTGGAGCACTCTCAGAGCAATTTACGTGATGTGAGGGACAGGCCAGTTACCTTTATGGACATTTTACACAGGAGTGACACCATTTTAACAGTCTGTAACTTATTTTATGCATCTTTCATGCTGAACAGGCTTTTTAGGCATTCACATAAAATATGTACATTTTATGGCAACATTTAAGGGTTGTCTCCATGCCTCAGAGATGACCCACATTGAGCAGTTTCCTTCTCCATCTGAAAGACATTCACATTAATTGTCAAGGCACTGATATGATCCTGAGGTTAGTGAGGAGCTGGGGGGCAAGAGAAATCTGCAGGTTTCAGGATTAGCATCAGGCAATTAAAGGGGAAGAGGAGAGGGGAAAGAGAACGACTCCACAGTGAAACATGTGGTTACTCTTTGGCCTTGTTTTGCATTGTCAGCCCAGTGATTTACATGGGGGGAAATTCATTCCAGAGCATGAGCAGATTAATAAATACAGTTTTCTGGACTTGACTGAAAAGAGATTTGTCCCTAATGTGTCTCCCTAAAGGTGTGGCACAACTGTTCTGCTGATGAACCGTAAGTAAAGTGCTCTCACCCTGACACTGGACACATCTGTGGCAAAAGGAAGGATCAGAGGCAGATAAAATGTTTTAATTTTTTTTTCTTGCTTCATCCTTTTCAGAGTCTGTTTTTTCACCTAAAGTACATTCTTTGCCCAGCCAGGAAGGCCAACCAACTTTTTTTTTTATGATCCTTTATTTGCCAAAGGTATTAAAATGTATGTATTTATATATATATTCCTACAAGTAAGTTGCCAAACCAAACTGTCCTTACTGTGTGTCTGCTCCCGGGTGGCTCTGCCAAGGAGGGGTTCTGGAAGTTCCTCTCCGGTCTAGGTTTTCTCTAACTTTAGGCTCAGTCTGTGACAGAAGAATGGGGATAGGAGCAAAGGCTAAGTCTTCCCAGATTGCTGCAGAGACAACCCATTTTCACGTCTCATCTCAAGGAAGGTTGGCGGAGTTGTGGGAGTGGGGTCACCAATGCGTTCACTCAGCATGACGTGCACCACGTTCATGGTCTAACAACACCGCTTGATTTTCAAGCATTCCCTATCCATCTGTGCTAAACTCTGAAACATTTCAGTGGCCAATGTCTTAAAACAACCCTCTGGTCAATCCAGGAACAAGCGTATGGAGCTCCTCAAGCTTGTGTCGGACGGGTGAGTCACTGCCCCTCTGAGTCAGTTCCCTGCGAGCATGACTTCATCGCTGTAGGTTTAGACTAACTGATGGCTGAAACTGTCCCAGGGAGAAAGATTAATGACAGTGGAAGTCAAAAGGAGTGGGAGTTGCGTGTTTATGGTGAGTCAAGTGAAAGGACGAGCTGGACAAGAGGTGCACGTATTGGGACGGACACGCTTGCTGATGTCATTGTGTTGACAATATGTATTGGAAAGAAAAACCCCAGTATAAAGGGAGATGTACTGGTTCCTGGAAACTCTGAGGAGGATTTATTAGGTTTCATTTGTTCAGTGATGCTGAATGGGACATTGCATCTGCCTTTCTGTGAGTTATCTGCAGTTTCAGATCCGTGGTTTCAGTGCTGGCCAGCCCGAGGAGCGCGTGGCTCCTCCGTGCAGGCTCCAATATGTGTAAGTGTCCCTGTGGAAGGAAGTCTAAGCACTAACAGTAACATAATCCTCTCATCGGCAGCCTGCTGAACTCGCCGAGCTTTTCCCGAGCCTTCCAACTTCCTTCTCTTCCCTTTGCCTGCAGACAATTAAGGAGCCTTTGGAAGGCCGTGTGTTTAATTGCAGCACAGGGCGGCTTCCGCTGCTCGACTGCCCTAAGGAGCTGTGCTGCCTCCTCACGTTTTCCTTGGCTGTTCCTCCTGGAAACACCTTGAGGCCACGCTCCAGCCTGATGTATTTTACAGCCAAGATTTCCAAAGCCCCAGACTGCGAAATCCCATAACTCTGCACCTGCTGTCCATTCTAGAAAAGTTCTGGATCAGCTGGACTATTCAAGGGGAGGTGGTAACTGAGCAGCAAAAACACAAGTGGTGGGAGAAAGGACAAAGGGTTTGTGTGCAGTTGTTGCCTGGGATCTGAGTGTTTCTTCAGATTGTGAAAGGACTTGAGCAGCCCAGTTCATTGACCTTGCTCAGGAGTCAGGAGTCAGCTCGGTATGAGATACCAATGGTTTCTTGAAGCACCTGCCCAAACCTTCCTGGGGCAGGAACTGTTGTCTTCACTTTGTGGACAATTTCAAAACTTTCATCTCTCTGCCCCAGGCCCCTGTATTGGCCTCTAAAGCAGAAAAGCAATAACACAAAAGTAATGAAGGTTTGGGGAGCTGTTCTATGGAGGGCTCTCTGGTTTGTGTCAGAAATGTAGATCTGGACTCGGGGCTCTGGTTTAAATGTGATACAATCAGAGACATACCCAGAAAACCGTCTGTTTAATTAAAGAACGCTTTAGTGCAACCCAAATAAAACACAGCAGCTCAAAGCAAGAGGCTGCACTGAGGATCCTGAGAGGATATAATTGCAGGGGCAGATGTGGGTGCTCTGTAGCCTCGTGCTTTAATAGAAAGGATAAAGTAAAGCCAGATGTGGGCTGGGCTGGCTCAGTTCCAGATGTGTGTTCTCAGCTCTGCCTACCTGGGCTGTGCTGGGGCAGCTGCTGGGTTAGAGCTGGAGGGACATCACGGTCATGGGATGTGAAGGTTGTGGCAAGAGAGGGAGATTTGCAGGATGATCAGGGTCTAAGTGGGCAGCCAGGCTCGTTCATTTCTTAAAGAGGAATGAGAGAAAGGAATTCCTGCCCAGTTTGGTTCTGCTCTTACCACCTGGGCAGCACTTTTCTCTTTGTTTTTGTCATTTATTTCTCCTCCAGGACCAGTGGGCTGTAAGAACCTGATCAGAGCCCTAATCTTGCTGTTGGCCATCAGCCCACCTGATCAGGGCTATGTCTGGGACCCCTGCTCCCAATGGCAGGGAGAGGGGGGTCATCTGTTGAGGGAGGGATTTGGGCTTGGTTCGTGGTACTTTAATTTTACCAAAAGCTCTGGAACAAGAGGGGCTATACAGCTCTTCCAAACTCCAGGATTTTTCCTCAATATTTCATGTAAGAACCCCCAGTATTTGTGCTTTATATATTTATATGCAATCCTTTAGAATCCCACTGAGATTGGCCTCTGAGATCCTCTGACAGTGGGGTTTGTAGATTGTTGTTTGCTTGGTTTTTGTTTTGATGAGAGGAAAACCACTTTGAATTCTCCTATTCTTGGGATCTGTGGAGGTTTCTTTATCCCTGGAAGTGTCCAAGGCCAGGTTGGAAGGGGCTTGGAGCAACCTGGTCTAGTGGAAGATGTCCCTGCCCATGGCAGGGAGTTGGAACCAGAGCTTTAAGGTCTCTTCCAACCCAACCATTCTATGATTAAGTGTCCCCTTGCTATCTTTGCTATCAATGTCATCTAAAACAAATCTGACTTTAATAGAAATGTCATACCAAGTGGAATCTATTTGGTGAATGTACATTTTTCTGTCTTTAAATTGTCAGGATAATGGATTAACAGAAATTTTCTGTATATCACTGTCTGTTATACCTAAGTAATTTGATTAGAAATCACAGGGGTCTTTTGTGGCATAGACAAGGTGCACAACCTCATCTGGGATATTCTCATAATTTTCTGATACCTTATTAAGCAGTGGGAACTGGGCAGGAGAAAAAATGGTGTGCCCCTGTCCTTGGCATCATGCCCAGGGAGGAAGAGCCAGTTCCAATTGCTGACGTTTCTCAGGGATTTTTCTCTGGTCACCTGCTGGAGGGGGCAACCATGCTGCTGCTTCCCCAGCTCCTGAACCTGTATCTGGCAGTTAAAAACAAGAGTTTTAAAAAATTAATAAAAAATTCACTGTTTTCCCACCAGTAAAGAAGGGATGGACTGGCTTTCCATAGGAATTTGTGTGTGTGTGAATTCCCACCAGCATCCGTTCTATGCAGCTGTAGAAGGCCCCCTGTTTATGATGGAGATGGACTAAGTGGGAGCAAATCTTCCTTTGCTCTTGGCCAGAGGTGAAGACCCTTGAGGCAGTGAAACTTTCCAGGAATCTCTTACTAAGCTGAGTTTTAGCCCTGCTAAAGGCTGCACTTACCTCCCCTTGCCAGGCGTAAAGAGCATGTGAGCAGCTCCCAACCTGACCTTTTCAGCTGAATGTGCAGACTGGGCCAAATCCTCCTCTCAGACATGGGCTGGAGCTCCCTGCCAGCACCTGAGGGTGTCACTGAGCCAGAGAGCACTGCTGGCGTGCAGGGAGAGCTGACACTCAAAGCCCTGTCCAACCTGGCCTTGGACACTTCCAGGGATGGGGCAGCCACAGCTTCTCTGGGCAACATGTGCCAGGGCCTCCCCACCCTCACAGGGAAGAATTCCTTCCCAATATCCCATCTAAATCTACCCTCTGTGAGTTTAAAACCATTCCCCCTCATTCTGTCACTCCACGCTCTTTCGAAGTCCCTCTCCCAGCCTGTCTCCAGCTCCAGCCCTTGGAGCATCTTCATGACCCTCAATGCTCGTTCCGTTTACCTCCCTTTTGGTATGAGCACAGGTGGTTGTTGCAGTATCTTCTTCTCCTCATTACACAGTGAATCTTGATCACTTTGGGAGTTGGGTCAAAGCTCCTGTGCCCCTTACAAAGCCCTTTCCTCAGCTTTGATTACCACTGTGGCCTTCTGGAAAGCTGCCCCCAGCTCATCTACCCTTTAGTTTGGGCCAGACTAATTTCTGTGTAAGCCTGAGGTTGCATTTGCTTCCTTACTTTCAATCCCTGACTCTGAAGCTTTTGTAACACCCTCCCAAAAGCACAAACCTCTGTGGAGTGTGAAATGCTGCAAGTCCTGAGACGCTTTGGTTAAACCTGGCTGGAGCAGCAGCCAGAGCTCAGCAGGTACCAGGACACCGACTGCCAGTTCCCAGCTCTGAAAACACCCCGGCACAGATGCAGCAGGAGCAGCTGCCAGGGAGGAGGGGAGGAGGAGGATGAAAAAGACCATTTGGATGTGAAAGCAGAGGAGTTGTGCATATCTTCCCCAAAACAAAAATAGTAGCTCAAAATGCACTTAGAGGAGTTCTGGCACTGCTAACCCATGGATGGGAAGCACATTAGGATATCTGCCTGCTTTGGAGCAAGCAGCTGTTATTGTGTCCACTGGAATTGTGGCAATGAACATAAAGCACAACTTTCCTGCTACCCTGGCAGGAATTTTGATCTCTCTCTAGTGTAAATCAGGACAGACTCCATGTAGGGCAATGCTGTTACACCTCTGCACGCCAGAGCTGGCCTTGCTTTTGCAGGTCCCAGGGGTGATATTTTGATATCTAGAAAACTAATGCTCAAGATGGATCTGGCCCAAACCCCTGGATTTGAACTCTTTGCAAGTTCAGATCCGGATGCAAACTTCCCAGCTGCACCCTATTGTCCCTGAGCCCAATAAAACCCTCTCTCTGAACCACCCACAAGCTTCATGAAAATGTAGATTGAGATCAGATCACCGTGGCCTGGGGCCAGCGCTGTGGAACACGCACAGCAACTGGCCCAGCTCTGCCCTGCTCACGGGGATGGAAACAGAGCAGCTCCAAAGAAATCAGCTGAATTTCCCCAGCCTGGAGTCAGTTGTAAGTGTGAACAGGATAAAAAACTCTTACATAGTTTGGTGTTGTTTTTTTTTTACGTTTCTGTTTTGAGGAGCAAGTGAACTCCCATCTCATGGGTTTGAGAGGTCATCGTCTTCCAGGCAGAGCTTTGCCAGGAGCTGAGACTGGATTAGTCCTGCTTACCAAAGCACATTGGTGGGGAATGTGATGTCAAAGGATGGCTGTTTTTGTTCCAGCCTCATTCCTCTTTGTTTGTTGGGAAAGCTGATGCTAAGGATGGAGAGGGAAAAGAGGGAGAAGAAGGACAGAGAGGTCTGAACAGCTTGGGCAGCATGGGGGGATAAGTTAGAAACAAGGTGTATTTTGTAAAGCAAACAGCATAAAACTTCTGAGAAAACATTTCCCTGGAGGGTCTGGGCATTGGTGAAGTGGAAATCGTGTCTTCTGCCATCTCTCAGTCCTCTGGTTGCAGAGATGTGCAAAGTGATTGAGCTCAGGTGACTGAACCAGGTTAAACAGAATATTTTTCTGGTGGCTCAAATTGAGAGTGGTTCTTGCTGGCTTTGTATGTAGTTTAAGTTCCCCTCTGCAGGTTTTCCCACTTGGAACAGCAATATTTAATTTCCTTGACAGACAGCAGATCTAAGACTCAGGCATAAACTTTTTCAACTCCTGTTTAATCATTAGTTTTTTAAACCTTAGAGTTTGGGGGTATTTTGTTTGTTGTGTTTCTTCTGGGCAATATTTTCATAAAAAAAACCCCTTGCTGCAGTTGACCGTGCAGGTCAAGTTCATTTTTGAGTGACATGAATTTAAGAGTTGTGCTTCTTCTGCTGGCTTTGATTTTGGGTTGTTATTCCTCCTGAAGGGCTAAGGCAAGCTCTTGTTACTGCTGATGTCAAACGTACCATCTCTTGAGATCTGCCTTCCCATAGAAGCTGGTCTTTGCTAGGTATGGATGTGTGATTTTGCTGTTTAGTAAGTGAATTTTCGGGGGCTGGTTCCTCTCCCCTTGAAATCTGCCAGAGCAGAAGCAGTGCTGGGAACCGAGGAAGTGTCAGAGCAGAGATGCCTGGTTTGGAGGACTTTAATTTCCAGGGTCATGGGTTTGTTCTTTTAGTAGAGACCATTTGCGGTTTTCCCAGAAGATGAAAGGATTTTGCTGTCAGCACTGTTAAAAAACCCATAACAAACCAAACCCAAGTGGGACCACGGTTCTGCCATTGGCATCTACTGGGGCTTCTTTTCCCGTGAAGCCACTTCTATAAAAATCCCTCAATTCTTTCCACTAAAAAAGACCACAAAATGGGCAAATTGAGGACAATACAGAAACATTAACAGCCAGGTAATGGGGTCATGTTTTCAGAATCACTATCTCTGCTTCTGTGGATCATTTATCCAGTTTAAGTGCCTGATAAAATTCCCATGTGCACACCTTTTTTTTTTTTTTTCCTGAATAAAGGAGCAAAATACCATTATTTCTCTTATTTTCCTCTCAAGAACAAAGCTATACACCATTAAATCACTTTGATACAAGTTCATCTTAAAATGTTCCCATGTAATGGCCTGGGAACGTTTGGAGAGGATCCAAGTCATTATGTGGTGATGGACATTTGATCTGAGCTCAAATAGTGAAGCACTTTGTTTTTGGATTCTGCAAAGATCTGGGCAACCTTTTTCGGGATAAGTAGTTTATTTGCCGAGAAATGCAATTTTGGGGTTGACTGAAACTATTTACTGAACTGGCACCAGTAGCTAATCTTTCTGTAAAGGGCAACTTGTTTTCTTTCAACATTTTCAGAGCTAAATATTCCTGTTCTTCCATTTTGGAGTAATGTTTTTTTCATAGCTTGCAAACCTTTTTTGCAAAAGGGAAAAATTATCTGGACTATCAAACCAAAACGAAGGGATTGGTCATGCATTTTGGTTGACCGGAACTTAAAGGATTATTTTTGTTTGGTTTTTTTTCTGAGGGGGAAAATAAATCAAAAGCTTTTCACTTCTAGTGAAAATATAACCTTCTTTCACCCCTGGAATGATCCAGGGAATCTCATTGTCCGATTTGCCTGGCTGAGCTGCAGAGCCAATCCCACATCCCAGCTGCTTTCTCAGCCACAGTTTCTCATCATGAAGATGAATTAGTATTTAATTAGGGCTTTGATCATGGGAAGTGGAGCTTCCTGCATGCTCATTCCCTCTCAGGAGCAGTTGCCTCCAGACAAGTCCCCATCCTTGGTCCATGGTCACTTTGTTCTTGACTTGAATGCACACAGGTTAGATGCTCATGAAGTGCAAGAAGGGCAGATTCAGATCTCAATTAACTGTATAATTAACACACTCACTAAATTAGTAATGAGTGTGTTATGGGCAGGATGTGCTTTTGTGAACCATCCAACTCATTGCACTTCAGGAGCAGTTTGAGCTGTCTGAATGGGTCCACAAGATCTATTTGTTTTCCAACATCAAGTTTCTTCTGGTTGAAGAGAATCCCTGCTGTGGGCAGTGGGGTTGGGATGTTCTTACTCCATGACACTGATCCTAACTGTGTGTGCTGGTCTGGAATGGAAAACATAAGAGTTATAGAACACAATCACAGGATGGTTTGGGTTGGAAGTGACCTCAAAGCTCATCTCGTTCCACCTCCCTGCTGTGGGCAAGGACACCTTCCACTAGACCAGGTTGTTCCAAGATAACAAACAACAGAGGGATTTGGTCTGTAATGGATTAGAATACAGTGCTTTATGGATGTAATGGATTGGAATACAGCTGGCTTTACCCCAACACAGAGGGAACAGGACAAACCTGTCCCTGCATTGTGCGGACATGGTGGAACACACAAAACTCTGTCACTGCTGTGTGTCTGGGAGCAATCACGTGGCTGATGTCATTTGAGAAGCTCCCAAAGGTCCCTCCAGTGCCTGTCACCCCAGGACTTGGTGTTCCTGGGTGGATCAGTGCTCTGACAAGGAAGAGTAATGAATGATTGCTTAATTTCTGTCAGCACCTCCTGTGCTGCCTCTTGGAATGCGCATCCTTGGCTACAGGATGAGCTGAAATCGGAGCCGCGGAGCCGTGTAGGTTCTGTTACAGCCTGGGAGTTGTATCAGGGCTGTGCTGCAAAGTGATGACTGGGTTGAAGGTGCTGACAGATTCTGGGGGAGCTCCTGGTGCCAGGTTCTGTCCCTGGATGTTTGGGAAACCAGAACACTCGTATCTCATCCATCTTCCAGCTCTTCCCCTGCCATTTTTCATTTTATTACCCATTGCTCTTCATTTAGAAACTCTGTTTGGGAGGATTTATCTCCCTGTGCTTTCTTCTGCTCATCCTCATGCTGTTGACTCCTCCTTGCTTCTCCAGCCTTTGCTGTCTGGAGCAGTATGATTTTCTATCTTTATTAACGATACATCCATTGTTCTGGTGGCGGTTTCTTGCTGTGTATCTCTAAAACTCTTGCTGCAGTTGCATCTCCCAGCTTTGCCTGTTGTCTTATGCAGCTGGGGAGCAGAGAGAAGCTGGGGGGGCTGTGTCACAGTGCTGTTCCTGGATAGGAGTGATGCCATTGGACCATGTGGCAAACTTGGAGCCACTTGGTATCCGACGTCTTGTCAAATCCATGTGCCCTGTCCTGCCATAAATGGGAGGACTGGAAACATGCAAACCACACTTTAACAAAAAGACAAGACCGTTCCTGTGTGCTTATGTGTTGGCTCAAATCGCACCCACGTGTAGCAATCAAATGCTAAAATTATTCCTGAGTTGCAACTTCCTCATATGACGACACCACTAAAGCTTTTTAGGTAACTTTAATGGCATGAAGCTGCATCAGGGGAGGTTTAGGTTGGATATCAGCAAAAGGTTCTTCCCTCAGAGGGTGGTTGGGCACCGAACAGGCTCCTCAGGGCAGTGGTCATGGTCCCGAGACTGACAGAGCTTAAGGAGTGTTTGGGCAACGCTCTGAGGGACAGGGTGAGAGTGTTGGGGTGTCCTGTGCAGGGCCAGGATTTGGACTGAAGATCTGTGTGGATCCAACTCCAGATAGTCTATAATTCTGTGAACCTGGGTGTCTTTTGACATTATTGCATTTATTTCTATATTTTGCAAAAATACTCCTAAAAGCACCCGTGGGTGATCCCCCTGTTCCTCGGGAGGTCCAGAGCCATCTTGGAATTCCAGACGCACGCGCTGCAGACTCACAGTCGTGAATCTGCCTTTGTGGATGCACTTTTTTTTCACATCAAGGCCCCAACATCCGGATCTGTCTGCGGCAGGGAGACTCTGCAGACATTAAACCCTCTTTCATATTCCCCTTTCAGGCCAGCTTTGACTTCCCCTGAGCGCAGTGAAAACGAACAGATGTTCTCAGAACGCCGGGGTGACCTGGAAACGATTAATTAGGTAGTGAGTGAAAGAGGAGATTGTAGTGTTTGGATTTCCTTTAAGGATAACTATTTTTAGTCCCTGCTGATGTAGCCCAGGACAAGTTAACAACAACCTGCTGCTGGGCCAGTGGAGAAAGCTCAGAAGGTTGCTGTCCTTTCTGAGAGAGATGGCTGCTGAAATGCTATGATTCTCTGGGATTAGTTTAAGTAAATCTAGATATATTAATTTGGGGGAAAAAGTCTATGTGTGTATCTAGTCTTGTTCCCAGAAGAATCACAGAATCCTGGAATGGTTTGTCTTGGAAAGGACCTTAAAGCTCATCTTGTTCCGCCCCTGCCATGGGCAGGGACACCTTCCACTAAACCACGTTGCTCCAAGCCCCATCCAACCTGGCCTTGAACACTTCCAGGAATGGGGCAGCCACAGCTTCTCTGGGCAACCTGTACCAGTGGTTTACCACCCTTGTTGTAACAAACCTTCTCCTGCTTCAGCCCCTAGTCCAGTCATGTGGTTATTTTTGTAGGACTGTATCTTCAGACCAGCTGGGCCAAACTTATTTTTGGACTCTGGGTTCCTCATATTTCTTGAGAATACACTGGCCACTATCCAGATCCATGACACCCCTCCGCTTCAGTGCAGAGCAGGGAAGGGGCGTTAACCCCGGTGTTCCTTCCCCACAGCTGCATTCCCTAAGCTCAGCTAAAGTGGGAAGTTCGTGGGCTTACTGTTAAATGACCCCAGCTTGGTTTCTCCTGTCCTCCTCAGCCCTTCCAGGCTAAAGGCCACGCGAGCTGTTTTAGCTGCATCCTGAGCTTCCAAGCATCTGGGACCAGTTCTTAGAAACCTTAGACTCGTGGAAGCGGCACATGGAAGTGGTGGGGCTGGAAGGGCTGGGCTGGACCGGCCCTCGGGGAGCGCGTGGGAGTCCTGGTGTCGTGTTCAGTTATGGAACCTCACCAGCTCCATCCTTGGGGAGGGATTCGTGCTTTCAGCAATGCTGTCGTGGAGAACTGGCCAAGAAGGAGTGAGATAAGAACAATACACAGCCAAGAATGCAGAGTGAGCTGTGTCGTGGCACAGGCAACACCAGGGTCAACCCCCAACCTCCACATCTTGGGCATGGCTTGGCACACCCCTCCTGATGTTATCTCTGCTGTCCATGGAGCTTTTCCAGTGATCTCTGCCCAAGGATCCAGATAATCATGTGAAAGCACTGAAGGATATCCAAGCAGGTATTAAAGCCTGGCTCTGCGCATTCACACACAGCTGGTTTTCAGCACAAACACAAAGTGAGGTCCTGTGGAACATTATCCTTGGACATGGGGTATTTTTGTGGGGATTTTTCCCCCTCCACTTTTTGGAGAGGTACAATTGCCACAGCTCATTTGTCCCATTGGATGATGTGCGTTTAGCTGGGAGCAGTGCAGGTCAGAACTTACTGTTACCTTGCCACTGAGTAACCCTTCAGTAACTCATTGTCACCATCATTATTGCACTGAGACAGAACCACGTGCACTTTGATTTCCTGGTGAGTAGGAGGACTAAAATATACGTATTTTATTTCTATTTAGTGAGCATCACATTCCTGACTCTCCTGGAAATAAATCATCCGTTTGTCAGAACCCCCCCTCCCCCAGACAAGGCTTGAAAGTTTGTAGTGTTTAATGGAATTCAATAATATTTATTGTGCTTCCAGCATGTTTATGGGAAGCAAGACTTGACTTGCTGCTTTGGGCTGTCTCTGGAAGAAAATGATGGACAGGGCTTGTTTTCATGCTGTCATGGAACCACCATAGGTTCACACAGATTTAAATGCTGCAGGGATAAAGAATTTCCTTCTATATCTTAATCCATGATTAGTCTTAAATTTCAGCCTTAGTGGGAGGAGAGGGGCTCTCCCTTCTGTTGTAGGTAGGGAGTTGGAGGATGTGTTTTCCCTTGGAAAGGCTCTTCTGAGTGTTGCACTTAAAAGGTCTTTAATCTTATAAACATCCTACTGCCCTTATGTAATGCTGCCACAATTCTGCCCCTGGATCTTCATCAGTGTTGTGATGGTTGTTTTGGAATGGAGAGGCAGCTGAGCCTAAATCATACAGGTGAGTGCCTGTGGGGTGTGATGAGGTGCTCTCAGGTGCCTGTTCTTCTTAATAACCTTGTGCAGCCAAGAAAAACATCAGGGATGATCGGATTGCACAGCTGAGGGGGCAGGGTGAGCTGGATCTTCGAGCACATCCTTAGAATCATGGAATCCTGAAATGATTTGGATGGGAAGGGACCACAAAGCTCATCTTGCCTTCTCTGCTGCCATGGGCAGGGACCCCTTCTCTTAGACCAGGTTGCTCCAAGCCCCGTCCAGCCTGGCCTTGGACACTTCCAGGGATGGGGCAGCCACAGCTTCTCTGGGCAACCTGTACCAGTGTTTTACCACCTTTGTTGTAACAAACCTTTACCTGCTTCAGCCCCCAGTCCAGTTCTTTGATTGTTTTGTAGGACTGTATCTTTGGAATGCTTATTCTGGGGCTCTGGGTTTCTTATATTTCTTGGGAACAAACCAACAGATATCCAGAATTGTGACACCCCTCTCCAGGTGAAAAACCTGCAGCAGCACCTTAGATCCTGTGTTCAAGTTGCTTCCAATTCTGCAGCATGGATTTGTTGGGAGAGGCATGGAATTTTCTATGTCATCCCTTGGGAGTGAGGAAAGCTCATGGCATAGTTGCAGATTCTGAGCATGAATTGGAGTATTCTGTAGGTTCTCTCCTTTTTTAATAAAAAATGAGTTGGCTGAATAATGTGAACAATTTGAGCATTTGCTATGGGACTCCTGGCAAATTGAAGGGATGTTTGTTTAACCTACAGCACCAGAGCCAAACTTTATGGGGTTTAATTTTAATACATATTTTACATAGGTGAGATGACAATGTTATTAAAAATTAAGACATTTGTTTATGTAAAGTATAAACAGGCATCAGCAGTAAAGCCTCTGAAGGCTTTTACTTCCCCTGGTCTAAGGCACCTTCCACTAGACCAGGTTGCTCCAAGCCCCGTCCAACCTGGCCTTGGACACTTCCAGGATGGGGCAGCCACAGCTTCTCTGGGCAGCCTGTGCCAGGGCCTCACCACCTTTATCCTTAGGGGAAAAAATAATGACCAAGTGTATCAGTGACTCTTTTCCTTGATGTTTGTGGTTGTTTTCAGGGATGAGTCAGACTGAATTTCAGACATAATGTTGTGCAAACGTGGAGTTGTCCCAGTGTTGCAGGACATGGAGTCCACCAGCACATGGGAATAGACATTTCCATGTCCATGAGCCCCAGCAGCAGCTCCAGGCAGGAGCAGGTTACAAACTGGGACAACTACAGCTCTTATTGTGTTCGGGACAAAGGAAGAGGTGACAGGTGGAGGTGATGTGCAGGAACAGAAAGAACATCTTGGGGGTTTTGATTTTAAACAGACCCCGCAGAGCTGGGGGTTCAGTGCCGTGTTTTTGAATCGTGTCCATCATCCAATAAATAAATCAAGTCCCATCAGCTTTGCCTCAGAGCAACATCCAGCTGCAGCTGAACAGGAACACAAACCATTGCTGCAGCTTCAGATCTCCTTCCTTAGCAGCACATCTTGTTCACTGGGGAAGAGCACAGGGAGTCATGCAGCAAAGGGGTGCAGGAATGTAATTCCTGAGTCTGCTCCTGCCTCTGTGGTGTGACCCTGATTACTACAAGTCCTATTCCTTGTGCCTGTGCCCTGTGTTTCTCCCCACCTCTCTGTCCTGTTGATTCTGTCTGAGCATAATCCATGCTCATGCTGCAGGAATGCTTTGGGAGTGAGTCTTGTTTGTGTTCTTAAGGCCTGATGTGTTTGCGGTTCTTTCTGACTTGGTGGTGATGGAGATTCCCAGCATCTTGGAAAACTAGCTCAGTAGTAAAGACTTTTAAAGGAATTTGAAATACGTGAGATGAGGCAATAAGGTCTGGGAGAGGCAGGTGCTGGCTGTATAGCCACAGTCAGCAGCAGCAAGGATGTGCTGGAGGACCATGGGGAGTGCAGATACGCCAGACTGCACTAGGATGCAGATCACCTCAGCAGATCCCAAAACTTAGGTGCTTCTGGCCCTCATTAAAGTGGGAACACCAGGACCTGCACTTCCCAAAGTGTGTTATTTGTGCCTCCAAAGAATAAAGGAAAAACAAAGTAAATCAATTGCCTAGATTTCACTTTTACCAGAATAAAAACCTCTCCCTGTAATTAATACTCTCCCTCCTACCTTCTTGGGTCAATCCCACAGCAAATGTTTCCTTTGAAGCATCTCAGTTGCGTTGCGTGTGTGAGATAAATCTTAGGAGCACTATGAGCATTCTTGCAGATCTTGAGGGGATTTCTGATTGCTTCCCATCCCAACAGCATAACCACTTGGAAAGATGCCTTGTGGCCCTCTGCCCTGCCTTGCCCTCATTGAAGGTCTATGTGATTACATGGTTATAAGTATCCTAATATCCAATCTGATCCTGCTCTTTGTCAGTCTGAAGCCATTCCCACTTGTCCTGTCATTACCTGCCTGTGTATAAAGTCACTCTCTCTCTATTTTGTAAGTCCCTTTTAGGCACTGGAAGGGGTTCTAAGGTCTTCTTGGAGCCTTCTCTTCTCCAGGCTTAGCATCTCTGTGATCTCCTCTGGACCTGCTCTAACAGGGCCATGCCTTTCTTGTGCTGAGGACCCCAGCCCTGGCTGCAGGGTTACATTTTTGAGCTTGTTTTTACAATAGGACAACATTTTCATGGCACAGATCCAAACACAGTTCCCCCTGTAAAAAAAAAACCTGTGGGCAATTCAAGGCACCTCCTGCCAGAATTGCCACTGAACAGATGAGTCTGTGACACCAAGCTGGGACTGTGTCACTGGTGTGGGACCAGAGCTGGCAGTGACAGCTCTGCCCAAGGGGTCCTTGGCTCTCACTCCAAAGCACCACTTACTCCTTGGAGCAGGAGGATGAGAGGATCTTCCTTTCAGACATGGAATCTGGCTTCTATCTTTGCCCCTTGGGAGGAGTGACCCGGGAGATGGGAAAGCACAGACACATTCCCTGCTGTCCCATACTCCCCGGTTGTCTCTTCTGGGGTTTTTTCTCCATGATTCAACAACTGGTTTTTAGTCCCTGAGTCTGTGAGTGCTTGCAGAGCCCCTCAGTACCTGGGTGTTAAGTTGGCCAGCTGTCTGAGTTCTGCTGGGATTTGTACCATAGGAATGGGATGCAGCCTCTCTGTGCACTTAAATTATGAGAAGGGAAATCCTGCTGACAGACGCCCTCGCTGTCCCAGCAGCTTTGCGTGCAGAGAAGCTCGTCCGGAGGACTTGGCTGCTGGGAGGGAATTCAAAGGCTTCCCTGGGGCCGCGGGATTTACACAGCCCCCTCCTCCCCCGGCCGGGGGAGCTGAGCTTGGCTGGGCTGGAGGGAGGAGGGTTTTGTGCACACCCTGTGGCGTGTCCCTAATCCTGGGTGGTGTTGGGGGCAGGATGTAACGGAGCACTGCATCCCATCCAGGACACGTAGCACCTCCAAACATCCCTGGAATGCCTCATCCCTGGAAACACTCTAGGCCAGGTTGGATGAGGCTCTGAGCAGGCTGATTTAGTTGAAGATGTCCCTGCTTATGGTAGGGGATTGGATTAGGTGGCCTTCAGAAGTCCCTCCCAACCCAAATTATTTATGATCCACACTTGATACGAATCCTGTTGCTTGCACCTGAGGTTCTACTGGGAGGGAAACTCAGAGCTTGGAATCCTCATGGATGCAGGAGCACACCAGGGCAGAGTGGAGGAAGTGGAGCATCACAGGGAGGTCCAGGTCACTGTTCCTGTAAATCACAGAATATGTCTGAGCTGGAAGGGACCCACCAGGGATCATCGAGTCCAACTCTTAACCCTGCACAGGACCATCCCCAAGAGTCACACCCTGTCCCTGAGAGTGTTGTTCAGATCCTTGAGATCTGTCAGCCTTGGTGCAGTGACCATTGCCCTGGGTAGCCTGTTCAGTGCCCAACCACCCCCTGGGGAAAGAACCTTTTCCTGATATCCAACCTAAACCTCTCCTGACACAACTTCAGGACATTCCCATGGGTCCCATCAGCTGGTGCTGGGCTCTGCCGTGGCTGGACACACACCTGGATGGCCGATCCAGACCTGTCCTCCTCACACCATCATCAAGCTCTGAGTGGGTTTAGTAGGGTGGTTGCCACGGGAGGAGGTGGGAATTTCTCCCAGGGAACCTGGCAGTGGCTGAGACAACCCATTACTGCACACAAGCTTTGCTCTTGAGGTAATAAGTTGTCATGAGGTTAATAGGAAACATTTGAAAGAGTGCTCAGAGAAAAGAGGGCATTTTAAAAAAAATCAGCTCTATGCTGCTGCTTCTGTTAGATTTGTTCTGATCCCTGTAACTTCATCAGGCACAGTTTGGTGATGGCATATGGAGATGGCTGGAGCTAAAAGAAAAAAGGGTTTTCCCCAAGGGAAAACTTGGCTCTTCTTCAGGAGAGAGAACAAAATACGGCAGAGCAAAGCCTAGAGAAATTTGTTCCCAAATTTCTGATGAATAGTTGATATCTTCTGGGGAAAGGGATCACTTTAAAAGAATTAATCAAATCCTAATTTGTCATCAAAATGCAGCTCTGACATTTGTTGAGGGGCTTTTGATCAGCTCTCACACCTGACGTGCGTGCAGGAGGCAGAGCTGCAAACGCATCTGTTTGCTTTAACTTGCAAAGCAGTGCCAAGAGATTAGAAGGTATTGCCAGGAAAAACTCAAGTTGACAAATGGGAATTACCCTTCCTGGGATGGCTGTGAATGTTTTTAGGAAATAAAAATCTCTTGCTGGTCTCTAGCAAGTCATTTGTATTATAGGCAGGATCAGTCAGTCATCTCCCGTTTTATTTTGGTTTACTAGAGCAGCCTCAGATCTGTGTTCTGCTTGGCAGGAGAGTGGGAAGAGTGTCCTGACATGGGATCTGGACCTGGATGCTGAGATGTGGTGGGCAAGCAGGAAATTGCTGCTCTCCCTCATGTCTCAAGTTATGCATGTGATGTGTGTCGACACTTAATTACTCTTTCTTAATTTATCCTGCTCTCCCAACCTGTAAACCCTGCCTTTCCATCTCCCTGTAAGCATGGCAGGTCCTTGGAAGTGCTCTGAGGTTTTATTTGGAATATCACCTTTCAGTGTCACCTCCAGGTGACCAAATTTGACTGAATAGCAATGGCTCATCATGTCCAGTCCCACCCCCTGCCATGGGCAGGGACACCTTCCACTAGACCAGGTTGCTCCAAGCCCCGTCCAACCTGGCCTTGAACACTTCCAGCTTCTCTGGGAACCTGTGCCAGGGCCTCCCCACCCTCCCATGGAAGAATTTTTTTTTAATATCCTCTTCTAAACCTACTCTCTTCCAGTTTGAAGCCATTCCATGCTTTCCCTGTCACTCCGTGCTCTTGTAAATAGATTCTCTCCATCTTTCTTATGGGCTACTGGTCATCTATAGGAGTAAAGCCCCATAAATTGTATTTCTCCCTTTTCTCTGTTGCTATCCTGTGGTATCCCTGTGTGTGTTCATGGGGGCCAATTTACCACGTTGGGTGCCCTGCAAAGATGCCATAAGTTGTGTTGGAATAGTTGTGGAAAAGAAACCAAATCCCCCTGAGAAGAGCCACAGAGAAGATGGGGCTTGGGAGGAACGAGAGTCAGCAGGGTCCAGCACTGGTGACACTGGTGTGTGTGTTGAGAGCCACATCCCAGTTCGCATTCCATGGGCTACAGGGATTTTCCATGGCTTCCTCTGTGCCAGAGCCTTGCAAACAGCAAACTGGAGATGTTTAATTGCTGGTCATGGTAGCTGGACTGGAGAAGGGAGATTATCCCTTGTTTTAGCAAAGTGGCTTTTTAGATTTATGAGGATCCAAGTCCATTTGGTGTTTTGGCCTGTGCTTCCTCAGCAACTTTCCTCCTTTTCCTGCCCTGAGTGTGGGATGGAGCCGCCAGCTCTGCCCTCCCTCCCACAGCTGAGTGCACTCAAGGTTGTGAAGCTGTCAAATGTTCTGCCAGGGGGGCTATAAAAACCAGATGATGAGGAGGAGGGAAGTGGGATGACCTGCCAGGGGTGCACTCGGCTCTGATCACATGCAGGCTGTCAGCCCCCAAAATCCTTCTTATGGCTTCAGGGTGTGCAAACCCTTTGGGGGAGCTGTTCCCCCATTAACCCACCATTCTTCACCCAAACCCACCCTCAAGAGAGACCCACTCAAGAGAGTGCTGCTCTCAGGGGGTTCCTGTGCAGGGAGGGACAGAGTGGGAGGCAGCGAGGATGGAAGAGGTTTTCTGTGAAGCTCAGCCTCTGGCTGATAGTTAGGACAGAACAGGAAACACACTGGATGTTGCCTGAGGTGGAATGAGTGGCAATTCTGATCACTTACATCCTCACAGAATTCCAGGCTTGCTGTCAGTTCTCCTGTCTTTTGGTTTTCCCAAACCAAGCTACAAGAAAGCATTGATCACTCTGCTGATCTCAGGTTGTGGAGGGGTTTGCTGAGCACTTTGTGGGTTTGTAAAACATATTAAATATCCCTAATCCTTGTTTGTGCTGTGGGAAGGTGAAGTGCAGCTTCCTCAGCAGCACCTGGAATGTGATGTTCCTTGGATGCTCGCCACCACCTTGGAGCAGATGCACAAAGTATGATGCAAATGCCTTACCCTGTGATGATGATGGTGATGATAATGATCAGGTCACAGAGCTGCTGCAGCTCCTCCCTGGCAATTCCTGTGCCCTGGAATATTGTGGGGTCTGTGCCAGGGCAGGTCACTGCAGAACAAGCTAAATGTCCATCTCCAAAAATGCCTCACATTTCCTTCTGTTCTGAGCGAGGGATCCAAGAGCCTGAGCTGTGAGTGTTTGTGTGGGCTGGCGAGGGAGCTTCCTCTCCACATCCCCAGCTAAAGACCTCCAGTGTTCCTAGTAGTGGCATGTTTGTTTTCCCTTCTTCTGAGTTTGAAATGGAGCATGTGCTTGCCAGTGTCCAAACAGCGTTTGGAAGTCGCTGGCTTTAAAGCTCAGTTCCATTGATTTTTTTATTATTATTATTATTTCTTTTCTTTTCTTTGGACTTGCAATCAGCCTCCCAGCCCAACAGCAATAAGGCATGTTTTGGATGGAAGCTCACCATGGCCAAGTTCTCCATATAGCTTCTCCAGAAACAGATTTGTCCTACCACCTACATTTTGGAGGAGTCTGTTCACAAAGGAACAGTTACCTGGATACTTTTCTCTCTTTTTCCCCTTCCCTCCTCACCCTCCCCTCTCACCTCTCCCCCCTCTCTTCTCTCTTCTGTCTTCTCTCCTCTCTTCTCTCGAGCCATGCCAGGGCCTCACCACTCTCACAGCCAAGAATTTCTTCCCAATATCCCATCTAACCCTGCCCTCTGTCACCTTGAAGCCATTCCCTCTCATCCTGTGACTCCATGTCCTTGTTAAAGCCATGAATTTTGGGCAGGTGATGGCTCTATGTGGAGTCTTGCTGTGCCATTTATCAAATCTGTGACTAAACCAGAATATGTCTCTATTATTTCTTTATTATACCCCTGCGAGCATCAGTGGGGCACAGTAGGGTTGAACCAGAAAGGCTTGTTCCTGGCATCAAGTGACAAAGGTGAAACAAGGAGTGGAAAAAAATAGGAAGGTTTTTAAGGGATCATTTCTGCTGGTGTTCAGCCAGGCTAAAAGAATTTATGCTTTGAAAGGCTCCTCTCAAGACTTATATCTCTGTGGGAAGGATGGAGAAAGAAGGAAAGGCAGGAGCAGGTCCTGGGGGCAGTGCTGGGCCTGCAAAGGCACCATCCCGCTCCCTGGGGAGCACACCAGGGCAGAGGATGGGAAGGGTGTCCCCTCCCTCCAGCTGCTCTGCTGGAAGTGTCCCTGCATTTGCAAAGCTTTTGGACATACGCACGTGCCTTTGGAAAAAGCTGGATTTGAGTGCAGCACTGAGAGACAAATGACATGTGGTGTCAACAGGGCAACTCAGTGTTTTGCAATGTTTAGGAAATCCAGGATCTCTCTCCTTGGGCCAGTAATCCAAGTTGTCCACAGCGCTGGTCCTGCTCCTCTCGGCTCTCTGCCTGCTTCCAGGAAAAGAAAGAAGTCCTGGCATTTGGGAGCAGTTTTTACTCTGTGTGCTATTTTTACTTTGGATTAGGGTTGTTTATTTCAGAGGGAAGAGGTTTTGCATAAGAAACTTGGGATGTTCCCAGTCCTTTTGCTTTAGAGCTCTTCTTGTGGCTCTGGAATAAGAGGAGAGCAGGACATTCAGGACAGAACAGGAAAGGACTGAGGACCAAGTCTGAGTTGTGTAGGGGAGCAGTGGGGTTGTATTAGGTATTTCAGCATTCCAAAGCTCTTCTGGTAGGTTTGGGACCATGTTTTACTACGAGGAGATTTTATTAAGTTCTAACATCACCTCCCCAGCAAAGCAGCAGGAATTCTCCTGCTCCAACCATTGAAAACTGTTTGATCCCTCCCTGTGAACACTTACATCAATTAAATGCACTTACAATTAAAAACAAGGCAGCAGTTTTTATCCTAAAGCCCTTTGTTGCCTTTATCCTCTTCTTTAATGTAATTTCATCCAGTGATGGGAGACTGCAGAAAGCTGGAAGTAGGTGGATGTGGTACCTAAACCTGAGCTCATGATCCTGGTCCAAACCCAGCTGGGAGATGGATGTGCAGCTGAATCCACCCAGCTGTGGGTGGATGGGCAGCTGAGTTCAGCCTGATCCAGCTCCAAGTTCATCTCTACATCCCGTGTTTCTTGCTGAATAAGGAGGAAAATGAGGATTTGACTCTACCCCAAGATTTTGGTGGGGTCCTCTAACAGAAAATATGGGCAGTGTGTCCTTCTACTATCGATGCTCAGGGAGGACCTTTCCAGCCTGCATGACCAGGGGATCTGAAAAGCTGGCAGGCTTCTCCTGCTGAAGTAAGACCCTGATTTTAGATACATTTCTGTGATAGTACATGAAAAAAAAAAAAGGTCTCTTTTCACTCCATTTAGCCCAACAGCCAAAAAAAAAAGGAAAACTGCAGAGAAAACAGCACTCATCAGCGCAGGCTGGAGCCCAGTCAGTTGTCAGACATTCCCCCTGCCAGAAACATTTGGAGATCTCTGTACAAGAAAATAGTCTTTTAATTTTACATCAATATCTGCAGAGCACAGGACATGGAATTGCCATTTCTGCCTCGGATGGTGTTACTAAAATAACAGCAATGTGGAAAGAGGGCTAATAAACTTCCCAAAGAGCCTGAGTGAGTGCTGGTATTTGCATATCAGCAGAGCAGCAGTAGCTGTAAGGAGGGATGAAATCTGTCTCTGTGGCATACTTTGCTCCTGGAGCTGGGAAATAAATAGGCATGGAAAGCCAAGGAAGTGCGTGCTCCTCTCTCGTGTGATTTTTAAAGCATATGCTACTGGAAGATGTGTAAAAAGGCTTTTACTCTAGCTGGAACTTCTCACATGGCTGCTTAGGGCCCTGAAATATCCTTGTCTGGAAGTGGAAAAGTTGTGGTTTTTTCTTTTGTTGAAGATTTAATTAAAAGTCAGAGGGTTTTCCCCCCTCCTTCAGTCCTGTTGGAGCTGCCTTCTCCAGTGCTTTCCCTTGCAAATGTCCTCCCTGACTTCTCCTGACTTATTCCTGGTACTCGGGGTCTCTGCCTCAGTTTTGTGCATGTTTCCGAACCATAAACATGATTGATCCCTTTTTTTAGCAAGCTGTTGAATTATTTATGGATCTGCTGGGATGCTTGAACTGCCAGCTACAGGCACAGAGCCAGCAGGGAAAGGGGCCAAATTGTGAAAGGGAAAGCCTTCTGAACTGAGCTGGGAGAGTGTGGGGGGGTGTGATCCTTGGGTTAACACCCTCCAAAAGGTCTGGAGCATCCTTCAGGAGTGGCGTCCTGCTCTGAAACATTCCCGTAACGCCGGCGCTGGGAAGGCCTGGCCTTGCAGCCCGCTGAAATTCCACGCGCTGTGCAACAAGATGGATTTGGTTCCTGACCTTTTAAATGCTAGAAAAAGACTCCTTGTCTGGGCTGAAGCATTTCCCAGCTGTTCCCTGTCCGTGGGGTGCCATGAGCCAAGAGATCTCCATTTAGGAGCTGAGGCTTCCAATGTCAGGGTGACACACAGAGAGCACAGCTCGGGCTGGAGGACAGCTGGGATGGGACACATGGGGCTGGGCCAGGACCAGGAGGGCTGGAGGGAGCCACGTGGGGCTGGATGTGGGAGGTCTGGGCTTTGCCAAGAGTTGGGCAGCGTGGATGTGAGGCTGGGCTGGAGGGGCAGGAGGATGAGGGGCCTGGAGCACGTTGGGACACCCAGCAGAGCAGCTGTTCCTCCTCATCCTCCCTCTCCCCTTGGCTTTGGGAACATCAACTTCACGTGCAGTGAAGTAAGGAAAGCTGTTCACCATTACCATGGTCGGCAGCCTCTTTAAAAAGCTTTTAATTGTCCCTTTTCTACTTCTGTTCCTCTCAGGACTCTCTGGCCTGGGGAGAAATTGTATTAAAAAATAAAAGTGATTCATAAAATGAGAGGAAAGTGGCTGGACAATCTCAGCCTTGGATGTGCAGGAGGAGGAGGATGACTGGGGGACATGTGGGGGTGCTTAGGAGGAGCACGATGAATGCTGGGGAGGCTTTTTGGATTCCCTCCCTTGGAACAAGGGATGCTCAGCTGGGTTTGAAGCTTCTCAATCTCCTGCCTTAATTAAGAGCAATTGCGAAGGAGATTAGGGCTGGCACTGGCAGGGTGTTTGAATAAAACAGAAAATGGTTGTTTTACTTGAGAATTGTTTCTGGTTTTAAAAAACAACTTTTGGAGCATGGAAAAAATTCCTGTTACTGGAGCTGAGTGGGGGGTTTTTTGAAAATTCTGGGGTTTGCCTAAACTGAGGCACTGTCCTCTGTGTAGGCAGCTTAAGAAAGAGGGGAAAATCTAAAGAAAAAGAGAAAAAACCCACCTCTGTCTCTGCAGGAGTGGTGGGTAATCGCTGCTGCTCACTTGCTTTTGCATCATCACCATGGTGGGCGCTGAATCGAGGTGGGTGTCTGTGCTCTCCTTTAGTTTCACCTGCTGTCTTTGATTTCCCAGACTTAACCTTTCAGCTCAGACTTGTCCGTGTGTGTAGTTTATGGGGAGAATTATTAGGAACACGTGTCTCTGTTTCCATTGTGACAGTGTGACAAATTGGCCAGTGGGAATCAACCACTGCCCTCTGCTGCTGTCAGCCAGCTCTGCTCCCCTGCTCCAGAGGCAGCCTGGAAGGGCCTCTGGAGCAGAACAGGATTGCTTCCTAATTTCAGGATACAACAAATCTGAAGTGCCTTTGGATGCAGCAAAATGATGGCAGAGAGAGGTGGTTCATCCAGTTCCACCGTCTGCCATGGGCAGGGACGCCTTCCACTATCCCAGTTTGCTCCAAGCCCCATTCAACCTGGCCTTGGACACTTCCAGGGATGGGGCAGCCACAGCTTCCCTGGGCAACCTGTACCAGTGCAGGAAAAGAAGATAAAGGTTTATGGCACGTGAGCCAATGTCCCAGAGGGATGTGTGTAGGAATATGATGGGCTCCTCAAGACAAACAAAGCGGGAAGATCCTGAAAGATGGAAAACAGAGATAACTTATTGGAGTTATTTACATTTGTAACATCCCCATCCCAAATAAATGGGGGCCAGTTTTTCCAAAGCCTGACAGCAGGTGTGTTTCCTAGTCCTGGATCTCTGGGATGTGTCTGTTCTGCTTATAGGTGTGTAAATTTGGGATTCTAGAGCTGATTATTCCCATTTCTGAGGGAGCTGCAGCAGCAGGTTTGCATTTTGAGAGCTTTGCCCATGGTTAGAATGATGTATTGCTCTGTCACTGGGAATCTGACAGAAAAAGGATCATTATCTCTGGAAAAAAACAACCCTAAGCATTAAGGCATGGTCCTACAAACGCTGAGCAGATGTTTAATGAGGCCTAACCTGACTAATACTCAACTCATCAGGCCACTTTTGCAAGAGGGGTTGTGCTGTGCCTCGAAGCTCTGCGTGGTTACAGGATTTTGGAAGCCCAGCAGAGAACTTGCCCTATGGGGACCTTGGCAGGAGCAGCAGCCAAGGACTAATAGCTACAAAGACAAAGCACCTGGCACGGTGCATCCTGGTGATGCAAAAAAGCTGGAGGCTCACAGAGGATCATGGGGGAGTAACACTTGATGCTTCTGGTTTTTATACTCTTCCCATGGCTCTGAGCCACTGCTGGAAACAAATCCTGCCTTGGATGGGCCTTGGGTCCTGGTATGGCCACTCTGGTGCTTGGTCCATCGGCCTTGCATCACCCTTCTTGATGTGGGAGAGCGTTTCAGAGTCCCCTGTGTCCCTCTCAGGAGGGAGGAGAGGCTTTTGATGCTGAGAAAGAGATTTTTCCCATTCTCCTCTCCTGTTTAAGGCAGCTCTGAGCGGGCCGAGTTTCCAGCTCTCTGCGTGTCCCTGGCTAATAGAGCCCTGCTTTGGTAGGATTGGGATGAAGCAGTTGAAGACTTGGCCCACAGTTTTCCCTGGGAATTCTGCCTGAGCAGTTTGTGAGTAAGGATGTAGGCATTTGTCCACAGGATGGCTGTAACCAACCAACCAAACATCTTTTAAAAGTTAAAGGAAAATTCGGAGGTGACGTGCAAGTGGAGAATATTCTTTTTTTGCCTTTTTTTTCCACCTCTTCATTTTATGATGTAGGAAGGGTGGAAGTAGCTGTTTTAGCTCTTTTTTTCTCCCTTTTTTCATAGCAGGAATACCACTATTGGTGGTTGGTTTGGTGGGAGGTCTCCTTGGAAAATGTAGGGAGAGCAGCTTTTTTCAGCTCTCAGGTGGAAGTCAGAAAGTATTTTGGAGTGAGGTCCCAGATATGTTTAAAAGGATGGTGTCAAAGGCATGTTGAGAGGGTTGTACAGCTCTTGCAGTGAGGAGACTGAGTCCATAGTCATCCACAGAATTTTGGGTTAGACCAGACCTGGGTTAAATGAGAATATGCAGAGACACAACTGGGTTCTACACACCACGAAGACACGAAGGGTGGGCACAAGTGGGATTTGCAAGGGTAGTTTTCCAGCAAAGCTTGGAGCCAGGAGCAAATGAACTCTGAAATAGCCTTTAAACTGAGTCTGAGAATGAACTCCTTAGGTATGGCTGCATTCCGGATACATTACAGCGATAAAAGTGCATTTTTGAGCTGAGCTCAGGAGCTGCCAACTGACACAGTGCCAGTTCTAGATGCCTGCCATTAACCTTAAAACAGTCTCACATTGTTGGCTTAATGAGTCACCCTTGTATCAACACAAAGACAAGCCAAGCATATTATTTCTTCGGAGGGAAATTACTGGAAAAGACAATTCCTTCTTTTTTAAATTCCCATTTTACCTCCAGGTTTGGCATCCAGTAGCCAGCTTTGACTTTCCTCTGCAGCGAGCTCTGGGGTTGGGCTGGGGTTGTGTGAGGGAAAGGGAACGAGACCAGACCTGGGCTGGGGACAAATTTGCCTTCCTAAAATATCCTCTGATGTCACAGCTCCTGGGTGTGGAGCACTGTTGGATTTTTGGAAGAGGAAGAGGACAGACTGGGATTTCTGCTGGGAAGAAAATAAACAGAGAGGAGAAGTCTTCCATTGATTGGGTCTCCCGAGGAATTAGACAGGAATTTGCTTCACATCCCTGCATATTTTTCTCCTTACCTCTCTTAAGGTTGCGTTAGGAATTTTAAGCCTCTGGTTGCCTACCAAAAATCAGCCCTTTTTTTGAGAAGCACAAGGAGGAACCAGACTGAGGGTGGGAGTCCCAACGGGCAGATGCTTATTGGAAACTCTGGGCGGCTTCATAGTCTGAGGAGAGGCTTCAAAAATAAAATAAATAAAGCCTGGTGCTGGTTGGGGGCTGGCAGTGGTGGCAGGGCTGGAAAACATCGCACATGGCCTGATTCACCTCTGCAACAGGACTGACTGCTGGTCTTGAGACCCAGACATGGGATGGTTTGGCTTGGAAGGGACCTTAAAGCTCATCTTGTCCCACCCCCTGCCATGGGCAGGGACACCTTCCACTAGCCCAGGCTGCTCCAAGCCCCATCCAACCTGGCCTTGGACACTTCCAGGGATGGGGCAGCCACAGCTTCTCTGGGCAACCTGGGCCAGGGCCTCACCACCTTCACAGGGAAGAATTTCTTCCTAATTTCTAACCCAAATCTCTCTTCTTTTAACTTAGAACCATTCCTTCTTGTCCTGTCACTCCATCCCTTGTCCACAGTCCCTCTCCAGCTCTCTTGTAGCTCCTTTAGGCACAGGAGGGGTCTCTAAGGTCTCCCCAGAGCCTTCTCTTCTCCAGGCTGAAGAACTGGTTCATCCTCTGTGCACAAACGTCATCTTGATCTAATATTTGTTTGGAGAAAATATGTTTCTCTGCACTTCCAATAATGAACTCAGAGCTCCTTCCCTCATGTACTCACCTTCGAAATATGCTCATCCCAGCACACATTTCCCACCCATGTCCCTGTGCAGAGCAATCCCAACGCTTTGCCCACGGAACAAATGCACATGGAAACCCTTCCCATCTGTCCAGAGCTGCCTGTGGAGGCTCCAGCACTGAAATATGTGTGGGGTGCAGCTGAAGGATTTCAGCTTCATCTCACTCATTTTGGGAGCAAAGATCATGGTGTGTTCAAGGGAGGGATGCAGAGGATGCTGGGTTGAGATGGAGCTGGGATGCAGGTCATGCCAGGGTGTGGATTATGTCCTGCTGTAGGTTGGGGAGCGGATTTAGTGCCTCTCAGTGCTTTGTGACACCTCTGCCATTCAAAACCCCATGGACATATCCCTTCTCCAGGTCCCTGGCCCAGCAGTCCTGCCCTGAGGGTCTCCCAGGGGTTCTCGCTGTGCTCCCGAGCACACGGCAACCTCTGCTCCCACTCACTCATGGGAACATCCACATAGCCAAATCCACCAGTCCTGCTGGAAGGCATCCTCACATGGTGGCAGAAGAGCTGAGAGCTCATTTTTCAGCCAAGAGTGGCCCTACAAACCAGGGTGAGGAGGTGCTGGCACAGCTCTGGCTGCTTTGGCAGCATCCCTGCCCAAGGAACATCTCTCCTGTGGCTGAGGACAGTGTTCTCTTGAGTGATGTGAAGAGAGGGCTCCAACACAAGCCTCCTGTCTGGGAAAGAAAACATGGGAGGATGTTTCAGAGAAGCTGGAACTTGCCTGGTGGAGTCTGGGCTTAGCAGCAAAGCCGAGCTCTGTGTGCCCAGGGGTGGGTGGGGAGCTGTGCTGTGTATTAAAGCCCTGTTGATATTAGGAAGTTCCATAAAAAAATCATATTTTCTCTTGACCTTTCAGTTTCTGGAAATGTAAACACAATAAACAAGCTTGGAAGGGATGAGCTTATGCTGAAATATGAGGATATAGCAGAGTGGAAAGTAGAATGCAAACAAGGAAGCAATTAAGTGCACAATGAAGGGAATTAACCAACATGCAATCCATTACGTATTTATTTATGCTCAGAAGCATAACTAATAATAAACATAGGATTTCCACAAAGAATACAATCTCAATTCCCTATTTTAAACAACTCTATGGAGCTGTGATGGTTATAGATGGAGAGATTCCTTCTATCCCATTCTCCATGTCCCAGTTCTTCCCTGCAGCAGGGGTTTTATAGCTGCTGCCTGGGTTTACAGAGCTGGGAAGGTTCTGATTCAGCTCCTGTGGCATCTCAGAGCAGTCGCTGCCTTCCAAGTGGTTTGTTTGCACAGGGTGTAATGGGATGGAATTCTGCTCCATGCTGGAGCTTCTGGGTACCAACATACTATAAATATTAAATAATCAGCCTTGTGATCGTTGGCTTGGAGACAGACAGGCAGGGATCGACCTGGCTTTTGCCAAACCTCTTGGATGAGGTTTCAGTGTAGCAAAGAGCAGCTCACAGTGTGTTTTGGACCCTGTAGGCCTGACTTGGTGGAGGGCATCCGGGAAGAAGAGGGTTTTCTCTGGGCTACCTGCAAGTGGCTGATTTGAAGTACAGTGTACAAATCTGAGCCACGTCAGTGGATCTGCTCAAGGGCTTTAATGCTTGTCATGGGTTTGCTGAACTGGGCTTCTGGATGGGCAAGTGATTTTTGGAAGTGGTGAGTACCTGCAATGCCTTTACTAAAGATTTTGGCCATTCAGCAGCTCTGAAAATAAAGAGCAGGAAAACGTGTGAGAAGATCCAGGTGGACTGAACTACTTGTAAAAACTATTGCAGAGAAGATAACAGAGACCCTTGCATTGCACAAACCCTTTGCACGGGTGCTCCTGGCATGAGCCAGAGTCCTCTGAGCAGACAGGAATCATGGAATGGTTTGGGTTGGAAGGGACCTTCAAAGGCCATCTAGTCCAACCCCAATGGAATGAGCAGGGACACCTTCCACTGGATCCGGCAGCATGTCCATCTCCCTGTAAACACTGGGAGATGTGTTTTGCCTTGGAAACCTTTCCAAATCATTATTTTACAACCTCTGAGGTCACATAAAGGTGGTTCAAGGTGCTTTTCCTTTTCCTTGCTGCCCCTTTGGCTGGTTTAGGGCTGGTTTTAGGCACCAACTGTATTCACACTGTGATGGGGACCATCACCCTCATCTTGGATTATTTATGGATCCAGCTTTAGCTGCTAAAACCCTTATTTTGGATGTTATTAGAGCTCCCTTTTGTCATGAAGGGTTGGCACTGGTCTGTCTCCATGGGTGATTCTCTCGTGTTGCTCCTGCCTGCTTTGATGTACATGAACATGCAGAGCTTGGAGCCTCCTCCCTGATGAGCTGCCACATTCTCCAGGGTAAGGGGACACACTGGACTGACAAATGCTTTGCAAACTTATTCCTTATGCTGATCCTTTTGGAGCTGTGCACCATCTGACATTCATGTTGCTTATGGGAATCATTAATTTGCATAAAACTTGGGAGATGTTATGGAAGGGCTCATTAGTGCTAGACATTGTTATTAATTCTTTATTATTTAAATTGCCATTGTTTTGTCTAAGCACAGAATTGTGTTATGAGGAGCACAGTTAATGCAGGGTTGTGGTTGGTACCATAAACACTCAATGTACTCATGAACATATGGGGAAAGTGTGGGGAAGAAGGTTTTGCCTCATTTGCCAATTAGTAAAATGTCTCAGTGGCTGTGGCTGGAATGTTTATGCTTTTTCCTCTCTGAGTTTAGACAAAGTATGAGAAATATCATGGGCCAGTTGCTTTAGAGCCATTATAAGGGAATGGAAATGAGAGGGGATAAAAAGATCGAGTCTGTCGAGTGCTACTTGTTCTAAACCCTTCAACCCTTCATGTGATGAGCTGTGGCTGCTGCAGCACACAAGTGTCCAGGCACTTCAGTCTCTTATTTATTTACTTATTGGTTACCTTCATGATGCCTTCCTCAAGCTGGGAGTTGCTGCCATGTAAAGGACAAGGAGTGGAGATGTGCCAAAGAAAAAAAAATAATCTGTTGCTTAGCAAGTTGATAAGGGAGGTGGGATTCCAAATCCCAATTCTTACCTGTCTGGACCTCTCCAGCCCTTGGTGAACTTCTCATGGGGTCCTCCCTGGCTGTGAGATCCCACCGTGTGTCTCATGGCTCTTTCCTCCATGAAGATTTTGGTATGGTTCTCATTAAGGTTAAGGTTCCCTGCTTGATCCAGGCAGGTATGATACTGATTGTGGCCCAGAGATGGACCAAAACCTGTACTTTGATCCAGAAATCCCTGAACGTGAGAAAAAATTGAAGGCCAGACTTCACTCCCTTTAATCTTTGTACCCCGAATGCTGGGAAAATTCAGATTTGGAGCTGAATGTTGTGGTTTGGGCTCATCTCGAATATTTACCATCTGAGCCCCTGAAAACAAAACCAGCATTTGACTTTCAAAGTAGTGGAGAACTCGAATTAATTTTCTAGTTCTGTTCTTTCCTGCTTTGCTTGTGGTCAGTGCAAGTTATGTCTGTGGCAATGAGAGCAGAGACTCCTGTCTCTAAATTATTCATCTCCAGCAGGATGTCAGGATGCTTTGATTGCACATTTTGAATTGATAACGAGGACACACAGCCAAGGTTTTGGTCCAAAAAGGCGCATATCTTACCCTGAGTACACTTTGCTCCTGCTTTAGAGCACCGGGGAGGGCTCTAATGAAGGTCCTCGTGGCTGAACACACACGTGGACTGTGTCTGTTCTGCATTTTTATTTATGAGCATTAAAATCACAGTGTGTGATTTATCTGAGCACAAGTACAAAAGTGTGCAATGGAAACGTCCTCCAACACAAAGCGACTGTGCAGTGATGAAGAGGCAACACTGGCAGGGCTTGGAGGGAGATGCTCTCTCCAGGTTCCATCTGTCCATCTGCCTCCAAGAAGTCACAGTTTTATCCACCCTCGCATGTTTGGTTACTCATGGGGCTGTTACAGCTCGACTGGGCTCCTCCAAGAGCACCACAAACCACAGAATGATACAGAGGAGAGAAGTTAATACCCAGTTTGAGGGAGAATGGAGGAGCTCAGGAGGTTGGCAGTGGGCTGTGTGGAGTCTTGCATGGTCAGCCTACCCGGATGGCTGATGAGGGTTTGGGAACTTATGGAAAAGTGGGGTGGTGATGTCATGGTGGAAAAGATGCCCACACTGCAGAACCTGCTGTCATGAGTGGGGTAACCAGTAATCTCAACAGAAAGGCTCAAACCCAACCCGTGTTTGTGGAGGGGTTTCTCCAACAAAAAGGGTTGGAGGGGAAGGATGGAATGGCCAGTGTGAATCTGGAGCTGAGCTCAGATTTGCCCCAGTTGTTAAATGGGGCTGAATTTTTGATGTGTTTTGAAACTTTAAAAAGAGAGCTGCCATCTCCACCTAGCCTTCCCCCAGTCACATGTGCTCCAACGAGAGGTCATGGCTGGCATTCCTGGATGTGTTGGCCTGGACAATTTTCTTTGGGAAGCTGCAGCAAGGTCTTACCTGGCCAGAGAAAATGTGGAGAATGTGTGATGTAAACACAGCAGAAATGTGAGCAATTATTTAGCAGCTGAGAAATGGAGAGGAGCCAATAGCAGGTGTTTTGTGCAGACAACTCCAGGCTTTTCTGGGGAAGTTGCTCTGTTAGCAAGCTGGGGGTCAGTCTCTTCTCTCAAGTAACAAGCAATAGGACATGAGGAAATGGCCTCAAGTTGTTCCATGGGGGGTTTAAGTTGGATTTTTGGGAAAATTTCTTAATGGAAAGGGTTGTCCAGCCCTGGCACAGGCTGCCCTGGGCAGGGGTGGAGCCTCTATCCCTGGAGGGATTTAAAAGCCACGTGGATGTGGCACTTGGGGACAGGGGTTAGTGGTGGCCGTGGCAGTGCTGGGGGATGGTTGGACTCGATGATCTTGGTGGTCTTTTCCAACCTAAATGATCCTGTGGTTCTAGGATTCTCCTTTGGGGAAAATGCTCCTTTCTGGGGGGAGAAAGTCCTCCTCTTTAGCAAGTGCTGCAGTTGCCTGTTTGAGGTGCTTCCCTGTGGTGGTTAAACAGGGGGCAGGTCTCATTTTGAGATTTCCTGGAGCCGCAGTGGAAGCTGCTGAAATCCCACCTCAGGGTGGGTGACAGCACTGCAGAAATGCCCCTTTGTAAGTGCAGGGGCTGTTGGTGAGGCTGAGGTGGTGGCTGGTGTCTGTTCAGTGCTGGAAACAAAGCATGTGTCCAATTTGCACCTTTGGGGCTCTCTGTCAGCAGCTGCTCCCCCACCAACACTTACTGCCTTTCTGATTTAAAGCAGACCAGATTCACCATCCAGCTCGTCCTCTGTGGGCAGGGGAGGTAAATGCAGCACCCATTTGGTTTTGTGGCAATTACACTTTCTCTTTTTTTACAGAATTATTTTGGATTGTCATTTTCTGACAGGTTCTTGGCTGGGCTGGGCTGCAGCTGCCCTCATTAGGGGCTGTGCCAAACACAATCTTGGTGATATGGAATATGATGCCATGTGCAGTAGCAATTGAATCCAATTACATCCCTGTAATGCTTTTTAAATTGAAAGCCTGGGAGGAGAGAGATGCTGAGCTCATCTGTGAGTGACTGCACTCAGCTTCCTCCTGGGCCGTGATATATCAGGAATGGGAAGGAAGGGAATGTCCCCCCTGGGGGTTAAAGTGAAAACAGAGTCACACCACGTGGGGTTTATGCCATATTTCTCCGTGAATAACACCCACAGCCCTGGGCACTGCACAGGTGAGCGGTGAACACCGAGAGAGGTGAACAAGCTTGACCAAGTTCATCACCCATCAGGTCATCAGTGGAGGCAATGGCTGAAAGTCCCTGTCAAGTGGCAGCTTGCTGTCACCAGCACTGGACTCTCAGTTCTCCCTCCTTACCAACCCCCCAAATTTTTCAGACAAATATGATATTTTGCTTTTTTCTTCTCTATTGTGCTGTTGAATTGTCTTGCTTGGGCTACTAACAAACACCAAGTGACCTCCAGCTAATGGATAAAAAGGAAGAAATCCTTACCTGTGAGGATGGGGAGGCCCTGGCACAGGTTGCCCAGAGAAGCTGTGGCTGCCCCATTCCTGGAAGTGTTCAAGGTCAGGTTGGATGGGGCTTGGAGCAACCAGGTCTAGTGAAAGGTGTCCCTACCCATGGCAGGGGATGGAACTTGATGAGCTTTATGGTCCCTCCCAACTCAAACCATTCTGGGATTCTCTGAACACAATTATAGCTGAAAAGCCCCTGAGGAGCTTTGGGGAGCTGTGCTGGATCTGGGTGATGGTGAAACGAGCACATTTTGCTTGGGTTCACTTTGTTGTTGTCCCAAACATGCGTTTACTGAGAATTTTCAGGAACATGGCTTTGCCTGCAGAGCCTAATTCATTGTTTAGGCTGCGGTGCTGAACATCTCCAAGCATGTCTTGTCTTATGCACAGGGATGGGGAACATATTTTATTCCTTTGCTCTAAAACTTGCTGTTGCATTTCTTCAGCTTTCATCTTTCCCTTCTGGCAAAAGCAACCACAGTCTTTCCTTCCTTGGCCACATCCTTGCCCTCTGCTCCACATATTTCAAGGCTAGAAAAGTCTTTAGAGGTGATTTATTGTCCTGCATAGGCAGAATTGCATCTTGTTACCTCCCACTTGGAAGTGTGATTTTTCCACTTGTTGTCCTTGAGCTGTTGCACAACCCCCCTGAGCCACTGCTGGCAGAGCCTCAGTGCTGGGGCAGGAATGAGGGATGTGCTGGGAACTCCTGCCCTGGACAGCATTTGGACAGCCCACATGGTGCCTCCCGAGGACTAGGGAACAGGGAAATGCAGGAGAAATGGGAGAAAAGCAGAGGAAATGGGGGAAAAACGGGAAATGGGGGAAAACCAGGAGAAATTGGGAAAAACAGGGGGAAATTAGGCTGGAGGATTAGTAATGATTATTTCTGTACCAGGAAGAGAACTGGGAGGTTGCCAACACCAAGTACCCCTGTAATTCCAAGTGTCTGTCCTTTGGGGACAGAGGAGGCACCAGGGTATTTGGTGGGGGGAACTGCTGTCCCAGTCAAGCTATCAGTTTCTGCAGTTCCCTCCATGGGCTGGTGTCACAGTCACCAACTGGGCCTGTCAGGGATGATTTAAAACTCAACCCAAACACTCACAGGAACAAAAAATCCAAAGGGAAGCAGTTCAGCCACAGGCAAAGGGCAGGAAGGATGCTCTGCATTTGGCAAGCCCCGCTGTTTCTTTGCTCCTGCTTTGCATTAAACCATTTGCTGCGACTTATAAAACCAAACAAACAACTCTTCCTGCTGAGGGGAACAGAAAAGAGGTCGTTGGAAGGGGGTTTCTGTCTCGGAGCCCTCAGGGAGCCCAACATTTCAGGGAATTTTGGGCACAGGAGCAGCTCATGGGGTCCATCCTGGGGTCACCATGGCAAAGCTGAGCTGCTGCAACATGGTTTGCATTAGATGTTCTTTTCATCCCATGCAGAGGACACGGATCTATATGCAGTTGGTTGTGTGTACATGCTGGGTTTGTTTCTTTTTTTTTCATTTATATCACATTTTTTCGATGTTAAGGTTTTTGGGGTTTGGAAGGGAGGAATTATTACAGTGGTTGGAGCTACTTTTTCCTTGGAAATCCTCCTAAATCAGACTCAAAAATATATATGAGAGAATCTCAGGGTTGAAAGCAAAGCAAGCCATTTTTAGGAATTCAAGATGCATTTATAACATTTTTTAACGAGCTGAAAATTTTGAGGGAAATGATTTCCAGTCACTGGACATTTTTGAGAGTATGATTTCAAGAGGTTGTCAACAAATAGTAGCTCTTCTCTTGGTTCTGCTGTCGCATCGGGAATTTCCAATCCCAAAGGTTTGAGACACAATTCGGTCAAAGCTCTAAAATTTCCAATGCTTTTTCTGGTTAATATGAGACATTTCTGAAGTTCCACCACAATTGTTCTCCCATTAGCAGTGAAACCCAATGCCTCCTCTGAAACAACCCAAACTGGGACTGTGGAACTGGGGTGGCTGTTGGCTGGTGCTGGTTGAGGAGGGGTGCAAGCCCAGGTCAAATTGAGTTGGTTCCCACCTCAAGTGACACCCCCTGGCATTGCCAGGGACATAGGGAGTCATGACGCACACCGTGTGCCTGAGAGCATCATCCAAGTGCTTGCTGAGCTCTGTCAGCCTTGGGGCCGTGACCACTGCCTTGGGGAGTCTGTTCAGTGCCCCACCACCCTCTGGGGGAATAACCTTTTCCTGATATCCAACCTAATGAGTGCCCAGTCAGAGACAGATATTCCTGCCCACAGAGTAGCCACTTGGAAGGGTGGTCTGCAGCCACTGAGGGATCTGCAAGCCATGGACTGGGGCAGAAGAGCTTTAGCAGTTGACCCTGTTTTGCTGCTTCAGGGAAAAATGTGACAGTAGTGAGGCCCTGGCACAGGTTGCCCAGAGGAGCCGTGGCTGCCCCGTTCCTGGAAGTGTTCAAGGCTAGGTTGGCCGGGGCTTGGAGCAACCTGGTCTAGTGAAAGGTGTCCCTGCCCATGGCAGGGGCTAGAATGTGATGAGCTTTAAGGTCTCTTCCAACCCAAACCAGTCTGTGACTCTATGGAAAATACACTTTGAGATGGCTGAACTCTGGAACCTGCAAAGCAAACCTTCATCCCTACAATTGGTCCTAGGGGGGAGCAAGACCCACGTGCATGAATTATGGCAGCAGGAACTGTGCCCTGTGGGATGGTGCTGCTCCCCAAGTGCTCCCTGGTCGGTTTTTGGTGGGATAAGGAGGTAGGTGGGAGCTGAGCTTGGAGAAACCAGATTTGGAGCCACCAGCTCCCTTCCTAGCACTGCTGTCCAGGACAAGCTCCAGCTCATAAACCTCCAGCTCAGCAGGGAGCACTTGTGCTGTAAACTAATTAGGCAAGTGGTCAAATACCACAAACACCCTCACCCTCATTAGAGACCAATAAGGTCCTGAGGAGGTGCTGAAATGCCTCATTAACAAAGAACAGGGCTTCCTCTCGGGGATTGTGCTGCAGAAACAAGACAGCAGCCCAAGGGTGCAAGAAGCCCTGACACTAATTTGGTTCGCTGCTAATGATTTAAATGGCAATTAGCTGCTCCAGTGCTGTATCCAAGGCCTGGCTTTGTGGATTACAAAGCCAAGGCGTGGAGATAGTGGGATGTATTTGTGTTTGCCGTGGAAGTGAGGAATTTGGCAGTTGTTTCCCCCCCCCCTTCCCGCTTCTTTACCTGCCCTGTCACTGTTTTGACTCAGTGCTGCTCTCCTTCTTTTTCCAAAATCTTCTTCCCATCACTCCCTTTAGATACATTCCCTTCCACATACACCATGTTGTCCTCAAAGGCCTCGGTGCTGCAGCCTTGGGTTGTTTTAAAGGATCTGAGTGGAAACCACCCTCAAGTCAGACCCTCCTACAGTCACTTGGCTGGTTTTCAGCAAAATAAGTTTTTTGGTGGTGTCATGGTGGTATCTGGAGGTCACTCATGAGTGAAGATCTGCATAGTAGTAAACTGGGAAACAGCTCCCAGACAAATTACCCTTTTCCATATTAGAATCATGCAATAATTTGGGTTGGAAGGGACTTTTAAAGCACATCCTGTTCCACCCTTTGTCATGGGCAGGGACGCCTGCTGTGTTAAGACAAGGAAAGGAGACATAGTAAGGAAAAGAATCTCAGAGTGATGAATTTTCTATAACGAATCCCAAGAATGGCAAAGAAAATTAACTTTACTCAAACCAGGCAGAAATTCCTGATTCTGAAATTAGGCTGAGGCAGGTCCTCTAGACCAAGGCTTCTGCCCAGACTTGTCCTGCTGAATACACTCATTTCTGCAGTGGAGCAGAAAGCTTCAGCAGCATTCCTTGGATGCCATCCAGGGAGGGATGTGCAGAAGGGCCTTTACTCTGTGTTTGTCCAGGGAACAACGCAGAGCAAAATTCCTTTGAAAAGTGGGTTTGTGGCAGGGCAAAAGGTGCAGCTGGAGCCCCTTCCAGATATGTGATGAGGAGGGATGTATCTCCCCTGATGTCCCTCTGTGGTGAATGCCTTTAAATGCCATTTTCCAGCCCAAAAGGCCCCTTAACACTTCCACCCAGATGTGTTTGGGTGCTGATGGGTCCCCAGTTCATTTGCTTTAAAAGCAACAACTCGCTCGCAGCTGCTTGAAAAATCAAGGGAGACATTTAATAGAAGCAATAACAACGTTGAATGAAGGAATCCCTGGTGGATTTTCTCAACCTTTGCTGCTTAATGAACCAACTGATTCAGCCTGTAGTGTTGAAATAATCCTTCCAAGGACTTTAGAGCCGTCCCATTAAGTCAGGGGAAAGACTTTACAGCAAAACTTTTGTTAACGAACCAAGACTTTGTTGTCAGAGGAAGAATTGGGGCTTTCTCTAACCTGACTTTTAGAGGCAGGTGAATAAATTTAATTTCTTTCCCTGCCTTTTAGGCTGACACCTAATCATCAATATAGGTTGCAGTTTTCTTTCTCTTCTTTCATTATTAACTGAGGGACAATGGAGGGGTTTGTAGAAGGCAAATCCCCCAAGCCCTGTTTAATGCAAAGACAACACCTCCTTCAGCTCAGGAAATCCCTGAGCTGCTTATTTTTTTAGGCTGGGGGAATATTTGGGGGGAAAAAATCACAGCATGTTTATTGTATTCTTAAACCCTTCCCTATCCGTCTGCTTTTGGCCACTTCCAGTGACAAAATACTGAGCAAGATGGACCTTGGAAAGTCATTATCACACTTGGCGTCATCAAGTCTTTAATTAGTGTTATGGAAGTGCTGAGGGACAGTTGCACAGAGGGTTTTTTGTCATCATCACCATGTTTTTCCACTCACCTTTCCTCTGACAACCTCTCCGTTCACTGGCTTTCCCTTCGACTGTGGTACCACCAGACATTCTGAAGAGGTCAGTCTTGGATGGGCTAAAGCTTTGCATGGCTGCTTTTGTGGGGTTTGGTCTCCCTCCTTCCATTCCTGAGGATGCTCAGACCTCCAGTGTGGGATTGATTTCTTTTCTTTTGGGTACTTCTGGTGCTGCCAGAGCAGTGTCAGCTCCATCATGGAGCACTGAAAATCATCTTTTCCACATTTCTGGATGAAGAGTTTTCTATCTATGTACCCTTTAATGTTGATGCTCCTCTCCAAAATCCAGGAAAAGGGACTTCAGTGAATAATAATATGTGTGGAAGGAACTGACTCCTATCGGGGACGTCATTGATTGGAATGGGGGAAAAGTGCTCATGATATTTGGGTTCAGGACCTTTCCTGCAAATTTAAAAGCTCTGGGTCCGCTTAGAACCCTGAGAATACCTGCAGGTTTAGATTATTATTCCCTAGACATCCCCTCTCAAAATAGAAACTGGGACCTTCGTTGAAAATCCTTCTTTTGTTGAAGTCAAAGAAAGATGAAACTCCCCTTCCTTGAGGTAGGACCAGGATTCCCAGCCCTGCAAAAGCCTGTGTTTGACCTCTACCCACCTTGGAGCAGCCAGGGGATGAGGAAAGCTGATCCATAGTGAACCAGACATGTTGTAGGTGAAGCCTGTTAGCAGAGAGGCTCTCAGTGTTCTCCTCTTTCCCATCAAAGCCATTTGGCTCCCAGTTGCCAAACCAGTGCCAAGCCCCAGTGACCTTTCAGACTCATCACTGTGCTTAGAAGATTTACAGTGGAAAAAAGCTACTTCTTGCAAAGGAACTCTTGCTCCTTCCTCCCAGGAGAGTCTCCAGCCAGTGACTCATCCCTGTAGCATCCCGGCTTCCCGTCACCATCCCACAGTGGCTACGGCTCAGGCTCGGGGGGAATCCGTGCCTGCTTGCCTGGGAGCTGGGGTGATGTCAGCTCCTGCTCTGGCTCCTCTCAGCTCTCCAGACTGCTCAAAGTTCAAAGCTTTAGTCTCATCACCCAGCAGGCTAGGCCTGGCTCAAGCACCGACTTGCTTCTCCTGAAGTGATGACATTTTAAAAGGGCTTTGGAATGACAGAGGTCCCGGAGTCCCAGAGGAAATGGAGGTGAGGCTCACGGAGTGTCAGGGCCTGGGTTTGCAGAAGATCTGCCTAAGTCGCTGTGTGCCTGTTTCAGGCAGAGCTGCAAACCACAAGTAGCATTTGGAGTGGAGCTGCCGTGAAGATTTTCATTTCAATTTGCAAAATATTCTCCACCCTGCAGGGTAACCCTTGGAGAAGGAATTCTGTGATTCTGGGATAGAGGGAAAAGTAAGTACACTGAAGCTGAGAAGGAGACAACTGCTGCTCAAGTAAAAAAGGAGCTGAAAAATGAACTGAGATACGGGTCCAAGCCCTGAAGTGCATTTGGGACAGATTTCAAACACCTCAAGAATCCATGAGTGGATCAAGAGACTCTACAGAGCCTTGTGCTGAGGAACATGAGAGCAGCACCAAGGCTCCGGCACAAGGTGGTTTGGATGTCAGTGGTTTTTGTCTGTGGGACTCTTTGTGTCCTCCTCTTTCCAAATTCTTGGCTGTTCCTCTGAGGCCAAACCACATGGATTTTTTCCTGTTGTAAGGTAGATGCATTGAAATTCCTCCAGCTGCCAAGGGCAAGGTGAGATCCCAACAAGTACATGTCAGGCTTTTTTGGAAAAGGGCTCCATCGATTCCAGAGCTCCCCAGGAAAAATGAGTTCCCTGTCAGTTCCCACAGCAGGCAAAAAAGACTCAAAGCAAAAGTCTTGATGTACATCTAACCCATTATGTTCACTGGGGTAAAAACTGTCCTATCTTTTGAGTAAGCCTAGCTCTGGGAAGAACAGGAAAGCCAAATCTGAAGTCAGGCTTAATGAAAACTTGCTGTGCTGATGGATTTCTCCTTGATCTTTCCCTCTGTCCCTCTCCCTTGAACTTCTCCAGCAATCTCTGCTGGGATGCTCACAAGGTCTAATCCTCCCTGGGATATTTCCAGGAGATCTGGGCTGTGAGGAGAAGACAATTCCCTGCTGTGGGTCAGTTCTTCGTCTCAGCCCTTGGAGGATGCCAACAGCAGCAGGAGGCTGGGACCATTTGTGGGATGAGGAAAATTGTTCATAATGGGCCTGAATTCATCCTCTTGCTCCTCTACAAGGCGAGCACACAGCACAGGCTGCCTAGAAGGGAGGAATGGAAAATAAACAAACATTGTGGAATACGTTTTTTCCCTGTGGGATGGGTGGCTGCCAGGCACAGCACCACTCTGCAGGACCAAGGACTGCTCTATGCCCTTTTTGTTGCCACAGTTTTCAAAGGGTTTCTTTTCATTTAGGATTTAAGTGAATGGATTCGCTCCCAGGAGCGGCTCCACAAGGAGCAATTCTCTGGGACGAGGATGTTGTGATTCCAGGCTGGGTTGGGAGTGGTGCAGCCCTGCTTATTTCTCTGCCTCCTGCCAGGCAGGAGCTCAGATTAGGATCACAGCCAGGCAAAAAGGGTTACAAGGGAAAAAAAAATGAGCCAGAATCTCCTTTGTTCCCCATATCAGGTTTGAAGCTCTGAGCAGTGAACAGGGAGAGCAGAGCACAGCTTTCCATAGCACCCAACAGATTTTGGGGGGATTTCAGGTGCTGATTTTACTTAGGGTGAACAGATTGTAGCATCTCTGCAGGTGGCTCCCACAGATTTCCAGCTGTCTCCACCAATGGGTCCCAAGAGGGACCTTGGGAATCAAGGGGGTGTTTGCAGGAGGTGTTGATTATCTTTGGTTACTCCATCCCAGCAGAACTTTTGGCATGGAAAGCTGTACCACCAGAGCACATGGGAACAGAGCTGGGCTTTTCTTTCCCACCAAATCCTTCCTTGATTTTAAAGTGCCTGCTCAGCCCTCAGGAATGCCAGCGCTGGAGGATTGTTATCTGGGATGAGCTGTTAACGAGGCCATCACGTTGATTAAACCTCAGCCTGGAACATTATCTCAGAGAGGTCCCTCTCTCTCTCTGCACTGACACTTCTGCCTGTATAGCAAGACCAGAGAAAGTCCTTAAGACTCATTGTTTGGGATTAAATAAACAGAGGTGGAGCGGGGCTGGTGGTTGATGTGTCCCAGAGATTGCACAACGCTTCTGATTAAAACCAGGAGTGGATGCATGATGAGCATCCATTAGGAATAGTAAATAATTAGGTGTGAAATGCCTAGGAATGGGTCAAGGGATGCAGAGGGAGTGGGGGAATGAATGGAGGAGTGGAGGAGGAATCCTGTTCAGCACAAGTTAAATCTTCAGGCTGTGCTTTGCCAGAGGAAGGTGGCAGCGCTGGCACAAAGCAAACAGGTGACCTGGGACATGGTTTGATTTCCTTTTTCTCCTCCAGCTTTTTCCCCAGAGGTCCCGATCTGCCAGTTCAGCTCTGAGTAGAAGTGACACATCTGGCAGTTTTACCCAGGAACTCCAGCCCAAATCTCTCTGCTTTGCTAACAATTCCGTGTTTTGTCATGTTCTGGGCCATCCCTGAACCTTGGAGAAGTTGGAAATGCCAGGAAAGCTGCCTCTCTGTGCCGGGGGGGGGGGGGATCTGGCAGCAACTCAGGTAGTCAGGAGCTGCAGCTTGTGATGGTCCCCATCCCCACCACTCCCAACTGTTGGGCCTGTTGTGGAGTCTCCCTCACTGGAGATATCCCAGAACTGCCTGGATGTGCTCTAGGATGAACCTACTAGAGCAGAGAGGTGGGACCAAGATGACCCACTGTGGTCCCTTCCAGCCTGACCCATTTTGTGGGATCCTTGCTGGCAGTCAGAACCTCTGTGGTAAGGTGTTTTCTGGGAAAGGGTGGAGGCAGATTTTTCAGGGATTGTTTTTTCATGGCTTTTGGCTGCTTTCAGGAGGCCATGGTGAGGCAGAGTGAGGGTATGATCTGTCTTGGCATCTCTGCAGATGCCCATTACAGCTGCCTGGGAATTGTCCCTACAATTCCTTCTGCTCCAAATGTGATAAGAGGTTTTCAGGCTGCTGCTTCTTAAATCAGCTGGAGCAGATGTCTTCAGCATCCAGGAAGATGCTGCTGCCTCATGTGGCTTCTTCCATGGCTTCTGTCAGCTGCAATTGGAAGAGGAAATACAAGTGGAAGAGGTTCAGGTGCTGGCAGCGTGTCCTCGGCTTGCAGATGTGCAGCTGACTTCCACAGCTAACTCCTCCATCCTCCTAAAAATCACCATTACCCCTAAATAAAACCCCAAAATTCCTCCTCACTGGAAATGTTCCCAATTTCCAAACTATTTTTTTTGCCTGCGCTCATCAGCTGACAACTGCAGGAATCAAAGAGGGTTTACATTTTGCTGTTGTTTTTCAGTTTTAGGTTGATTTCTTTCCTAAAACCTATAAATTCCCTAAAGCTGGTGCATTAGGAATTGCTCAGTGAGGTAATTGCTTTGTGCAGCTCCTTGCAGGGACTCTTTTTTTCTTTTTAAGTGGAAAGAGGAGTGTGTTGATTTGGTCAAGTGCCAACCAGGAAATACCAAAAAGCTGAAGATGGATCCGTTACAAACAGACTAACCAGCCTCAGATGTCCCGTCGATATTGGAATATGAAAGGTAATAGAGAGCACATGTGTCCTGTAAATAATGAGATTATTAACAAATAGACAGAAATAAAGCCACTTGGCTGCCTCAGTGAAACACTGAAGCCACTGGTGTCAGATGAAAACTCTTAATTGCCCCCATTTGCCCCATAATGGGTGTTTTTCCTGCATCCAGTCAAGCTCTGTGGTTCTGTGTTGGGATTTGCATCTCTTGTGTGTCACATCCTACACTTTCTTCCTGAGGAGAGGCTGGTACAAAACAGGGATGTTGATCCTCTGGGGCACAAGGGGTTGGCAGGAGGAGAGGGAAAACATGAGGTGGGAGAGGCAAGTGCCCATCCAAGGAGGCTGAGCAGAGGCATGAGCTGCACTTGCCTCTTCTCACCTACTTGACCCCTGTCCTGCTGCTGCCACTTCATTGCTTGAGCCCAAAAGCCTTGGGAAGATGGAATTGAGTTGGAAAGATGCTCTGGAAAACTCATAGCCCTCAAAGCAGGGAGCTCTGAGCTGAGTTTGCAATCCCTCCCTTGGCATCCCTGTAAGTGTGATCCTGTTTAAGGAGGAGGCTTTTGGGAGCTTGGGTGGGTTGTAAAGCAATCAGGTCATCTGTCTCCATACCATAGGATGGAGCAAGGAGTCCCACTGTGGGCATCCAGCCTTGGAAATACTGACCCAGTTTTTAATTCTTGGGTCTGGGCTCCCTTTCCTGGGGCTGGGACCAGCAGACATCAATGCTGTACATGTGTGTGTTACATCTCCCTTTTAGAGGGAGGAGGAGGAGGAACTGTGTCCAAACAAAGGTGCATCATAGCCATGAGGATGGGGAGAGGTCTTTTACCACGTTCCATGAGACAGAGGCAACGTGAGCAGTGGCATTGGATTGGAGACGTCAGGGATGAGAGAGGTCAGTTGGACTTCGTGTCCCCTATCCCATAACTTAGGGTGGAATTAACTGGGGTCTAGAGGGGAGTCCTACAGCCTTCTGCACTTTGGGGAGGTCCACCCTCGAGTCAGTCAGGATTGGAGCATTATCTCTGGATGCTTGGAGCATCCATCTGTCTTCCAGCATGGGCTGGGAGCACTTCATCCCCTGAGCCTAGGAGGGACCAATGGGCTGTGCAGTCTAAGCCTTCAGACCTTTCATCGTGGTGCTTCAGCATCACTGTTTGACCTGGAGCATTTGGGCGGGGAAGTCTGAAGCCATTTTTAGCTGCCTGGCTGCAAATGGGAGGGAGGGAAAGAGAGAAATGCCATGGGGTTGGTATTACAGCCCCAACACAATAGGAACTTTTATTAGCAATTTTCCATTGTGTTGCAAATGGCAAAGATCATGGTTATATTTGCATGTTTCAGACTAGTCCTGGAGAATTAGTTTTCCTCTGCATTGGGAAATAGTTTTCACATTGCATTAGTTTCAGCACTGGGGGTAGATACAAAAGCTCCAGCTGAAGTGCAATGATTCTTTTGCCATCGGAGACCTTTGTTCTTACCTGGTACTTCAACCTCAGAAAAACCAGGTTTAAGAAACTTGATCTCTTTGTGGGATAGAGAAAGAGGAGGTGGCAGGTGGGCAGTACTTTTGCTCTGAGGGGCTTCATTGCACTTCTCAGGCCAATAAAAACGTGTTCATTCCTGGCTAGAATAATAATCAGGACATTTCTTTGCTCTGGGATAAGTCAGATTTGAGCAGATTTATGCTTGGCTCTGTGGAGGACATGCAGCTATTGACAGCCTGAAAGCAATTAGCCCAAGAAAACAAACCAGAAACAACTGGGAATCATTGCAGCTTTCAGTCTGCAGTGCTGCTTCCAGGACTGTCGGATCAGGACACTCTTTGACTCCAGGCCATGGCCCTGTTGGATTTTTTTCCCCCTCTGTGAGATTTCGCACAGTGCTGTGCGTGGGGGAGTTCTGCTCTGCGGTCTGGATGGAGCTCCATGGGCGTCTTCCCCATCGTGCGACCTGGAGAACAGTCACCAAACTACTGGCTGAGGGGAGGGTGGAGGCTCAAAGAATTCTGCCTCTCCTTGTCTTCACAGGACGTGAGGTTCAGCTGCTTTTCCCAGGGAACAAGTGACAGTATGAGAGGAAACAACTTCAAGTTGCGCCAGGGGAGGTTCAGGTTGGAAATCAGAAGGAATTTCTTCATGGAAAGGGCTGTCAGGCATTGGAAAGGGCTGTCCAGGGAGGTGATGGAGTCCCCATCCCTGGAGGTGTCCAAGGAAAAACTGGACATGGCACTGAGTGCTCTGGGCTGGGTGACAAGGTGGGGATCGGTCACAGGTCGGACTCGATGGTCTTGGAGGGCTTTTCCAAGCCTTGGGGCTGTCTTCTCTTCTTCCCCCAGCAGACCTTCTGATTTTGGAGACTACTCTTGAGTCACTTCAGGGTTGTGCCAAAGATTGGAAATGAAACCCCATGTGCTGCATTCAGGGACTTCATCCCAAGGTTGAACTCTGCACCAGGACTTATGGAGGTTCTCAAGCTCTACAATGAGCTTCCTTGGGCTTGAAAACTGAAAGAAAGTAGGTCTAGATTAACTGTACAGAAGAAATTCTTCCCTGTGAGGGTGATGAGGCCCTGGCACAGGTTGCCCAGAGAAGCTGTGGCTACCCCATCCCTGGAAGTGCTCAAGGCCAGGTTGGATGGGGCTTGGAGCAACATGGTCAAGTGGAAGGTGTCTCTGCCCATGGCAGGGGGTGGGACTGGATGATCTTGAAGGTCCCTTTCAACCCAAACCAGTCTGTGATTCTATGATTCCATACAGACCAGGTGCCATATGAATAAGGTACCTCCCTGCACTCTGCTTTCCTAGTCCAAATTCCATCTCCAATGCATAAGCCCAAGGGAAAAGGCATATTCCCGACAGTGGGAAGGTCAGAATGACGTTAGGGCTGCAAAGCATCTGTTTGTCCATTCTGCTCACAGAAAAGACCTTCATGTTTTTTACCATCTGGACAGCAAATGTGCCCTCCTATGGGAACTCAGTTTTGACCTTTGCTCGTTTAGTTTAAGAACAAATCTAAGACAAACGTGTGAGATTTGCACCAGGGACCTTCTGTCAGCGCTGCAGAGAGGTCGGGGAGCTGCCTTGGCTGTCTTGGTCGTGTCGTGGATTTATGACACATGGATATAAATGCATCTATTTGAGTTTATTCTTTGCATTTGGCTGAAGCTCAGGAAGACAGAGCCTCTCTTTGAAACAGGGGTGTTCCCCATGTTATCACTTTAGATCTGTGATTGCTGGTGTTGATGTGAACAACGAGTCCCACCACAGGCCAAGACAATGTGCTCCTTCATGGCGGTGGCACCATCGTCATCGGGACCTACTGCGGGTCCTTTGGTTCATGGCACCCATTGCATGGATCATGACCATCAGTTAATCTGAGCTCCTGTGGACCATGAACACGTTGTTTCTCATTTCATCAGTCATTAGTACAGGCAGGGTGTGTTGTCTGGGGATATTTTGGCTGTTCAGCTGGTGACTCTCAGTCTTGTGTAGCTCAAGCGTGACGGAGCAAGCTTGGATGAGTCCCTCTCCATAGCCACTGGATTTGGCAAACTGGAGCATAGCTCAGCCTCCTGCCTGCAGGCCTTTCTTTTTTCCATTTAGAAGCCCCTGACATGCAGCACAAACCCAGCATAACCTGTAAACAGAGACTTGTAGCTGTTTTTTGATGAGGAAGGAAAGATTAACCTTCCATTTATCAGGTGACCTGGGAGCTTGCCACTGAAAGAGGGTGGGGCAGCAGAGTTGAGTGTCCTAACTCAAAATGAAGCGGTTTAATTGGTTAAACCTCTATTGAAGATGGGAGATGTTGCTGTCAGGGCTGGAGTACTCACCCCTTGTTCACCCAGTTTTGACAAGCTCCTGGCAGCCCCAACTCACCCAGTGCCTTCAGCTCAACAACATCCCCACAAGATCCTGCTACTCACTTTAGAATGTTGAAATGGATCTTTCCAAGATTAAATTGGAAAATAAACTCCCACAGCTCAGGCTTGAGTTGTTGAGATGATGGAGATTGATCAAATAGCACAATTAAATGTATTTATTATTTAATTATTTTACTTTGCACCCACGGGGCTGATGCTGAGCTGCCTCTTGCTGGATTTAAATAGTCCCTCTGCATAGACTCTAGCACAGGCAAGGCCTGGATCCAGTCTTCTCTTTGGGTCATGGATCTAGACCAGGCAGTTTCACTTTTTTGGGTTGGTACATGGTTTCATTTGCCTGTTTTCCTGCGCCGGCTGAAAAGCTGCCCAGCGTGGGCTCTTCCAGACAGGCCTGGGGGCATCTCCATTTGTGCCAAGAAAACTGAGTTTTAACAGTGGAACACAACAAAACAACTTCATCCTTCCATCCCGTGTCACTCCTAATAAATTAAAGAACATCTCTTTTTTTATTATTATTTGTAACACAACTTTGTTTTAAAACACAAAGCCTGGTCTGGATCCTACCCTCTCTAAAACTGTCCCTTTAAAATCAGATTTTGGCAGCAGGTCCTGTACCAAGCAGATGGGTTTAGTTAGGCCAGATTCAGTGGCAGGTCCCTGGGATGCTGAATCTCTGCCTGGTTCTCTCCCTTATTCCGTCATCAATAAACCCATTGAGAGAATCTTTAATAAATAAACAAAAAAAGAACATTTTTCTAGAGACAGTGGGATGGAAAATGACTCATAGGAAACCAGGGTCTAAAGTACACTCTAGTATTAGGTATTACGTGTGTCGAGTTTCTGTTGGGGGTCCAAGAATGCTGTGGTTTTTCTCTAAGGATTATGCCATTGTGGAATAATGTCATTGTGGAGGATTTGGTCAAGAGGAGCTGATGGAGTCTGGTGGTTACTTACAAATATATGTATTTCTGTATTTTTCAGCAGCTGGAAAATCTGTGACAAGCAGTTTTCGGGAGGCTATGGGCAATTATTGCCATCAGTGTTTCCAGCCTGGCAAAATTCCATGAAAACTGCTGGAGTCATGCTTTCCTCCTTTCCTTCGTTCATGTTGGACCTACTTTTTTTCCTTGAGAGTGGGTGCAAACAAACTGGGTAGGATCCTTTGCACTGCCTTAGACCTACCAAAGGACTGATCCAGTCCTAGAGGATCCAGTCCTGGAAGCAGCACTTGTGATATCAATGAGAATAAAGAGCAAAATCCTCAAGGGATGGAGGAAAAGGGAGAGAAATATCCTACACGGAAACCCCCAGGTCAAAATTGGGGCCCCCCAGCAGTGCCAGTGGGTGGTGGTCACCAAAGAGGCTTTGGGAGGAGAAACCTTAATCCTTTAACCTTTGCTCCTCCTCTGAGAACATCAGTGGATGCACTGGGGAAAGGGATGTTTCCAATGGCACTTGCACTTGTTCCAGTGAGTCATCTGCAGAGTTAAGGAGTTTTCTGAGGAGGAGTGATCACAGTTTCTCTTTCCTTATATCCTGTGATCCTTGTTTTCAACACAGTAATCCCTAAAACCACTGCTGTATCTGTTTTTGGTGGGAGGAGGCAGGACATCGTGCTCTCTTTCCATCATTTAAGTGAACTGATTATTAACAAAGAAGAAAAAAAGTTTGGTTTCCAGCCTCTCTGTGCAAAAAAGTCTCCACTGTGATGATCCCAACTCTAGGAATTATAAGTAGGTGATCCTGTAAGGTGGTTTCATCACTTCTACCTCCCTGGTTGATGCCACACAGGGGTCTAAGAGTGCAGAGTCAGCCCTGGGCAGCTCCTACTTGAGCATCGCTGAAGAGCAAAAAGGGAGTGATGAAGGATGAACTGGAAAGAAAAGACTCAATGGAATATTTATAGACCACCATAAACACAACTGTGGACAGGCTTTAGAAGCACTTGAAGCTGTTTGGATACAAAAGGCCTCATTTTCTAGTGTTTCATAGCCAAAAAAAAAAAAAAAAAGCACATTTATAAAGAGTTGTTTCTTGTTTTTCCCAGCTGTCACAGGCCTCTGGTTCATGTGTGCTGCCTTCTTTTTGGTTGGTTTTTTGCTTGTTTTTGCCAGGAAGGGATGGAGGGGATATGTGTTTGTGGAATAGCGCTCAGGGACCAAAAGGAAAGCAGGAGATGATTTTGTCCAGCAGCTTATTTTTGGGAAGGGCTGGTGAATGTTTGCTGAAAATTCCTCCTGAAGCATAAATGAGCCTGGAGCAGGGATATGTGTTAATTAGCATTATTTTTCTTGTCATTGCAGTCTCTGTTTACTGTTCCATACTTGAGACACCTGCATTAACACTGGGTTAATACAAAGCATAAATATAAACCCACAGAGTGTGTTTATAAACATTATCAATATATTATCACACAATCATGGAATAGTTTGGGCTGGGAAGGACCTTAAAGCTCACCTCATCCCACCCCCTGCCATGGGAAGGGACACCTTCCACTAGCCCAGGTTGCACAATTATTGTTATTAACACATAAACGTGTGTTGGTGGGAAAAGGAGTGAAAGGTCACTAGTTGGGCACATCTCTGTGACCTTCCAGTGCTGGGATGAGGTTCTGCATCTCCAAGATGGGGCAGCAGCCAGGTGTTTTTAGGAATTACATGGCCCAGGAGGCAGCATCAGCTGGGGAAAGCCCTTCTAGCCACATCACATCATGGTGATGGCATGTGCCATTCCCTTGGTGCAATTATTCTTCATAGGCTCGTTGACCTGAAACTAAACTCTTGGGAAAGCTGAGATTCCAGACAGCTCTTATCTGTCCAACTCTGAACAGGGAGCAATGAGGCTCCAGGGCAGGGGGCAGACATGTGGGGGAAGCCAATTTGCCATTCCCATGGGTATTTTTAGGGGATTAAGAAGGGAATGATTGCTCTCCAGGCCTGTTTCAAGGTTTAAGAATTACCTGGAGGGCCTGCTGGAATCCATTTTTGGATGACTGGAGATTTTTTCCGATCTGCAGTGACAGAACGTGAGTCCGGGGGTCTGGAAATGCCTCCTGAGCTGTCAGAAGAATGATGGTTGCTCTGTATGGCTCATGGAAAGCTGACCCATGTCCAGCTGCACTGGGAGCCAGGGCAGCTCGGCCCTTCTGCTCCTGTTCATGGGCAGATCTGCCATGGGGAGGTTGGGAACAGGGAACACCTGGAAGGTGCATCAAACTGTCCTCTGGTTGCTCCACCACTTGGGTTTGGAGAGGAACAGAGGAAGAGGAGGAAGCAGGGAAGAGACCTGACTTTCCCTGAGGTTTAGTGTTGCCTCCTCTGATCTCCTGGAAATGCCCCAATTTGGCACTGGGAGATGGCATTAAAGAGGAGCAGTTTGGGTCTCCACCACTTAATCTCCACAAGTCTGGAGAAACCGCTTCTCCCAAGGGCCTGGCTGATAACTAGAAAGACTGGAAGGTGTTTGGGAAAAGACCTGAAGTCTGGGGGGCTATGAGGGGCCCTAACTGCACCCACAGCATCACCCCAGCTGGAGGAAGATGGAAAACCCTTGGTGGAAAAACCCTTGGTGGAAAACCCTTCCCAGCTCCCTGCCTGAAGGGCAGGTGTTAACACCACTGTCACAAGTGGCTTTTGCTCTGCCTTGCAGCTTTTTCTCCTAAAATTTCTTAAGTGCTTTCCCTAGTTGCTGTTTTCATTGCTAATATCCCTGGATGAAAAAACGGAGGAGCAGTAACACAAACTTTTCTGTTTGCTCCCAAAATGTCTTAATGGGTTTTTTTTTTTCTTCATTCCAAAGGTGTCCAGCACCAGATGAGGGGCTGGGACTGGAGTGGGAGCACAGCTTAACCCCAAGGCCATCCTAGACAGCACTGCTAGAACGTGGACCTGGCCAAGTGACGGTAAGGAAACAGCCTCCTAATTTCTCCTGAATTGGTAAATCAGATAACATAATAGAGAACATTTTACATGTTGTGGTCATGTATGTGGAGTTTTGAGGTTCTGTTTGCTGTCAGCCACGCTGGACACTTCTGGCCTGCATCCAGAAAGGCTGAGCCATCCTTTCCCAATTTATTGTTGGGTTGTATGTTCTTATGACATGATGCTACTTATAGGGTGAGCCCAAATGATACCATGCCTTCTGAAATAATTCCTCTGTAGGAACCCAAATGTTCAGCCTGTGAAAGCCGACACTCGAATCCCACATTTGGGAAGCAGGGAATAACTCGGGCAGAATGGAGATCTTGGCCATTGAGGTTGGATGTGTGGCACTGTGTTTCCATGTTTTCCTGGATGCTCCAGGAAAGCTCAATGTCCCCTGTGTGTCTTTGGTAGTTGGTAGGATGCTGTTGCAGCCCAAAATCCAACATAATTTTTATTTATGCTGTATCTTTGCCAATCCAGCATCTCATGCTCCCATAGCCTGGTTTCCAAATTCGGGATTTTATGGCAGTTCTCTCCTACAGCAGAAAAATACTGGAGGGGGAAAGTCATTCTAGAAGCTCAACAACACTGAGCAGCCTTTTAGTAGAGGGTGCTCCTCAGCAGCCCTCCAATGGCCTCAAGTTGCACTAGGAGAGGTGCCCAGGGCAGTGGTGGAGTCCCCATCCCTGGAGGGATTTAAAAGCCATGTGGATGTGGTGCTGAGGGACGTGGTTTAGTGGTGGCCTTGGCAGTGCTGGGGGATGGTTGGACTTGATGAGCTTAAAGGACTTTTCCAATTTAAACAATTCCATGATTCTAATAACAAATGGAAAGATATGCCTGTTAACAGGACCCGCTTGAGCTGTACAGAGGTTTTCACCAACCCTCTCGGATCCGAGCAGGTCTTGTGGGCAACCCTAAAAAAACTCCAAACCAGTATGAGTATGGGAATAGGAAAAAAAGCCATAAAAAAGAAATATTTCATTTTCCAGCTTCTCGGGAGTTGAAAATACTGTGGAAAAAGATGTTGTTAGTTAATAGTGATGAATGATCCTCTGGCAGCACCATTAATCAAAGCTAATCATCGAAATGTTTTTGGGAGCGGAAATTTGTATGCACTAGTTTTGATTCCTCTATAGAATAAATGGCTTTATCGAGTTCCTCTCTAGAGTTTGACAGACATCCAGTGTTTCCTGCCATCCCGCTGTTTTCTTGACCGTCTGATGACTCAGGAAAATCGAGAGGGCCCAGCAGAGCTTTTGCTGGCATTGAGAGCTCCGGTTAATCCTTCTAAAAGCAGCTACAGGAGGCAGAAACACATCCCTGTTTACTCTTAGGGTGATTTCACCTGCGATTTTTAGCTCTAATTTTTGTTTATTTTTCTTTTGTTGAGGGTGGGTGTTGCCAGTCCAGGTGTCTCTTTGGTGTAGGTAGATGTATGATTCCAGGAGGCTGATTTAATTGCATTTCCAAGTGATTGCTCCATGAAAATCCTCTTTACAGAGGCTCCACAGTAATTCTGCATCCACCCCTCTCCTAAATGTCCTGTTTGGATGTGTAAAGGCCAGGAAAATTACTCTCCTGCTTTTACCCACTTTGGAAAATTCAGACGTGACAGAAAAGATCAGCTCAAGCACTTCATCCACCTTTATTCCTATTAAAGCCGGTGAAACTCCCCATCCAGGAGACTGAAGAAGGATTCAAGGTCAACAGCAGCAGATGACTCACTGGTAAATATGAGTCCCACAGGTTTCAGGGACACCTTTGCATGCAGAGAACTCCCACCAAGCCCAGCATGAGGATCCTTCCATGCAAATTGGAGGCTTCCAGGACACAGGATTTATGCAAAAGCCGAACAGTTGTGAGTAATCTTTGCACAGATTTTCTTGCAACTGCAGAACGAACATGAAATTCATTAGTGAGAACTGAACCCTGGATCATCTGTTTCAGAAATGCAGGCTCTTGCCAAGCTTGATAGGAAGGAAAACCGGAGGAGTAGGATAAAAATTTATATCCCATTTTACACTGCGGAGTTGCAAGGGGTTGCCGAGGACGTGCGCGCCAGAGCCGCCGGGAGTGGCAATTAGGGGAGCTAATTGCAGTAGTGGGAGGTGAAGGGGGAGGGTCAGCCAGCAGTGATGGTGATACCAACCACAGTCCACAGCAATGTTTTTATGATGGTGTTGGGACTACAGTGCAGAGGAATGAGAAATCAGAGAAGGCAGATGCATAAAGTACCTTGGAAATCCCCGGCCGTTGGACATTCCCTTCCCAACCAGCCCCTACATCCTTCTGAAAGAGCCATTATGTGTCAGAAAAGGCTCGGATTTGGTTTTTTGCTTTGTCCCAGTGCTTCAGATAGCTTTTTGCTGTGTTTATTTTCCCTCCCTAAGAGCTGATAGCTAAATATATCCCCAATCTCAGCACTTTGGCTGGTGCTGTTTATTTAATGACCTTCCCTCAGTTCAGTGTGATTAAGCTCGTCTGCGTCTGGGTGTTTTGCTTAGCATTAAGTTCCCTTTATTTTGGGAAGTTCATTTCCACACCATGATTTTTCCCAGTTGCCTCCCTGTAAGTGAGAGGAGGGTGGGTTTTGATCCAGGTCTCCCCTCCCCCCTGCTCCTGTATTGCAATTTTTCCTTCCTGGCTTTCTAGTTCCGCCTCTCAGAGCATGAAAATCCACCCTGGAACAAGACACTTTCTCCAGTAAAGGCAAAAAAACTTTCTTCTGCTGTGGGAAAGATGCTGCAGAGCCACATCCCTTCATCACCTGCTTGGGACATCCCCAAAATCCAGTCCTTTACAGAACATCCTTGCTGCCACCATCAAGGGGGGGGGGTGGTGGTGGGTCTCGTTGCACCAACACAGGGCCTCCATCCATCTGTCCTAGCAAACAACAGCTCCAAGTGTGTGGTGACATCTGGGATCTGTGGGTGTTTTTTTCTGGCGTGGTGTCCAGTTGAGGCCACGGGGAGGGAGACTCAGCCCTGCAACAGCAACTGAAACACTCCACCTTGAGGTGAAAGACAATTATAATGTGGCCAGCTGGGATCTGCACATCAGCAGCTGATCCAGAAAAACCCAGAGTGTATTTTAGCCCTGCTGGGAGTGGATGCTCCTACTCCAGACTGCATCTCTTCATGATCCATCGTAATCCCTGCTGTTTCTATCATGGGGAGACTGCTGAGCTTTTTGGAGTCAGTACAGAGGATTTGATTTAAGGAACCTCTGCTCCCCAGGCACAGATTTCATTTGAATTTGGTGGGTGAAGTTTTTGTGCTCCTGGGCAAGCTACTTCTTTCCTGGCCACTGCAGATCTTCCTTGTCAAATTTGATTCACTTTGAGCATCTATCTTAAATATTCCACCAAATTCCTGATGTTCACCATTCAACCTGCTTGTGGTTTACGGAACCAGCATTTTTCAGTTATGAGCAATTTACTGAAATGAAGTCACCCAGATTATCTGGAACTACAATTCCAAGAGCTCAGGACCTTGGGGGAGGTTGGGGGTGTTGTTTGAGGCAAATCTGTGTATTTTGGAAAAACAGCTGCTTGCTTACTCCAAAATGCTGCATTGATCAGATCCACTAGAAAACTCCACTATTCACAGAATCATGGAATGGTTTGAGTTGGAAGGGGCCTTAAAAATGGTCTATTTCCAACTCCCTGCCATGGGCAGGGCCACCTTCCACTAGACCACATTGTTGCTACAATCAAAAAAGCCCTCCACTGTCTCTGGAGATATTTTGCACGTAAATATTGCTCCAAGGGAAATTAGTGCTGAATATATGTGGAAAATAACCAAAAAATAGAGTCATATATCTTGCAAGGCTTACAGGAAATTAGCACAAGTGAATTACCCTAAACAAAATTACTCTGCACAGAGCACATGTGTTCCAAGGGAGAGTTTTAGAATCGTTTGAGAAGCTTTAAGCCTTCTTTTTTTTCTTTGCAAAGCTAATGGATCTCATAATTTTGCACAGCCCTATTGGAAATAGGAAAGAACCTGCCTCGTCCAATTAAGAATTAGAAGTAGAGCAGCAACAGGGAGAAAGATTTCTATTTATAAAAAAAAAAAGAAAGAAAGGTGAATTTTTTCTTGAGCTCCACAAAATCCTGCTGAATTGGGAATTCTCTCCAACTCTGTGATATTTGCTGGTACCAGAAAAATGCTGGGAGCCTGTTGCCAATACTTGAATTAAAAAAGAGGATGGAGGGAGGGCAGCAGGGGCAGCTCTTTGAGAAACCAAGGACACATCCTCCAAAATACAAGTAAAATCACAGCATCTCATTTAGGATATTTAAGTATTTACTGCTGCCTCAGGAAGCAGGAAATTCCTGCCGCTATGGGGGAAGCACAAAGTTCAACGGGACAAACAGGGAGGATAAAAGATGTTTGGAAAGTGCACTTGATCCTGATGGGATTCAGCAGCCTCTGGATGATTATTTATCATCACAAGGGCATGGTTATGGAGCAGAGATCTGATGGCTCGAGGCAAACTGGTCCAGCTGGTGGGTTTGGAGGTGCCAATGGCACTTCTGCTGTCAGAGTAAGATCCCTGTGCTCCAAGCCCCAGTTCTGTCTGTGCTTTTCCCAAACAACACTTTGGGTTATCGTGATAATCAAGGAACTGGCTCCAGATAGGCTCTGACTTCTGAGTTTATTAGCTGTGTTTTAAAGCTGGGCTCCAGTTCCTTCTGCTGGAGCGCGCGTACTGCCTTATTCCCCCTGCCATCTCCTGCCGGCTGGAATGAGCTGTTGGAGGGGAGGGAAGGAAAGGTCAAACTCCTCCAGCATCAGGTGCGAGCAGGGACATGTGGAAAACAGATCCCTGTTCTCGCAGCGACCTTGGCAGATGGCGACCAGCCCTGGAATAGCAGTGGGGGGATGCAGAGAGGGTGGGTGGATGTGGCATTACCAGATTGGGGTGACTGGGTTGTTTGGAACTGCCTTGCCCATGCCCAGCTCTTCCAGCAGCTCAAATCTTGCTCTGGGGAAAGGAAGCCTTTTGGTGCTGAGGTAATTTGTTTTAAACTTTTCACTTAAGGGCCTGGAGTGACAGGACAAGGGGGAATGGCTTCACAGCGGTAATTGGATATTGGGAAGAAATTCTCCCTTGTGAGAGTGGTGAGGCCCTGGCACAGGTTGTCCAGAGAAGCTGTGGCTGCCCCATCCTTGGAAGTGTTCAAGGCCAGGTTGGATGTGGGTTGGAGCAACCTGGTCTAGTGAAAGATATCTCTGCGTATGGCCTTATCCATGAATTCTGGGAGTCAGCACAGTGACAGCAGCATTGTGTTGGAGACTGTTTTGGCTGTTGGCACATGCTGGCTGGATAAAGTGGTGCTCATGAGCTGCTGTTATAGTCACCTCAAATCCCATTTGTGGCTGTTCTTTGCAGAATCCCTGCTGCTTTCTGGGGTCCCTGGCCTAACTCTCATCTACCTGGGAGCTCCCATCCTCCCATCCCAGACCTGGTGACAGCCAGTGTTGATACTGGGAGCTGCTCCCTTCAAACCCAGCCTGGCTGGGGAGAGGGGAGTGCTTTGGTCTCCTGTACCTGCTGTCAGGTGAGACCTGTCAGCTCCACTGATGACAGCTGAGGGAGCAGCTACTCCCAGCTGAGGGGTTATTTTTCCTCCCTGTGCAGTTCACTGCAAGGTCAATGCACTCAGGGGCTTTTTTGTTTTTTGATGTCATGGTGGAGAGTTCTGTGGCTCAGCTGGTCTTTGCTCTCCAATGGAAGCTGCTTGGCAGATGGATTCACCTGCCTCACCTTAGGCACCTAAAGCAGATGCCTAAGCCTGTGCTAATTACCCTGTAATAGCCATGGAAAGGCACCTGGAATGCCCTGAAACAGGTGTCTATAGGATCCACAGCTCTGTACAGAAAACTGCATGAGCATCAGGTCTCCCCAGGGTATAGAACATGACAGGATGAAAAATTCACACTCTCCTGGCTGTGTCAAAGCAGCTTCTGGGTCACCCAGGGTGTGACAGGGAGGGCTCAGTGTAGGTGCTTATGCAGATATGCAGCATTTCTCTGATACTTCAGTTAAAATTCTTAAGGAAGATTCCTCTATATGAGGCAGGAAGGTCCAGCCCCCTCTGCCCCTGAGCTTCCCTGTGTCACTCAGAACATTTTGTGGACTTAAGATACCATAGGTGATGATTTGGGCTCCCTTTTCTGATCTACCACTGATGTCTCTGAGGAAAGAGCCACTACAAATCCTTCCCTTTGAGGATGGGGAGGCCCTGGCACAGGTTGCCCAGAGAAGCTGTGGTTACCCTGTCCCTGGAAGTGTTTAAGGCCAGGTTCAATGAGGCTTGGAGCAACCTGGGATAGTGGAAGGTGTCCCTGCCCATGGCAGGGGGTGGAACGAGTTGAGCTTTAAGGTCCCTTCCAACCCAAAGCAGTCTGTGATTCTATGATTGGAAAGGTCCTCACTGGAGTACTGTGGGCTCTAGTTTTCACTTGTTTGCCTTTAAAGGTGTCTCACCTCCTTTCAAAGTGGAGGCCAAAGGTTTGAATACACTCCAAAACCTTTTAAAAAGAGACCTTTGCATAACCCGAATGGTTCTAAGTGGTAACAGGTGTTTTTGATGTGCAACAGCTGCTTTAAAACAACCAGATGCCTGCACTGGTCTATGGAAGCCCTGCTGCAACACCATCAGGCTCCCAGTTAAGCTCCAGTCTCTCCAAATCAGCTGCTGAAATGTTGATGGACGCGATCCACAAGTACCTGGGCAGCACTGACTGCACTGACATCCCACAGTGACATCTGTGTGCAGCAGCTCCATGGCTCAGCTCATTTCTCAGATGTTACATGAGATGGCACCTCATCCCACGTTCCTGATCCTCTGCACCCATCCCAGGCCCCGTTGGGTGGTTGTGTGTGCATAAAATGAGCCCAGCCCTTCCCTGCTGTCAGCTGTGCTCTGCATCTGCTGATCCAAAGGGGGAGGGGGGTTATATTTGTTTTATTTTGGAAAGCTGGCAAGACCAACCCGGGACATGTCCTTTCTCAAGGATTTTATCTAGACAGGCAGTTTTCTGCACCAAATTGTGATGGTTGGATGTGAAAAAAAATTGGCTTCTATAGAATTATATGAGTGCTGGATTGGATGTGGGATGGATTATTATTCCCCCCACTCCCTCTCCAGCCTTCTCCCTTCTTCCCTAAAGAAAACCCTCTCCCAAACAAAGAGCTTTGTTATGTCTCATTGTCTTCTCTGGCACTTGGAAGTGCGAGTTTTTCCCATCTATATTTTTGGCATCTTTCCATGCTCTCCAAGACTTTGTTGGTTTTGCACTGATTTTCACCCTGAGACTTGACTCCAGGACCATGGGAAAGGCTTTGTGGCTGTGATGGGGCAGGAATATGTCTGAGTAGAGACCCCTTACCCTGCAGACCCCGGGTTGTGTGAGGACCACATAGGAGGTGTAGCCCATGTTGTCTGTGGTGGGCTGCACCACTCAAGAGTCTGACAGGAGTGGAGGGAAGCAAAAGGCATTTTATTTCTCTTTTTATTCTTCAGACAACCAAATGCCTCCTTTGGCATAGTACACAGCCAACAGTCACTTGTGTTCTTCTCATGGGAGCAAAACTGTCTGGTTCTGGGCTGGGCATTGGTTGTGTCTGTGAAGAGGATTATCTAACAGAGGATTATCTAACAGAGTTTTTGGCATTATCAGATCGCGTGTGAATCCCTTGTCATGGAATCATAGAATAGCTTGGGTTTGAAGGGACCTTAAAAGCTCATCTATTCCAAACCCCCTGCCATGAGCAGAGATATCTTAACTAGGATCAGGTTGCTCAGAGCCCTGTCCAGTCTGGCTTAGAATGTTTCCAGGGATGTCAATCATACACGAAGCATCTCCAGACTGAGAACTGCAGTGGGTAAAAAAGGTCCCAAAGCAGGGTCCCAGATGGGAGCCAGGAATTGTTGGATGACTTCTCGCAGCTGCAAGGAGGCAACATGGCATCTCCTTCAGGAGAGGTGAATTGGGCAAAACACCCTGCACCTCACAGCCTTTCTCTCCAGCTGGAAATCCTTTCCTTAAGCTGAGGAGAAGGTAAGAGTTCCCACAAAGAGAGCCATATCCGTGCACAGAGTGATGCTCTGTGCTGATCCTGCTGTGCCTCGATCCTACCCGATGGCATCTGAGGGACTAGGAAGCATCATCGTTCATCCCCACACAAACCTCGACAAAAATAGTGCTTCTACTTGACTCTGCCACTTCCCTCTCCAGATTCTTACCAATCTGGTACATTTTTTAAAGCAAATGAGGTTTCAAACCTCCTGTTGATAAGATCTTTCTTGCCCTCAGTGGAGTCATTAATTCAATATGCTGAAATACCATTTTAATTAGTTTGCACGACGGTCCCAGGAGCAATGAAATAATGCTCTTTATTGTGTGAGTATGTAGAGTGCTGTGCGTAATCCTGTTCTTTATCTCTTGTCTTCTGTTCTGTCTTACTGGCAAATATTGTGCATCCTGTCTCCCAGTCATATCCTTGTGGGAACATGCCAACGATCTCCAGTTAAAGACTCCATGTTACATTAAAACAATATTGTAGTTATTACTCAACTGTCAGAAAAATCAGAGTTAAAGGTTTCCTTTGCTTATGTTGCAGCCAGGTATGATGATGACCCCTAAATTCTGTGTAAAGTCATTTCCCCTGAACCCCCCCGCTTCCTCCTCTCAGCTCTGCTGGGTGTTGCAGTGCTGTAGTTGGATCAAGAGTTGCCCGAGTTGAACAGAACTTTGTTATGAACATCCCATCCCTGCGTGGAAATGGATTAAAAGATTCACATGAGGTCACTCAGGTGCTCTGCAGTGAGCAGAGAGTCTGTCCAGGATGTGCAGTGCATGGATTGTCTCAGTGCCAGCTTTGCCTTGGAGGAGACCAGCAATTTCAAAGAAACCCCGGGATTTTATTCGAGCTAACCCAAGAACCACAGAGATTTAGACAAAATAATAAATGTCCAAGTGTATTTTCCTGCTTCTTTTACTTTAATGCATCTTGAAAGGTCTTTGAACACAAGTCCAAGCCCTTTAAATAATCCCATATCCCCCCTCTTCCTGCTCTGATGCACCTGAGCTCTCCTCCAAGAGCCGCCCTTGCTTTGGCAGCTGGTTTCCAAAAACAACCACTGAGAGCTCTTCTCTTTCATAATCTTCCCATCCTTTTCCAGATGCTTCTTGTTCAGCCCCAGCATGCAATCCAGGCATCTCACCAGCTCTGTTGCTCCATTATTTCAGTGCTGGAATCCAGACTTAAAAAACGGTTTGCCTAAACGGTCCGTGTGTTTCTGGCTGCTGAGCTTCCCGGGGCTCATCGGTGGAAAACAGCAATGGGAAAAACAGATAAGCTCCACATTCTAGAAGTTCTGAGTCATAAAACATAGGCATGAAATGTCCTCAGTGACCAGAGTTCACAGGCAGTGCATAGGCTCCCAAAACCATCACAAGGTCATTGTGTTTCTTGTGAGATAATCCTGTTTTTCGTGGAGGATTGTGATAAGGTTGGGAATTGGTTATATGAAAGCAAAGGCAGAAGAAAATCTTTAGTTGAGGGTTGAAAACCAATCTCTGCTCTGCTCTGCTTGTGGTTGTCATCCATTTGTAGCCCAGAAACTTTTCCTACTAATCCATTCCCTTCCCACTGCAGGTGGAGAGATCCTGGCTGAGGTGAGAAACTCGTTTCAAATCTCATAGACTTGTGCGCTCTCCTCGCGCATTGCAGAAGAGCCTTAAAAATTACACTGGCTCCAAGATACCTCCAAACCAGGAGGGAGCTGCTAAAGCTGATTTGTTTTTCTGTCTGTTGAAGCAAATATTTGCAAGAGGACAAACCCCTAATGTCTGGTTGAACAGATTCTTTCACATTGAGTGCAATTTGCAAACCATAAGGAGGTTGGTTGGGACTAAATAAATAAAGTCCATTGGATAATGTCCCGTAAGTTCAACAAATTGAAACCTCTGAGTCTATTGTGGGGAAGAAGAAGAAGAGGAAGGACCAGAACATGACAATGTGAAGGATACTGCTATGGCATACAAGTGGATCCCTGTGGGAATGCAGCTCACAGGAATCATGGAATCATTAAGGCTGGAAAAGATATTCAAGATCATCAAGTCCAACTTTCAACCAAATACCACCATGCCCATTAAACCATGTCACCAAATGCCACATCTACTCATTTTTTGACCACTTCCAGGAATGGTTACTCCACCATTTCCCTGGGGAGCCCATTCCAAGGAACTGAATACCTCAGCAGTTGAAGCAGCAAGCCCTGGGTTTTGCCTGGAGAGATCCCATTGCTCCAGTTGTTGCTCCAGCCTTGTACCACGTCCCGTGGATGCCGAAGGAGTGAGCCGTGCTGCTTCCGTGCATCACGTGGCACAGGCTCATCGCGGCTGGATGACAAGATTTATCTGCAGGCGAGTCCTCCCCTAACACCAGCAATGTACCTCACATTAGGATGAAATGTGTATTAGTTGTTTTCATCCTCCCCCAAACCAATACAGCTGGTTTTGTTTCCTGCTCCAACCGTCTGGAAAGGGTGTGTGCCGGGCAGCTGGGAACAGGGGGACACGGGGCCAATGGAAAGACAAGTGCACCCCAGCACTTTGTCCCTTCAGTTTGGAGTGACCTCAGGGAAGGTTCTCCAGCTGCGAGCTTCTCCCTGGAAGAGTTTATCCAAGCAGGTTTTATCTCACCCCTTCGCTTTTCCATACTTTTCCTCCTGCAGCCAGGATTCTCGTGGCTTTAATTTCTCAGTTGGGTGGGAAGAGGCACAAACTCAGAACATCTTTTTTTAATAATACCCACTATCTTTCAAGGCATTACCTGCAAGCGCAGGCAGACAGTTATTTTATTACCAAAATGATTATAGTTATTAGTGTTACCATGTATTGTAAAAATGAATAGTGGAATTTAACCCAATTGCGATAATATGGAGCAGCAAAGAAATCCAGTTATGTAACGTGGCCTGTTCCTACCCAGGGAGGGGGAACCCTCTGAAATGTTATTTTTCCAGTAGGATGGCTGCTTTCTAATTAAGTTTATTAAGGAATATCAAAAGCATATGGAAGTGGAAATGCCATCGGTTCATCATGAAGCGATTAAGGCTGTTAGAAAGTTAAGAGCCCAGACAGACATTGCTCAAAGCTGGTGCTGAAAAGATAAAATCTACCCCATCTATCTGCACATGGATCCAGTGCCTGGCTTCAGCCAGGCTTGGCTGATACCTTCAAAGCCTTTCTGCCATTCTCCTGGGGATTATTTTCCTGCCAACACACTAAAGTAATCCCAATATTCCCTTGACTGAATCTGGGAAGTTATTAGGAATTTGCCTGCGCGTGTTGGGTTTTTACACTTGATTATCCTATGCAGATCTTTCCTTTAAGGATTTTGCTGCTTGAATAGGTTTGTTCAGCTCGAGCCTAATCCAGCTATAGGACTTGCTCTAATCTAAATAATTCTTCTTAGTTTAAACCTCTTCCTCCTTTCTGCTTAATCAGTCTTTGATGCCACTTCTCATCAGGAGCTTTAACTCCAGCAAGGATTTCACTGAGTTTTTGGTGCCCAGCACACGAGGGGAGCTCTCAGAAACATCTCACCTTTCGGTTGCACCAACACCTCCTACTCTGCTAAAATAGAGACTTTTCCCCTACTTTCCTCCAGCAAACTTCAATTCCTGAGCACATTCAAAGGGTTCCTCCATGCAGAGGTGTTCCAGAGTCCCAGGAGATCTGGAGCTCAGGCTTTGAGATTTCCAAAGCCAGAACAATGTAAGGAAAACAGGTAACACCTGATTAGTTCTGGCCTAAGCAAACTTTGCTTATGTGTGCGTTAATGAGTTGTTTCCACACAGGTAATTTAAGGAAGAAGTGTGTGTGCCAGAAGGGAAGGTGTAGGGATTCCCTGCTGTCCTGTGATTAAGGGTGTTGTACAATTAACCCAGAGCAGCTGCTAATTGCAGCTGCCTTAACGAGCTATCCCTACACACCACAGCCTGTGCCACTCATGGCTCTTCCCTCCTTCCACACCATCCTGTTATTTGCTTCCAGCATTGTTGTGGTTTCATTTATTTGCTGTCTATCTGATGTCAATCTTTAATTAAAGGATGGGGTGCCGCAGCCTTGGCAAAGGGCTGGGGGCTCATGGAGCATCCCTGGCTATGGCTAGGCTCCACGTCTCAGAGCAGGAGCTGCTACCAGGAATATCTGTCTTTGCAATCAGGCTCCGGGTTTATTTATTTGTTGTAGGCAATGTTGTCCAGAAACATCTTGTTTCACAGTTGCCATTTGTCTTAATCACAGCGGATTTCCACACCTCGGCATTCCTGGCAACTGGCGCATTCCCCCCAGAGCGTTCCTGCCTCTCAGCATCTTTTGAGGGAAGTTTCTGCCTTTCCTCCCACGCCGTCTCTCTGTTCAATGTCATGGGGGTGGCTCCAAGACTGTGGATCCTCTACCTCATGCACAAACACCTATTCCTGTCCTACTTTTCCATCCTCCATTCCAGGGAGGAGCAGGGAAGTAGGACACACCTCTACCTGTGATTAAGTGATAAGAGCATTTGTTTTTGGACAAATTTGGTTTGAGTATCATTTACGGTTGGTTTTTGACTGCTTTGGGGATTAACCCTTTGGTTTATCACTTAGAGTTGTTTTCTGGCTGCTGCCAAAGGGTAGATTATGGATTTAAGGATTTTTTACCATTATTGAGCCTTAAAAAGGGATTTGGAAGTCCACAGTCAGCTTTAGGGACAACACACAGTGACTTTGGGCTGCTGTGGCAGAAAATAGTGAAAATGATGATTAGAATTGGTCAGTGAGGCAAAAGAGGTGGAAAAAGCTTTTACCATTTTGGAGCCTTACATTTTTAGGGATGTAAAATGTTTTTCCATCTGTTTGGTGAAATTTGCTGGCTGTCAACGGGTAGGGATTCAAGGACCTGTGTGCCATTCCCAAAACCTGCTCCTGACCAGGGAAACTTCTGTCCCTGCATCTTCCTCAACCAGGAGCCCCCTCAACTCCTCACGTCCATGGAATCAGTGCCATGACTCATGGGATGGGTTTACATTTTTAAGCATAGGAGTGAACTTAAGTACTGAGTTAAGCAGATGCTTAAATTCCAGGATTCTCCCAGGCAAGGGCTGAGATTGTGAATCCTAAAGCCTATTTTCCGACCTCCCCTGCTTTTCTTTCCCGTTCCTGGGTGGTTTTTGTAGGAAAGCAAACTGGAGCTGCAGCTGGAAATGCGGAGCATGGCGGGCTCCTCATCGTGAGGATTCCTGGGCTCGTCCCTCCTTAGGAGCAGCGGGAGGGAGGGAAATGGGAATAACATGCAAATGAGATGATGCAGGGCCGAGCCTGCCCCAGGACGGCACCACGCAGACTATTTATTTCAGATCCCCCTTTGCCATGGCAACTCTGGAAGAGGGAAGTGCCCTGGTAAAGCCATTCCTGAGCTTCGCTTCCAGCTGCTCGGAGCTCTATGGTTTTCCATAGGAAACTTTGCTCCAGAGCCCAGCGTTCACTCTGAGTTTTATGTGCTTGCAATTCAGGGGCTGCTCCTGCAGTTCTAAGGGGAGGGGATTTTATTTTGCTTCATTTCATTTTATTGTAATTTAAATTTTATGGTTTTATTTTAATTTTTAATTTTATTTTTCATTTTATTTTTCATTTTATTTTTATTTATTTTATTTTTATATTGTTTTTCTTTTATTTGCACTTTTGTCTTTTTTTTACTAATTTTTCTTTTTTATTTTACTTTTTTATTTTATATTTTTATTTTATTTTTATGATATATTTTATTATTTTATAATTTATCAGAATAGTGTTTGCAAATGGTTCATCTTGCCCTGGGAGAAAAGGGAATAGTATTACTCTATTTTGTTGCCTAAAGTCTGGTTTGGGGACATGCTGAGCTGTAAAAAGTAACCATTTTTGCACCTTCCTCTTCCCTCCGTTGGTGTGGGAGACACATGGAATGCACAAGGTGCTGATGTTCCAGCACTGGAGAAGTTGAGAGCAAGTATCTGCTCTTCCCTCTGCACACCATTCCAGAAGGGAGCTTAAGATCATGGCTCTGAGAATCCCATCCTAGAATCACAGAATATCCTGAGCTGGGAGGGACCCATGAGGATCATCAAGTCCAACTCCTGGCCCTGCACAGGATACCCCAACAATACTCCCTGTCCCTGAGAGCGTTGTCCAAACACTCCACACTCATAGACACAGCCCCCCAAGCAGGTGGCAATAATATATCTCAGACTGGATATTAGGGAAAAATTCTTAGTGGAAAGGGCAGTGGGGGAGTCCCCATCACTGCAGGGATTTAAAAACCAGGTGGATGTGGCACCTGGGGACATGGATCAGTGGTGGCCGTGGCAGTGCTGGGGCGCGGTTGAACTTGATGATCTTGGAGGGCTTTTCCAACCTTAACAATTCTCTGATTTTTTATAAAAGCAAAACTTCTCAAGGTCAAGCCCATCAGGTACAATTTTTGCTTCCAAATCTGCATCCAATCTTTCTCAAATCTCTGTTTTGTTGGGTTTTTTTTTGCTTAAAAAAAGACACTTGGCACTGGCCGAAGTGCTGTTACTCATTTAGCTAAACAAAGCATGTGGCTGTTTGTGTAGATATTATTTCTCTGGAAACATTGGTTTTAGTTAATCACCCTGTGACTTGTATTGGATTCTGTGTTTATACACTCGCCAAAACCTCTTTCTGGGCCTTTATGACATAATTTTGAAGTGTTGAAAAATCAGCTTTTTCTCTGCCTGCGCGGGCTGATAGTTTGGAGCTGGGTTTTTTTTTTTTCCCCTGTGAAGAAAATCTTCATAAACCACCTCATTCTTCAAGTGAAAGAGCAGCTGAAAACAAAAGGAGAAAGGAAGGGAGCTTTTCTTGGCTGGGGAACGAGGTGGCAGCTTCCACTTCGTTTGATAAACCAGAGGGAGAGCGAATAAACCAGAGCCTGGTTTCCATTAGAGCTGTTAAGGAATGATAGAATCACAGAATCATAGAATGATTTGGGTTGGAAGGGGCCTTAAAGGTCATCTTGTTCCATCCAGGACACCTTCCACTATCCCAGGTTGCTCCAAGCCCTGTCCAACCTGGCCTTGGACACTTCCAGGGATGGGGCAGCCACAGCTTCTCTGGGCAACCTGTGCCAGCCCTTCACCACCCTCACAGGGAAGAATTTCTTCCCAATATCCCATCTAAATCTACCCTCCTTCAGCTTCTGATGTGCCCAAAAACACTGGTGCAGATTGCTTGGTGATTCAAGCTCCTCGTGATGAGCAGAGTTGCTACTTCACCATCCTGTGGCATTATTTTATTCCACATAAATGAAACATTCCCTGAAATGCTGCTGGTCCTAAAGTGAACACCTGCTACACGTGAGGGGTGACTGGAGTTATTTTCCAGCCCAAAGCATCACAGTCAGGACTCAGCTCAAAGCTGCAAACCACCAGCAAAGGGAGTTCAGGATTCATCTGTCCCCAGGCTTAAGCCCAAAGTTCAAGGTTTTTTTACTAAAAGGGCTTTAAGAAAACTAATGGGAAGTGGAAATGTTTCCATTACTGCTTCATTTCCATTAAAATAGGGTTTGAAAGTCCACAGGCAGCTTCAGGGGCAGCACACAGGGGCTTTGGGCTGCTGTGCCAGCAAATAGAGTGAAAATGATGATTAGGATCGCTCAACACCGGGGGAAAAGGGGTAGAAAAGCTTTTTACCATTTTGGAGCATTTTCTGCCTTGCAGAAGGTAAAATGCTTTTCCTTCTGTTTGGTGAAATCTGCTTTCAGGGGGGAATTTTGACATTTCCTCCCCCTCTTTTGCCCTTTTTTGCAGTAGCAGGAGGGCTGGCAGGAGCATTCGAGGAACCTCCTTGCTGCCACAAGGTTTTTATATTTTCTTTTTCCACTATGTAACCTTTTAAAAATTCTTCTACCCTTAGAAATATTACGATGTTTCATATTTCCTTGGCCAATCTGGAGCCTTTCTGGAGTTCAAGCTGTTTCTTTGAAGCCACAAAAGGCTAAAATGAAACATAAAGAATTTGCTACCAGAAATGGTGGAAAACTCTCCCTCCTCCGGGATGTTCGCTGTCAGGTTCAGTGGCAAGAAAAGGGGAGGAAAATAAAAAGGCAAAATAACTCTGCATTTGGGTCCCAATAAAAACATAGAATATTAAAGCAAAAGGAAAAAATTGAAAAGGTTTATGAGTTTTTGAAGAAAGGTCAGGCTTTACTGAGTTTCCTCCCAAGAAGGTCTGAATTTAAAAGGGTTGACCAAGAATAAGCTGAGAAACCGGTTTCTGCCTGGTTTTGCTGAGCAAAAGGGGAAAGTTGTGGTGCAGAAGTGCTGACAAATACTATGATTTTTAATTTCCTTGAATTTATTATATTTATCTGTTATTGGCTGGAGATAACACTTTGCTCAGATACACGGTGGGGATGTTGGGATGGGGCTATGGCTGAGTCTCTTTACACCATAATTGAGACCATCTCAAGACATAAATAAATAATTTGGATTAGCAATAAAATACAAGGCCAGGCAAAGTTCAACCCTCTCTCCAGCGCCTTGTAAATCCAACTCCTGGTTGGGAGATGTTGGGATGTCAGATGTGGCAGCTCCATCATGCCCAGTCTGGGGTTGGTGATGGTTTTCCATCCTCAGGCAGAGCCACTCGCCAGCACATTCGTGGCATTCTGGATGTGTAAGGACACGGTCTTGGATGGTGGTTTAATTAGTTTCCAGAGCTCTTTGTATACAAAAAGTGCTAAGGGCCAAATCTGCTCTTAATTACCTTGTTTGGATTTTCCTGGAGCTGGCTTAGGCTGGGATCATGGAGCGGAAGGAAGCTGGCACTCTGTGGATTGCACATATCTAAGGGGTGTTTAGACATGGACACAAATCCACACAATCTTCCTGGGGATGTGGGACTCCAGGCTGGTAAATCCAGGCCATGTCATGGTGTGCGCACACCATGCTTTGCATGAATCATGGAATGGTTTGGGTTGGAAGGGATCTTAAAGCCCATCCTGTTCCACCCCCTGCCATGGGCAGGGACATCTTCCACTAGCCCAGGTTGCTCCAAGCCCTGTCCAACCTGGCCTTGGACACTTCCAGGGATGGGGCAGCCACAGCTTCTCTGGGCAACCTGTGCCAGTGCAGAAAAAGAAGATAAAGGTTCCTTAGTCACGTCCTGAAAGAAATTTCTTTGCTTTTCAATTTCCCAAGTCTTTTCCAGTGCCAGCTGCTCAGGTTCACTGGTGATGTGATGGATGGAAAAAAGAGAAATACCAGTTTAGGGGCAGGATCTGCAACACTTTTTGCCCCAAAGAGTCTGAGGGGGATTTGTTCCTACTTTTATCTGAATCCTCAGTCAGTCTCATCCTTTCTGTCCCTCACCAGTCCATGTGTGTCCCCACACACTGACATGCAGATGCTTTGGGGAGGTGCACTGGCATTTTGGGCAAGTTGTGCCTGGAGGTATTTGTGGAAAGCCTTTGCCTTTCAGGGTGGAACTGATACTGCTTGAAAATAACTCTGGAAAACAGCTGCAGTCTCAGTCTGGGACCTGATTTCAGTTCCACTGTTCCTCCAAACCACAGAAATCCACACGGCAGCTTTGTTTGAGCAGGGACTCCGCTGCTGCAGAGCCTGCCTGGCTCTGCTCCTCCCTGGTTATCAGCTCCCGTGACCTCCATCATCCTCTCACCTGGGGCTCTGACATTCCCAGTGCTCCCTAGCCCAAGTGACACGTCCACCTGCCCCCCAAAGCAACCCAGGAGCACTGGACAGGGGAGACTTGAGGGAGCCCATGTCTGGGATGGGCATGGACTTGCTGTGGAAGGACTTGGGGGCCGGCAGAAAGACCAGGTATGGAAGTGTGCACACACAATGAGGCTTTTGAAGTTGCCCAGGAAATGGCAAACCTGGAATTTCCTAACTTTGCTTTTGCAACTTTAATATTCCTTTAATATTATTGGTGGTGTGTTTACTGGTCTGTGGTGGTTTGTGAAGCAGCATCAATCTCTGGAGCAATGGGGCTGTTGGAGGGAAGGAGGCCTTGGATAAACACCAGTAGTGATGTAGAGTTTGCCACTTTCTGATTTGTCCACGCAGAAACCCACTAGTCTGAGGATTGAACTTCTATGCACTTTAAATGAAGAGTTTATGGGTGGAAATCCTGTCTCCTGAGGCTGCTGCTGCTTTATAAAGGGGCTCAGTTTGGAGATTTTCATGTCTTCAGGAGAAAAAAAAATTAAATCCAATGCATTTTGTTCCTGATCCTCCAAATCAAATCAAATAAACCCGTCTCACATGGAATGGTTTGGGTTGGAAGGGACCTTAAAGCTGAACTCAGTCCAATCCCCTGCCATGGGCAGGGACACCTTCCACTAGACCACATTGCCCCAAGCCTCATCCAACCTGGCCTTGAACATTTCCATGGATGAGGCAGCCACAGCTTCTCTGGGAAACCCATCCCAGTGCAGGGCTCATCTCCCTTCTGGCCCACAAAACCCTAAATGAGCCACATTACACCCAGCACGGTGCATCCCATACGGAGCTTGGGAATCCCCTTTGGGCAAAACATGGCCCAAGGCAATGCAGGACAGGGGGTTCTTGGCTGCTAAAAATGTTTTCTGGGGGAAAATCCTGTGTCAGAGTCTGTAGGTGCCATGGTCCCACCTCTGCACTTTGCTGTGGTGGCGGATCCTGCCAAAGGCTGAGCTGGAGCTCACGCGCTCTCTGCTCCGCCTTCGCTGGCACCCACTCTGTTCTTTTTATGGTTGTTCTTGTGAGCAATCCTGATTTGCACGTTAATATAATATCATGATGATAATCTGGCAGCGGGCAAAGCTGGATGCAGCGTAGGAAAGTTCCTTTGTCTCCTGTTTCCATTTTTCTTGGAAGGGAGGGCAGTGCGAGAGGCGGCGGCCGAGGCACAACGGGCTCAGACCCGCCGGCCAGATTTCTGGATTCAGCAACTGAAAGCAGGGAAGGGGATTTATTCCTGATTGTAGGCTTTGGCTTGGAGGCCACAGTTGTGATAGGTGCTGGCTGGGCTACACCAGGGAGGATTCCCCTCCAGCAGCAGGTACAGCACTGGAGCGGCAGTGCCAGCGGTTGGATCCAGACCCAGGATGGGGAGAAGGATGGAGCAGAGGAATGAGCACAGAAGGAACCCCCACAGCAGGAATTCAGCTCCCCAGCTGTGGCAGTGGCACCCCAAATCCTCACTGGGTCCCTCAAAATACCAGCTGCCGGAGGCAAGGGATGCATGGAGATTCACAGGTTCATTTAGATTAAAATGCTGTAACTGGAAACCCCAAAAAAATCTTGTAAGAGCAGGGATAGAGGTTAGAACAGAAAATCAACTCCTTTTTTTTTCCAGGCTAATTATTTGAAGCCAGTATCACTTTGCCTTGCGAAATCTGACTCAGGACTTTTGCATACTTGAGGCTGGCAAGGCTGGCTGCGGGACAAAAATGTTTGCCTCCAAGAAAGCTTGGCAGAAACTGGGATTTCCAAAAAGAAAACCCAAACAAGAAATCAAGCTAATCCCTTTATATTCCCTGTAGCTTTTACTGATCTGCTCCCTCATGATCTGTCTCACTTCTTTCTGTTCCCTGTCTGGGTGTGTTACGGATCCGAGTTGCCTCCTAGCAATTAAGTCGAGTTAAAATTCCTTCCTGACCTTGGGTTTATCAAGCTTCATGCTCAGGTTTGGCATGTGTCAGGCTGCTAAAAAAACATCCCACATGCTGTGACTCGTTGGTGAAGCCTTGGGGGCAGGGGGATAACTGGAGCAGGTGGGACTGGAAACAATGGTGGAAGCAGAAGGTGTTCACATGAGCACACAGAGCCGCGGGCTGTTGGAAAAATCAGTGGGAGCAGACTGTGGAAAGGAGGGGTTTGGCAGGCAGCCATCCTGACAGACACTCCAGAGCTCCGAGGATGTACCTGTCCTTTTGGCTCAGCCTTTGGAGTTCTTCACCTCTGTGTCGATGAAGAGCCAACGCTCTTCCTCTCTGCTTCTCCCAAGAAAGTGTGAAACCTTTGCCTGATCCACAGATGGGGGAGCCATAGAATCATAGGATCATGGAATGGTTTGGCTTGGAAAGGACCTTAAAGCACATATTGTTCCACATTCCACTAGACCAAGTTGCTCCAAGCCCCGTCCAACCTGGCCTTGGACACTTCCAGGGATGGGTCAGCCGCAGCTTCTCTGGGCAACCTGTACCAGGGCCTCACCACCCTCACAGGAAAGACTATATCCCTGTGTCCTAGTAGACAAATATTTATTCCAGATATTTCCCAGGTGGTATTTCTGGTGGTGACTGGGACTGGTTTGCCCCTGGAGAAGGGGAATGTAGGATTTTCCAGCTGCCTGCGGTTGGTACCTCTGTGGAGATGTGGCCAATGGCAGCAGTGCCCCAAATGAGGTGACATCCCGATGCTTGGGTGGGATAAGCATCTCATCCTTGTATGGTTCAAATATTCTTTATCTCTGGAAAAAAAAAAAAAAAAAAGGAAATTAGGGCAGTTCCCTGGGATTTGGCTGCTGCCTTGTAAAACTGAGGAGTTGCTTTAGATCCCCATGTCCAGCACAGTCCTTATGGCATGTGGCCTCTTGTAGGGGAAGAGGGCTTGGGAGGAGGGAATATTTATTAGGAATTAAATAACCAGGCAGCAGAGGATGCAAAATTGGCCTCAGCTTCCGAGAGGACTCAGAGTCCATCTAAACCTGGCATTGTTTAAAGGGAGTGTGATGGGAAATGTCCTCTTCTCATGATAGGGAAGAGACCCCCATCTCCCACCCCACAAACCCACCAGGGCTTTCCCATGAGGCCAGGTTAGGTGGGATTTGTAAGTGGAAATGCCTCATCTGACCAAACTTCACATTTTCATTTCCTTTGTAAAATTGGAAAATAGCTAAGTTTTTATTAGAAATCAACTGTTCTGACCCAGCTCAGAACAGCAAGTTTTCCCTCAGCGGTGTTCCTGTTTCATCTGTCAGAAAGGAGCAAAAATTCCAAACCAAACCTTTAAAAAAATATCCCAGAAATGGCTTTTTTTGGCTGGATTTCTCCTGCAAGCTCGATCCAAGCTGGCAGGAAAATGGGGAAGATATGCTTGAGCAGTGTGGATGTGGGTGAGCGAGGAGAAGACCTGGAAAGTTTGGGTGTACTTAGAGGAGAGCAGCTTTTTGGGATCATGTATGAAGCAGAAAGAAACTTCTGCATGGGTCCCAGTGAATGGAAGGCTCCTGAAATCAATGGGCCAAGATGCCACTTGAGGAATCATCAAATTCCTCCTTCCTTCCTGGTTAATAAGCCCACAAATAAACACCTCTCTCTCTACGGTTGGTGAACGAAGGCAAGTATCTTCAAAAAACGCTATTTGTCCACTTTGTGCTGAAAGATTTTTGTTTTACAGCTCAGACCAGCAACAAAAAATGCCTTTTTTCCTTCCTTTTTCCCTTCCCTTGATTTCTTTTGCTCCGACAATAGTCGAAGGCTTTTAAATGAAATGATACCACCAGTGGGAGAGGAGCCAAGAGGATCATGCCAAGCTCTCTCCAAACAGCCCAGCAGCCCTGAACTACTCCAGGCTGGATCATGCAAATCCCCCATGTTGGCTGATAACGTGTGCATGATTCACACTCTGGCAAAACGTGTTGTAGCCGTAGGTGTCAGCTCAAGTCAGGCCCTTCAAGCTCTTTTAACACGCTCCTTTTTAATGTAATTTCCTTTGTTTTTAACAGGAGTAGATGTTAAAGCTGCCAGAAAATGAGGAAGGGGAGGGAAAACGCAGCCCTTGGGTTTTGAAAGTGCTCAGAGGTGACTTTTCTTCAAGGTCTGAGCCCATCTGGGCTCTATCAAACAGCGACGGGATGTGCCAGGATGCAGGAATGATGCCTTGGATGCACTCTGCCTGCACAGTGGCATTTTCCACCCCGAGAGGACATCATTTTGCAGCACATCATGGTTATAAAGAGTTGTTAATGCTGTGCAGGTCTTTGCTCGAATGTAGAAACCAGAAAAGTTGGCTTTTCCCAAATTGGATTGATGCTGGAGTATTGCTCTGGCGCCCACGGTGCTCTGATCCCATCGCTGGCTCTGGAGACTCCAGGAGGAATTTTGCACCCATTTAGTGCTATGGCCTTGCAAAACTGGGGTTGGGTGGCATCAGGGCTTCTTTTCCTTCAAACAAAATGGATCTCAGAGTGCAGAGATGGAAATTGAGGTGCTCCCTGTGTTGTTGTTTTAAGATCACGTCTCTCTGGCTGCCGGGAGGATATTATTGTGCCCCAACGCAAGGAGCTAAGACAGAGGATGGAGAAATCCCTGGGAAACAAAACAAAGGGAAAGATGAGAGTCCTGAGAAATCCAGCCTGTCCCTTAACAGTGTAAATGGAAGGGAAATTTTGGTCAGAACAGTTTTTCTAGAAGGGAAAAGGAAGGACACGGCACAGATCCTGCACCACTTACATCAGGTACTGAAGGGAAAAACATCCCAAAATACCTGGAACATCACAACACATTTCAAACTCCCATTTGGGAATGGGAACACCCTTGGTTTCCTTTGCAAAGTTCAAAATCCCACAATGAGGTGGATTTGGCCTGGAGGAGGTACCACTCTCCCCCAAAACAGGTTTTTCCCACGGCTTTTCAACTCATCCAGCCTCCAATTTTTGCTCTGAGCTGACCTCGAAGTGCTTCACCCCTCCAGCTTCACTGGAATTTGCAGTGAACCAAAGAAATTAGTTGTTTTTCCAGCCCCCTACCTGAGACTGGGATGATTTACTGGGTGTTGGGGTTGGTGAAGTGCCGAATGTGGTTCTTGTGCTGGAAAAGTCACCTTTCTCCATGGGAACGGGACTTCATAAAGCAGGACTTGTTAGGAACAGCAAATCTCTGATGGTTTATTGGGCTGTGCTGGGTTTGGCCAGGGGTTGGCATCTCCCAGGGGTTGTGCTGGGTCCCAGAGCTGCTCCTGTGTCACGCCTTAGACATGGTATTTTAATGATAGAGACATTTATAAGCACAATGGGAGTTTGGATAAATATTATGGGGGAGGGGATTTTGTCCATTTTACTGGGAAAGAGATGATTTGGCTGCAGGTGTTTGCAAATTCTCTTCACTCTTCTCTGAGACTGTGAAAAAAAATTGCTCCTCACTCCCCCTCTGAAAATCATCAAAAATACCCCTCCAGCAAAACAATAAATAAAAAATAATAAAATAGAGTAAAATAAAATAAAATAAAATAACCAAAGCAAATATAGAACTATATTGTGCAAAACAAAACATAAAATTTTTCTGAGCTTTCCCCCATCCCAGACTGGAGAACTTCCAACCAGCCTTCAACAGCATCCCTACAGCAACAAGCTGCTTTCTTAGGTGATGGGAGACAGGAAACCCTGGCATGGAAAAGTGGGGAGGGAAAGGGCTTTCCATCTTCCAAAGGGTGATGGATATCTAAAGAAAATTGGTCTGTGGCTGCTGAAAATGTGTGGGGTCTGGGAAAATTGACTTGACCTGGCTGAGTCTTGGTTAATCTTGTCCTTTCTCAGCCCCCAGTGAAGGGTTTGGAGATGCTTGGCCAATGGCAGCATCCTGGGAAGGGGCTGGATCTGTCCTTCATGGAGCTTGTTTACTTTTGTCTGGGGTGAAGCGCTGTCTCTTTGCTTCTGAAGCCGTTTGGGAGCATTTCCCATCGTGTCCTTTGCTCGCTCGGCTGTTCACGGCAGCTGCATTTTTCCTGGTGACCCTCTGTACTGTCCCAGGGGCCTCTGCTCATTCCCTCAGCCCTCTCCCCTTGGCAGAAATGGTGTCAACAAAACTCCGCTCCTACAAATGCAGCTTGATGCTTCTCTGCCCAATTTTGGGGGCTGTTCCTCCCCCCTGCTGTCCCTAGTTACTGGATGTATGGATCTTGTCTTTGATGTTGACAGTTTTCCTGGCTCGTGGCTGCGTTAGAGCTGGAGACACATGCTGGCTCTGGAGCTTTTCACAGGGAGGCTTGTTTTGGAAGCACAGTGGGGCTGCCTGGGAGACCCTCTGGTGAAATTGGGGTCAGCAACTGGGGCTGCAACCCCTTATCAGGGCTCTGTCACATATGGTGAGAAGGGAGTTGCTGCCAGAAATGTTCCTCAAGAAAGTCTCTCCAAGACAGAGAGGAGGAGGAGTCTGGATGAGAGGACTGTGCATTGAGGTCAGATCTGGCCTCTGGAGCTCCTGGCTTTGGGATAAGGGTCCTGGGGTATGTGGGAATGCATGGTGAGATGCTCCAAGCCACTCTTCTCTGCGTTGCTGTAGGAGCAAATCTCTGCTCGGGTGAGTGTTGGAAGTCTCCGTGTGTTTCCACAAGGGTTTTCTTGGAGAAGCAAAGCTCAGCATCTAGGTGATGGACTCTCTCTCCACTTTCAAGGCTCTGGCTCCATGGCACAAATCCCTTCCATGCTCTGGAAGGCAGCTCCATGTTGACCGAGCTCACATGGCATCGTGTAGGATGCCATCACTCCAAGCGCTGGGAGAACAGACAAAGCACAGCCAGGCTCTCTCTGCTCCGGAATGACAACATCAGTTACTGGGCTTGAGAGGATGAGAACTGGGATGAATTTTCTCCAAGAGGGTGGAGGGAAAGCTCTGGGGATGGTGGCACGGATGGCTTTCTCCAAGCAGCTGGGAGCCCGTGAGGTCTCACACGTCACATTATCCTGCTGGGCCAGTTCCAGCTCTTGGTTCAGATTTAATTCCTGGCCTTGGAGCATTGTTGTCAAAATACTTTTGTCTGACCCAGGCCACTTCAATACCATCCCAAAGCATGTCCCCACAACACAGAGGCCATGAAGTGCCTCCTCCTCTCTGTAGAAGCCTGTGCACAGTGGCTGGTGGCAGTCTGTGGCAGCCTGTTCCTTCCATGTCCTTTTTCCTTTGGCTTTTCATCACCGTTCTGCTTTTGGTGCAGGCTGGAGCCCATCCTTGGGACTTTGGAGCCCATCCATAGGATCTTATTAGCCTATTGTTCAGCTAATTCATTACCAGGTTTAAAAGGAGTCTCTTTTTGGGGCAGCTCAGCGAGGGCTGTTCTCTCAGAGAGCACAAGGAGGCCCTCAGAGAATCCCAGGAAATCAGCACAACATGGCTGCTGGAAGCGTCAGAGCCCATTAACAGTGAGAGACATGCCCTTTCTGCTCCTGCTGTTGTGTATAACCCTGGGTTGGTTTTTTCCATGAATTCTCAAGGTTTTAAATAGCAATGGGATGGAAGCAGTGCCAGCCAGCAGCTGGAGCTGAGCTTACCACCCATAGCCCAGCCTGGCCACACTCTGTGGGTGTCCCTGGTGCTTTGCCACCAGAAGCACTTTAGGAAGGGCAGAGCTGCTGAAGAGCCAACAAGGAGTCACACAAAGCCAACCAAGCCTTCCCCACTCCACCAAGTGTTCCAGCTATAAAACAGGAAGGTGGGCTTGGGATGGGGTGGGAAGGCTGATGGTCACCAAACATCCATGTGTGACCTTTGCAGATGTAGAATCCCATGAGGTTGGAATCAATGAATGATGAATCAATGAGGTTGGAAAAGCCCTCCCAGAACATCGAGTCCAACTTGTGACCGATCCCCACCTTGTCACCCAGCCCAGAGCACTGAGTGCCACATCCAGTCGTTCCTTGAACACCTCCAGAGATGGAGACTCCACCATGCCCCTGGGCAGCCCCTTCCAGTGCCTGACCACCTTTTCCATGAGGAAAGAAGCACATCAGTTATTAGTGGGTTCCTCTAGAGGAGGAGATGGGATATTTTGGTCATGGACATTAAGCAAGGGAAGGAGGGAAGCCTGACACCAAAAGCTTCCCCAGCAGCTGAGTAATGCCACAGAAAGGATTTCTGCAGGAATGACTAGACCATAAAGTCATTACACATGGTGAGTGACTGCAAAGGAATTTGCTTCTGTCCTCCCGTGCCTGCCCTTCTCCCTCTGAAATAGGACATTGGTGTTACTGGGACAGATGTTGTGTCCAGGAGGGGCCCAGCATCCTTCATTTCCCAGCTTTAGGAATGAACAGAGCCTGGGCTTATAGCTCCCCTGCAGCCAACTGTGTTCTCCAGGATTGAAAGGAGACATAAGGAAAACAAGCTGTGTGGTGTCTCCTGCAGCCAGTCAGGATTTATTCCATAAATTTTTAGGTGGCATGAGCCCTTCTTTTAATTCCTGGTACCGGTACCATTGCAGAGCTCCAGGGGAGATGGTGAGATACAGAAGCAGCAATGAAACCAAGACCCCTCTGCAAGGTGGGCTCACCTTATAGAGAGACAGTTCTACTTAAAACATCCTTGGGGAAGGACAACTGAGGTTTGTTAGGGAAAGGGATGGATGTGCACCAAGACCCTGGAAAGGATTTCAGCCCCAAAGTGTTCAAGCTCATGCAGAAGGAACAACCAGACACTGCAGAAACCCTTGACCACCTCCCAGGTGTCTTCTTTCCTGTTTGTGGGGTTATTTACCCCAAATTTCAAGGGTGGGGTTTCACTCAGGCCCTCTTTGAAGGGATGAAGCTCCCAGGTGAGGTGCCCCCAAACTTCTCATTTCCCCACTGCAGTTTTCAAGTGCAACTGGGAGGCTGTGGCCACACAAAATTAGAGGCCAGTATCAAACATCTGGGTCTCATATCTCTGTTTACCACAGACTCATTTAGAGCAACATTCATGGCACGTTAAATCATTTGGCATCCTCTGAAGATGCTTCCCTGCGGCAGAAAGTGGCTCCCTTGGATCCACAGCACTCACACCCCACATCCCTCCTGGTCTTTGCATCCCTTTGGCTGCAAGGAGACGTATAAAAAAAGCAAACTGTGTTGATTTGAGCATTGTGTGAAAGTATTTTCCCATAGTTTTCTGTCAAAAAGCATGATTTAATTAACAATTTTATATGTTTATTATTTAAGAAAGCATGTGCTGCTGCTGCTGCCCTTTTTTTTTTTTTTCATTCCCTCGGTTTTACCCAACTTATGTTTGTTATGAAATGGTTGAGTTACATTCCACGGTATAGCTGGGAGGGGAAGGGAGGGATGGATGGAGAGCACCCACCCATCCCAACCTGCCTGATCTGGGAATTGGTGGAGTGTTAGCTTGGTATCATTGGTGTATGGACTTTCTCCCCTTGGTTATATGGAATCTGAGAATAGTTTGTGTTGGAAGACACCTTTTTTTGATCTGACACCCCTGGTTTAAGCATAATTTCTTGAGGTATATGGCATTTAAATCGCTGTTTCTTGACTTTAGGAAAAGGAATTGTTGGGAACTGTGTGATTCCAAAAGGAGACCACACAAACCTACGAGAGGAATTAAGGTTATGGTGATGATATATCTGATGTAGTGATCTCAGCAGAGCCACTGCTGCTGTGAAAGGGGGATGTTTATGGGTTTGTAGGATGTAATGGAGAGTGCCAGTGTGGTCCCCAATGGAATGTTCCCACCTGCAGCAAATCCAGTGGACAAACCCCCTTCATCCCTCCCAGGAGGATGAACTAAGGTGTCACCAGTGGATGGTGCTTGGCAGTGGAAGAGATCTCAGGATGCTGGGAGATCTGTCCTAATCTCTTCTAAGTGTGACTTGATATGATTTTGAGGGTCCAGAAAACCCTGTTTGTGTTCCTGATGAGGAACCTGACTCAATTCTCCTGGAGACCACTTGGTCTTTAAGGAGGTTGGTGGCAGGAGATTTGTGCCAGTGTCTGGCCTAAAAGGCACAAAGTTGGGTGCTGACTCTGGATACCAAGTAACATCTTCAGGTGACAGGTTGCAGATCTGAATTCGGACTGTTAAGGACCAACTATAAATTCCATTTCTCTCTCCAAGACTCTGCCCAAGGAGCGCAGTGGTGGTTGCAGGAAGCAACCCTCTTGTTTACTTGCATTGCCCTCATCTAACATGTAAAACCATCACAGGGATGGGGTTTTTTTGCGTTGTGGCCTTGCTTGAAAAAAAACTAAAATAGAAAAAGGAAAGAAAATCCGTTTTTAGTCCAAGCCCTTTAAAGCTCACACCAGCACTGAAGGCTCCCCCGCACCAGCACTGTAGCCTTTACTCATCACAAAAGTAAACATGTGCTTTAGAGCTCTGAAAACAGATTAAAACCAAAAAAACCCGCCCTGAAAGGGAAGGATAAACATTGCTAAAATGTTATCATTTTTGCAACCGTGCTCGGGGTGCTGGACATGGCCACGACCGCAAGAGTTTCTTCCACGGCACGAGAAAGTGCCTAGGAGTTTCACTGGGAGCAGCTGGAGCAGGGAACAGATTTGTTTAGCATCTTCTGCCCTTGTCAGCATAAACAGACGCCCATCTTCTCAGGGAGAACATGGTGACCGGGCAAAGACAGGCCCCCATCTCATGGGTCGCTGCAGGGTGGGTGCTGGTGGCTCCTTGGTCCCATCAACTCATTCAGCAAAATAGTTTTGGAAATCCCCTCTCCCAGTCTCCTGCCTCCTCTCCAACTGGTGCCATTTCCAGTGGGTCCCAACATGGGTTGCAATCAGCTCTGTCTGGGTGGGGACCCAGTGGGTGCATCCTGAAGCCTGTGTGGGACTTTGTGCTGTGTTAATGGTTGGACTCGATGATCTTAGAGGTCTTTTCCAACCTTAATGATTCTGTGATTCTCCTGGTTTGTGCATCAAACCTGCTCTGGGAGCTTGTCCCGCTCTCCTCCGAGAGACACTGTAGGAAGCAGTGAAGGTGTATAAATATATAACCATAAAAATCCCAGCCCTCTGAAGCCTGGACCTCACTGCTCTTGCAGAGGGGCCCTCGGCCTCTGCGCGTCTCTCTCTGGGGCTAAAGATAGACATGTCTGCAGCTGAGCTGTGAATCAGGAGTAAAAAATGTGGGTCACCTCCTGTGCGAAGAAATGAATGTTCGGAGACTCATCTGCTCCTGACCTCATTTTGCTGGGGATGAATCAGGCCTGCAGCCCAACAGACCCCACAGCTGCTCCTGCTCCGGAGGCCTCAGACTCGGCTCCCAGACCCCACCACAGCCCGTGATTAATGGCTTTTTGGGGCCAGTTTCCCAGCGGTGTTAATTGGATAAGAGCCGGCATGGCTGTTCCGAGGGGATGGGGCTGGTGCTCGGGGCTGGGACCCAAATGGTTAAACCCAGTATTTCCACCCTGTGGATGTGCACACACGTGTCCTTGATGTGACATCTATGTGTACTGGGGTGACCAGGGGCACGTGTGTGTGCACACACGTGTGTCCCAAAGCACCGTTACCCGTCATCATGGGAGGCAATTCATGGGTGCCCACCTGTGGGTGCCAACCAGGCACGCACACACACCCCCAGGGAAAACTGCACATACATTAATGCAGCCCCTATTTTTAATATTTTTTTTCCTATCCCACTGTTGCAAAATCCACTCCTGTTTTTCTTTGTTAAAGTAAAACCTGACATGGACTTGGAAGCAGCCAGAATCCCCAAGGAAAAGGCAGGAGGCTGGCACCTGGGAGCCCTGGGCAGCATCCCCATCCCTGTCACATACTCTGAGTGTGCTCACAGAGGAATTGCTTTATTTTTCCATACTTTGCTTTCCCCTTTCCACCCAGAGGTGGGTTCCCCTCTTAAAGGCAGGTCTGCTCCCTAAGCAGATGAGGAAGAGGGTGAAGGCAGCAGTGGCACTTCTGGATGTTGGCATCACCTGGGACCCGGCTGAGTCATAGAATCATAGACTGGTTTGGGTTGGAAGGGACCTTAAAGCTCATCTCATTCCACTCCCTGCCATGGGGAGGGACACCTCCCACTGGACCAGGTTGCTCCAAGCCCCATCCAACCTGGAATCACACCACCCATCTGCAAGGGATGTCGTCTCACAGGTTAATTAGTGCATGAACTGCTTCACCCTTTGCCCAAGCTGTCTTTAAATATAACACTTATGGAGGGGGAGGAATCTCATCCCTGCTTTCCCTTTGCCTCTGTCAGCACTGAAAGGTCCGGCACAGCTCAGAGCATTTCACCCTCATTAAGTAGATAAAACTGGAACGTGCTCAGAGTCATGACCTGCAAATCCTGACAGCAGGAATTGCTGTGGGACAGAGGCTGACCCGGTGGCTCCAGCTTGGGTTTCACTGTCCCACAGATTTTCATCTTCCGAAGCCCCAGAGTCAGGAAATAGTTAAACACTACAGTATTTTGATTAGCAGAGCCTTAAAGTCAGTAAAAAAGACAGTGAGAGAGAACTATCAGAAGCATGCTAATGAAGTGAAGTCATCAGCACACACCAGAGGAGTATCCATGCCTGCTCCACGCCGGACCAGCGCCGGACCCCGGCGAGGCGCGTGCAGGTGGAGCGGGGCTCGCAGGGACCCGGGGCTCGGCCGTCCCGACGCCTTCGCTCCCCTCCCTTTGGATATTGCAACGCTTTCCCTGGGATTTTTTTTGTGCTTCACTGGAGCTTAATGATATTTCCAGCTCGGCGGGAGCTGCGGGAAGACTGGAGATAGTGCGGTGAGAGGCTAGAAAGACAGCAAAGGGCAGCTCCTGGCTCCGTGGGAAAGGTGAGGGCATTCTCTTGGAAAACCCCTTATTCTCTTGGAAAATCCCTTGGGTTTTTCTGTATCGCTGGAGGTTGGGTCGTGGCAATGCTGGGGGTGGGGAAAGGGGGGTGTTTCTGGAAGCCCAGCGGTGTTCCCTGCTGGCTCTGCAGCTGGAAAGTTTGGGAGCAGGGTCCGGGGACGGTGATGCCGCAGTGAGTCCTGCAGGGTCCAGGTATGGAGCTGCTTGGAGCGAGCACGGCAGGACCAGCTGCCTCTTAGGCTCCCTTTGAGAAATATGTGGGCATTTTTAGTAGCATTAAAAAACACTGTTCACTCTTCTGGGATTTTGCAAAGAAACTGTGTGAAGGTTTTGTCATCCTTTCCCTTGGAGCCTGTGCATCGGCGCCTCACAGGTCCTACCTTTTGTGTAAAAAATGGCTTTCTTGGAATAATTTAGAAACTTAGGACAGAGTGGAGTTTTAGTTAAGCCTTTGCCTTAAGGCTAAACCCGATAACTCTTGCGCGGACAAATCCATGCTGGAGCCGATGACTCGCCAGTGCTGTTTAATTTATAAGAAGTCCCACCATGAAAACATGCATTTTTGTTTATCAGAAATGGAAGAAAAATATGCAGTAGAGGTTTTGCTCCTAAACAGATGAGGTTAACCCATTCAAGATGATGAGTTCTGGGATTATTCCTGGGCTAAGATGAGCACATATCACTTTCCAGCGGTTAGAAATGAGCTGGTGACTCAAGCCCTGCCTCGAGCTCAGCGCTGGGCAGATCCTCAGCCTGGCTGCAGGTCTGGTCCCAAATTTTGCAGTTTTCCTCATGGTATTTTAATTTTCCTTTTGCAGAAGTATCCAAGCTTGTGGCACTCAGAGTGTATTTCGAGGCAGGCAGACACCCAGCTCCCGGTTTATGTGATCTCCTGGAATACCGCGCTCCTCATAGCAAATACGCGTCCTTAAAAAGCAAAATCCCTTGATTTTATCCATATGGTGGTTAATGTGATATCAACATTAACTGAATTTTTTGGGCCTAGGACTCCCAGCAGGATTGGCAACACCATTATCTCTTTAATCCTACATCAGAAGCATCTTGTTTAGCGTATCTAAAAAATGAGAGTTACTCTAAAAAACAACATATCTGTCCCAAAGCAGAACCCTGCAAACCCCATCCCTGGGGTACAGGTCGGTGTCCCCCTGCCATGCCCAAGGGACCACCTTCCTGAGAGGTTTGTCCCTTTTCAGGAGCTCTGTGCTCCTGGGAAATGCACCTTAGTCTATGTGCATTGCTCATTGGGGTGGCATCTTGGCAACCTTGGGTGCAGGCAGAGGTGGGTCAGATATTGGGAAGAAATTCTTCCCTATGAGGGTGGTGAGGCCCTGGCACAGGTTGCCCAGAGAAGCTGTGGCTGCCCCATCCCTGGAAGTGTTCCAGGCCAGGTTGGGCGGAGCTGGGAGAAACCTGGGCTAGTTGAAGGTGTCCCTGCTCATGGCAGGGGGTGGAACGAGATGAGTTTTAAGGTCCCTTCCAACTCAAACCATTCTAGGATTCTGGGATTCTCTGACCCTTGGTGAGGTCTGGGCTCTGCAGCCTGCCTTTGTGCAGCATTCCCAGCTCAAATTCCTGCTCCCACCTCTCAGTGTGACCCTGAGACTCCCCAGATCTTTTAAAAGTATGAGATGGGAACTCACCTGGTGTGCCCTGCTAGCAGCCAGGCTTGTGGCTGTACTGAGCTGCCCAGGAAATAACCTAAAATTCCCAATTCCTCTTTTTTTGTGTGGGTAGGGTTTGATCTCCATGCTCCATGAACCAGCAGGTTCAGATATGGTCAGCTGTGGGTGGCAAAGCCTGGCTGTTGGATCAGCTCTGGCTGCCTTCAGAGGGAGATGGGAGCATGTTCCTGAACCTGGAATGCACCTCATCCCACCAAGGCCATGGATTTTGTCAGTCTCCCAAGCCCCGTTCCATCTCAAGTTGCACCGTAACCGGCTGGTTGTGCATCCCGTGCAAATGTACCAGTCACTGGTCGTGCTGTTCTAATTTTTGCCGCAGTTTTTTTGGAGGGGTTGTAGCACTCAGAGACCCAAAAATCAGCCATCAGGAGCTTCCCGTGTCTCCCATGGGCTTTAAACCCTTTTGGATCCTCCAGCATCCACTTTGGCTGGTGTGCTTGGAGCAGAAAGGTGTTAATGGGCCCATGGCCCACTACTAAGCAACAGTTACCAACAACCTTAAGCAAATAAAATATAGGAGATTATGAAAACAGGGGAACTGCAGCTGATTCCCAGCATCTCCGGCGGGTGAGTCAGGCGTGTGTGGCTGCTGCTCCTGCTCCTTCCTAGATGACAGAGTGCACCCGTCAGATCTGCCCTTGGAGATTACAGATCCCTCAATATTTATGATACTTTCGAGTAATGTGCCTTTCCCTGGCTGCTGGATAGCAGGAGTGACAAGCTGGGATTTACACGTTCCTCTCCTTAAGGCTGGGTTTTAGTGCTCAGTTACGGGACATTTCCGATGCCGTGTGCTCTTTTTCTGGGAATTTTGGGCTGCAGCTTTCACCCCATTGTAGGCTATCAAGCCTTGATCCCATATGAACTAAGAGAGAGGGAAATCCTGGTGTTGAAGGAAGGGTGTTATCCTAGTGCTGTTTGATGCTGGTTTTTTATGCAGATCCTCAAGATATGGGTTACTCAGGGATTATTTTGGTGAGGCCCTGGCACAGACTGCCCAGAGAAGCTGTGGCTGCCCCATCCCTGGAAGTGCTCCAGGCCAGGTTGGACGGGGCTTGGAGCAACCTGGGATAGTGGAAGGTGTCCCTGCTCATGGCAGGGGGTGGAACGAGATGAGCTTTAAGGTCCCTTCCAACTCAAACCATTCCACTATTCTATTGCACAGATTTCACCCTGCAGGGAGTGTCTCAGTGGTCCCAGGGAGATGCCTGGGCTCCAACCAAAGCTGGGAATCACTTTCAGAGGTGCCCGTCCCGTTGCTGATGTTCAAGGGAATATCAAGCAAGCACAAAACTAACAGTTACTCTGCAAACCTCTGAAAAATCAGTAGTTTTATCCAATGTCCTGTTTCCATGGCAGCTTTCCCAGGATGACCATGCTGTTGGTGGAAGGGCTGAAAGCAGCTGGTTGAGCAAAGGCATTTAACTGTAGGTAGATTTATTTCTGCTCTGACCTGTCATTCCCTGGCACTGTATAAATAACTGTACAGGCAGCCTGTCCACGGGCAGACGTCTGTCTGTCCGAGCTCATCTGCAGAGGTGTTTCCAAGCTCTCCTGGCATGTTGTGCTCCCATAATCTGTCAGGATCCGGGGACATGCTGCAAGGAAAAGTGTGTGTGCCAGGGCTGGTGTGCTGTCTCAGGGCTGTGTTACAAGCTCTGACCTTCCAGTGGTGCTGATGGCTGTGGAAAGAGGGGGATGGGATTTGGGGTTGGAGGAGGGGACCTGTCTCCTGAGCTCTGCAGTGGATGGTTTTGACCTTACATGACTCCTATGCCCTCCCCAAGATAAATTTTTTGGGCTGTTCAGTGTGGCTTAGCCAGCAAAACAGACCCTTGCAAGAGAGGCACGGAAAACAGTCAAAAAGTCAGGAAATCCCTCTAAGAAGAGAAATGCAGCTGCTTTTCCCAACCTGCTTTTAAACATATACTACAGCACAGAGCCCAGCTCACCTCACTGTAGGAATTGCTTTCATCCCCTGCGAATTACCAGAATTTTTCATCCTGCCACTCTTTGCTGTGCCTGTGGATGCTCCCACACCTTTCCAGCCTCTGTCATTCCAAGATCTGCTGAGGATCCCCTTGAATTTGTGACTGCCACCTCCAGAGCACACTCACCTTTATCTGGACAGGGGACACTTGTTAAGAGGAGGGAGACCTTCATCCTGGAGCCATCCTGAAGCCCTTTTCCCCTTGCCCACTATCCTCTGGCATCACTGGTGACCCACGAGCCAATCCCGGCTGCAGTGACTGTAATCCCAAGGACTTTCCTAAGGAATGGCATCACTCTGCAGGGATGTGGCCCTGCTCAACTCATCCTGGAGCATGGGCATCTCCTGCCTGCTGGCACAGGGAGGGCAAGGCTTGGAGGAGCTTCTCCTGGAGCCTTCACCTTTCTCTTTGAAGTATGAGACAGGCTCCATCACAGGAACTTAGTGCAGAGAGCGACACCAGTGACTTCAGATTTGCTTCTCTGGAAAATCAGGATGTGGCCATGCAAAGCCCTTGTCAGCTTCTGCTTTCGTGGAGGGGTTGGGTGGCATCGCTCCGGGTGCTCTGGAGGGCACGTGGGGGCAGAGGTGGCCACAGGCATCTGCCCCAGTGCTGTCACCTCCACTCCCATGGCCCTGGTGCCTGTGCTGCACCCCCTGGGGACACACAGGGAGCATTCCCTGTGAGCAGAGCATCCAGCAGAGCACAGGCACTTGATTCCCTCTGAGATGAGGAATTTCCCTGACAATGCAGTGACAAGGGAGAGACCCCCAACCTGGTTCTGTTCCCTGCTGCTCCAGAGCCTCAGTGCCCACAGAACTCCAGCCTGGGAAGTGCAGGTACCTGTTGTGGATAACGTTATTTTCCCTCTGCTTGAGACCCTTGTGATGTCCCACGTCTTTGAATCTTTGCCGCTCCTCCTGTGTCTGAATCCATGGGATGATGCACGTTCCCCAAAGCAACCTGGCTTTTCTCTTCTCCCAAGGGAAAAATGCACTTGCAAAGAATGGAGTTTTTATCCCTTGTCTTAATTAAAAGGGAGCAGAAAGAGGGGCTTTGGCTTGTGTTTATCTTAATTAAAGTGAAGGAGAAAACTTGGGATCACCGTGGCACTACTCTCCTTGATTCTCAAAGGATTCCTGCGGGGCACATGGACCAGGTTGATTCCACGGAGGCTCCAGAGAGGATTTCGGACAGCAGCCGTCTTTTTGGGGCTGGAAGCTGAGGTCCTGGAGTACAACATCGCCACCTGTTTGCCACATGCGAACATACAGCGGGATAAATCCCACCAGGATGCACCCCAGCAGGATGGATCCCATCAAGATGCAACTCCGTTGGGATATATCCCATCAGGATGCAACTCCATCAGGATATATCCCGTCGGGCAGCCCTCCATCAGACTGCACCCATCAGGATACAGCCCACCAGGATGCACCCCATGGGACAGCCCCAAATCAGGATGAATCCTCCTTTCCCTCAATGCTAAAAGCTGTTTCGTGCCTACACAACACATGCAGGATATTCATATATTTCGGATAAATGCCCTGCACTCCCCCCCTTTTCCACGGACAATGTGCACATGGATTAAGTGTCAGGCTTTTGTTTGAAAGAAGCCTTCGAGGAAATTACTCGAGGAGACATTTATGTGTTTAAATTTGTCGGGATTTGAAATATTTATGTTCTGCTTATGAATCTGGACATTTAACGGGCAGCCCTTGAATGGAAAGGCCTGGCTGCTGCCTCAGGAGGGAGGTGTGTGCCCCCCTCACACTCATGTGCACGCACACACAGTGCTAATGGGAATGAGCCAACTGAGATTGTTCCATTAATTGGGATTTATAGCACAAATCTGCTACTGTTTTGTCAGGACAAACAGCAATAAGTGGGCTTTTAGTGCTGGAAAACTGGCCCTGGGGCTCTGGGCTGCTCACCAGCAAAGGGCAGATGCTCAGAAAGGGAATAAATGGCAAAGAATGGAGAAAAGAAGAACTAGGATTTGGGGAAAGAAGAAGAAATGAGATCGGGGACCTGGACTCCAGTCCCTCACCTGAGCTGATATGTGGGTTTTCTCCCTGTAAGTTTTGGTTGGTGAACTTGCTGCTCCTTTTCCCCATTGCTGTTTTCTGCTCCAAAAGATGTGTTGATGTTTACCAAAATGTAAACCCATGCCTTGGCTGCCCTCAGCTCTGACATTGCTGTGGGTCCAGCTGTGGAGGGATGGAAGTCTCTCTCCTCTGAGAGGAGGGAATATGTTGGATTGTTCTGCTCTCTTCAGAAACGTGTTGAAAGGGTCTCAGGTTTGGGCAGAAACACAGCATTTCTGGGCAAAGCAGCTACACTCCCGTCATATCCCTTCCTCTTCCCACCACCCAGGTGAGAGACCTTTCTTCTCATCCCTCAGGATATCTTCTTTCTTTCCCCAAGCCTCATGCTGCATTAAAATCATGGAGTCATGGAATGGTTTGCGTAGGAAGGGACCTGAAAGCTCATTTCATCCCATCCCCTGCCACAGGCAAGGACACCTTCCACTAGACCAAGTTGCTCCAAGCCCTGTCTCACTTGGCCTGGAACACTCCAGGGATGGGGCAGCCACACCTTCTCTGGACAGCCCATGCCAGGGCCTCACCACCCTCACAGGGAAGAATTTCTTCCCAATATCCCATCTAACCTTGCCCTCTGGCAGTGGAAAGCCATTCCCCTGGCATCTCCCAGCCTTGTGAAGCATCTCAGGAGGCTTCTGTGGCTGTAGGTGGACACAACACAACCTTATCACAGAATCACAGGATCATTTTGGTCGGAAAAGCCCTCCCAGAACATCAAGTCCTACCTGTGACCGATCCCTACCTTGTCCCCCAGCCCAGAGCACTCAGTGCCATGTCCAGTCATTCCTTGAACGCCTCCAGGGATGGGGACTCCACCACCTCCCCGGGCAGCCCCTTCCAATGCCTGACAGCCCTTTCCATGAAGAAATTCCTCCTGATTTCCAACCTGAACCTCCCCTGGTGCGTCTTGAGGCCTGTTTTCTCTTGTCCTGTCAAAACCTTGTCACCTTTCTGCCTCCCACAGAAGACAGGTGGCCTTGGAACTGTGTGCTGGCACTGCAGGTGACAACTGGGGACAGACTGGTGCCTGACCCATGGCTGGGCTGGAGCTGGAGGTGTGAGGTTATTGGAAGGTGTCTGTTTGTGTTGAGCCTGAATAGTGAATTGTTCTCCCCACGCCGGTTGTTATTATGCAAAGCCAAGTCCTAACAAAATATTGAATTTCCTCTGCCATAATTTGGAGGAAAAACACTTATCCAGAGTTCAGCAGCAATTATGAGGTGTCCTTTCAATCCAACACGCAGGGGAGCTGCTGGAGCACCTCGGGGTGAGGCTGGAGCCTCTGTGTGGAGCATACAATCCAGCACTGGGAGCAGTGGCTGCAGACCAGGGCAACAATCTCCTCCTCTTCTTATTTTTTTAACACTCCTGCAGCCTGAAATTCTCTGAAAAGCTTCTTTTTATTCATGCACTCGAGCAAAATTCAGGCTGAGCCACTGCATCTACAATAAAACTTTAAAGAGTATCTGGACTTCTTGGTGTGAAGGAACCAGGATGAAAAGGGTAGCAGGGGCATTAAGAGAAATTTGGGAAAGCTTGTGGTTGTGGTGGCATTGGAGGGTGCAGCAGGACTGGATGCAGTGCCACAGGTCCCCAGAGTATCATTGCTCCAGTGCTGGACCAGCCATGCCAGGCTCAAGCAGGCACATGTCCATCATCCACAGTAGCTCTGGGATGATCCCTGCAGGACTGGGAGATGTCTGGGTCAAGGATAGGTAGAACAGGAAAGTGCTATTCCCTCCTTTGTTGTTCCTATTCAATTCAAAATGCAGAAAAGAAAAGAAAAAGGCTTAAACTCCAGCCAGCGGAGGCAGGAATGTGCTCAGGGCTTCTCCTGCCCCTGCAGGTGACAGGAGTTTAATTTTGAAATGATGAAGCTGGAAAAAATCCAAGAATAATTTGGTTGATTGCAAATGGAAAAGGATAATCACTCAGTCGTGTTGCAGAACCGAGCACAGTCAAAGCATCTCAGATATTTCTCCCTGTTAAACAAGGAGAAAAGCAAGAAGAACTGGGAGAAGAAGTGGTGGGACCTGTAGGCAGGTGACTTGCCATGGTGGCCGAAGCTGGGTGCCAGGCTCCAGGACTACCTGCGGCTGTGCCCTGTGGAAGGTGCTGCCTCACTCCTGGGCTGTTCCCAGCTCTTCTTTTCCAAGGACACTCTGAAACAGAGACACCCCCCCTCAGTAATCCCAGTGCACAGATGGCAATTCTGCAGCAGGAACATCTCTGCCATTAAACCCGTGGGATACATGGATCCTTCTCCTGCCAGTGCCAGCAGCCACCTCTGGCACAGGATCCTGCATCCCAACAGCCACTCATGATGTGCACGAGGGTGATGTTGGTGACACGGGGACAGGAGTGTGGAGCCTGGGTCTAGCTGAGCTCCATCCCAGATGGATGCTCCACAGCATCCGTTCAACCCAGAAAGCACAGGAAAGGGTTTAGCAACGTGCAGCCACCTCGATGATGCCTATTTTGGCATAATCCCAATCTTTCTGCATCTAAATATCCAGAAAATGGAGCCATGGAGTTTTACATGTGCAAGGTCAAATCAGTGCTGGAGCCCTGGATAAGTGATGGGTTTATGGAGGGAATGGCAGCTTGGGAGCCGAGAATGGGGAACAGAGCAGCTGCCTCAGCCGCTCCCCTGGCACCGTACTGGCACTTGCTTCCTGGATTGCATTGGAACAGCATGTTTCCAGCAGGCATCTCACATTTTTCCAAACCAAACAGCAGCCTGTCCATGGCTTGGCCTTGGGGGAATGTGGTTCAGAGCTGTGGGACCCCCACCAACCTGATGCCACCCCTCAGTGATCCCCTCCAGTTCAACCGGAGCCACCAATTCTTTAGAGCAACATTTCACTGCTGTCCAGTGCCAGGTTTCTCTATGTTTCTCGCCCCCGGGCACAAGATTGGAGTGTTTTGGCTCAGCAGGAGCAGAGCAAGGCAAGCTTTGGTTGTTTTTATTAGAGTTAAAGGGAAGCTTTAAAGCAGACATTGCTCCACATCCCGAGCCCAGTCCACACGTCCCCGCCGGGCCGGCACAGCCAAGCAGCAAAATCCTCACGTCAGCGGAGCAGCTCCAGCTGTGGAGAGCCCCTGTCATCCAGCAACCAGATCCCAGGCCTGTGCTGAAGCTGGTGGGGATTTGGGAGCACCGGACCTGCCGCTCCAAAGGCACCTCCCCCCGATCCAGCTGAAGGCACCGAGGCAGATCTGACCTTAGGGTTCCCCCTTTGCTCTTGGGGGGACATCATCCATCTGGTCCTGGGACTGTCCTGGGTTAGTGTCATCTGCTCCAAATATCCAGTGACTTGGAAGGAGCAGCAGGAATATGCTCCTGTTTAATCTGGTACCCCGACCCTGTGCCCAGGCGGGGTGACACCAGCCTCATCCAGGTTCAGGGGGAGGTTTGGTGGCTGCTGTTGGTCCACAGAGGTGTTATGGATCCATCTTTCAACAATCTAGCACTTTTTTCCATGCGAATGTTTGCAGGGCAAAAGGAGGAGCCCACATCTGGCCCCCTGGAAGCACCTTGTACATGGGAACTGCAGATGTTTAACAGGGAGAAATGTCTGAGATGCTTTGAGAGAAGGAGCCAGAAATTCATGGAATGGGAGGTGCCCAGCAGGGCAGGGGAGCTTCCATGGGGCAAAACTCCATCCCACAGCTCCTCTTCCCCCTGGACCAACCCTCTCATGTTTTTCATAATCTTCTTTTGCTATTCAAAAGCTGATGAAGCCCAAGGATGGACTTCCACAAAGCCTCCCAAAGCCATGCCAGTGAGGGGACCTGCCTGGATGGCCACAGATGCCACAAAGCTGCAGCACAACCCCAGGCCATTCACCTAAATCCATTTATCCAGAGCTGACCCATGAATCCAGGGCATCAGTGCTGGCTTGGGTCCCAGCACTGCATCCCTGCTCCCTCCTGCAGCCTTCTGGGATACTTGTGCCTCAGTTTCCCCATCCACAAAGCAGGTATTCTGGGTACACTTCTAGCCTGGCTGGCACATCCCTGGCCCTGCTGCTCCATCCAGAGCTGACAGTGACCTACTTACCCACAGCAGAACTTTCTGCTCCACTTATTTGACCCGGCACCTTTATGTTTGCTCAGAGCCGGGAGCGTTTCCTCTCGGGAAGCCGGGCACACACTCAGGTATGTTTGCTCGAGAGACAGCCCGCTGCTCTGTGCATCCCTGGAGGAATCCAGACCCCTTTTCCCTGCGAAATTCCCCCTGAAAAGCTGCCACGTTTTGCTTTGCCCCCTTCTCCCCATCCCTCTCGAGCTGCACCGTCGTCATCTCGGGGACAGGCAGCGCCGGGGAGTAGAAAGGTGACATTGTTCCATCCTGGAAGGCCGTCAGCATCCCAACATCCCGGCTCTGTAGCTGCCTCAGTCATGCATGTTTGCATATGTTAAAAATATTTAGTCCAGTGCTAAAAAAAATATTATGCCCGAGATTTGGGGCCAGCTAAATATAATGCCACCTATGTGTCCGTGGTGCGGCGTTCCGGAGGCACAGAGCGGGTACTATTTGCCTCCAGAGCAACCTTGGGATGCTGGGAGTGATCCTGACACTGATGTCTGCCAGGAATGCTTTTCTCCCCCTTGAAGAGGGGTTTGGGGCAAGGAAGGCTCTTTGTTGGTGTGTTGCAGTGTGGTGTGATTCCCTGTGCCCGGGCAGGGATGTGCAGGGCAGGAGGGAAAAATGGTCAGGAAAAGATATTGATTGAATGGACTGGGATAAGTCCTGCATTCCCAGCTGGTGGACTGGGTGCGGCGTGGGGACAAGCCAAGGGATGGCCCTGCTCCCCAAATCCACCACACGTCCATCACATGGACACAGGTCACAGAGGAGAAAACTGAGACCTGCCCAACTCGTTTCATGCATGAGAGCAGATTTTGGCTCTTTCCAGCCTCATCCCGGCTCTGCCCATGGCCTGTAGGTACCCAGCACTTCTGGGAATGGGGAGAAGCTTCCAGATAAGTTCTCATATAAATAATTCCAAGCCATCTGAGAGTGTGGGAGGGAAAGCATTTCCCCGTAGTAATCTCCCCCGATGAGGGGCAGGAGAAAAGAGTTTGTTCTGGCTGCAGGAGGAAGACAACAGGGAGCAAGGCCACGGGATTTTTGTGCAGCAGCATTAAGGAATCATTTCCTCTGCTTTTTACCCTTATATATTTATTTTTCAAGTGAGAAAAGGAGGTGGAGGAGGGTAGGGAGGTGAAATAATCCCAGGTAGAGAGTGTGAAGGAATCATTATACCCCGTCCTTTTTCTTTTTTGGCTGGTTTTTTTCACCTCTGCAAGTGGGGAAATGGCATTTTTGGGAGCAGGCTGAGGACACTGTGGCCATTCATGGCTCGGCTGGGGGTGTGTGGGGCGCGTGGCTGGGTGGGAGAGGAGAATAATTCCTTCACAATATAGAGTAGGGCAAAATAGGCTGGTTGTCTGAGTGTGGATGTAGCATAATGTATAGAAGTGTGAGCATCAATACTTCTATTTATTAGCACAGCCTTTTGCTGAGCGGGGCTGTGAATAAACTCTACAGCTTGGAGAAAAATGTAAATGTTAGTGATCCCTTGGAGACAGAATTACAGGAAAAAATAAGGACAGCTTTCAGTGTTGGGAACTTGGCCCCCAACTGCTGATGCAGGGATTATTTTCCCTCCGTGGGGTGTCCTCCCCCTCTGGCAGCTCTTCCATCATCATCCATTCCCACTCATTAAAGGCAAGTCGTGTCTCCACGTCCCACGGAACGTGTTCCCTGCTCACTCTGGTGTGCAGAGCTCGTGAATTCCTCAAGCCTCTGTGCCACGGGCTCCTCTGGACCACAGTGAAAGGTTTCATTCATCCCTCCTCTGCTGCCTTCTAGAGTTACCACACCCTGGGCCTCTGCTCCGCAGCTCCTCTGTTTTCCTTTCATTAGCAGGATTCCCAGATTGAAGTCTGGGAAGGGCTGGGAAGGGATGCTCCAGCTCTATTGGCATAAGGATTGTGCAAATACCTGCTCCTGCACAGCCAGAAGGCCAAAGTCTTTGGAATTTTGAGGTTGTTTTCCAAAGTACTGCTAGAAAAGCATCTCAGAGTGCTGCCCCAACCCCTTGTGCCTCAGTTTCCCTGAGCAGATCCCCTTCCCACCCACCACAGCCATGAATCTGCAATGCTGGCAGGGAAGGCTCTGCCCAACCTGGGAACCTTTGGAAGATACTTTGGGATCTTCTGGGGCTTGTTTGGCTGTGTCCAAGCCATGGCAGTGCTCTGAGGGTGGTGACTGCAGCGTGGTGTGCATGTGTCCTAAGTACCACAGACAACGCCATGTGGGGTTGATTGTCCCTCCTCTGTGCCCATGGGAGCATGGGATGAGCAGGAATGTTATAGCAGCTGGTGGAAGGCCAAGTTTGATGGGACTTGGAGCAACCTGGTGTAGTGGAAAGTGTCCCTGCCAATGGCGGGGGGTGGAATGAGATGGGCTTTAAAGTGGGTTCCCTTCCAATCCAAACTGTGATTCCAGGATAAAAGAGAGATGCAGAGGAAAACCCTGTTGGAGAAGTGGAAAAGGTGGGTGCAGGTCTGAGGTAGAAAGTGGGTTTGTTGGTGTCAGCTTTTCTTTTGCTGTTCAGCCAGCCTAGACCAGAGCAAGATTAGAGGAGAGCAAGAAGATTAATTTCTAGGAAATCTGTATTGGGATGCAGAGGGTCACAGATGGGTTATGAGGAGGGAATTTGCTTTGGGAAGGAAGAACAAGGCACCACAGAGCAACCGTGGCTTTTGCTGCCCTCTCTGCCACCCTGCAGATGAGATCAGCCCCCAGCCCTGCCCCAGCTCTCTCACCATCTGCTGCTTTTGTGTATGAACTGGTGAAGCAAATTAACTTTCCGTGAGTTTTTCAGTGGGAAAGGGATGGGATTTTTAACACAAATTTATAGCAAAGGGTTTGCTTTGTGACCGCTCGTTGCCCACAGCCATGTTGGACCTGTTTGGGTTTTGGCCCTTTGCAATCATTCTGGGAGTGGTGACCTTAAATTTCCCTGATTTAGTTGCCATTCTTGGAGGGGTCACAAGTAGCTCAGAGTCCTGGATGATCCGTGGTGTTTAATGGAAACCCTTTGAGATCAGCCAGGCTCTTTGGGTGTATCATCCCTGTGTCTCACAGTGCTGTGACTCTTTCCCTCCCTCTGATCCCGTGGTTGTTCTCTCCCCATGGAATGGGACACACTGGGGGCTTGGGTGGGGACTTCAGGTGATGAGCACCCAGGTAGGAAAGGAGATTGGGGGTGTGCCACCCCTTTGCTTGTGGTGGTGACCCCTTCTGCTTTCCAGGACCCTGTGGATGTTCCACTTGGCTTGGCTTATCCCTGCAAACCCAGACGCGGTGGGAATGGTGTTGGCTCCGTCTGTCCCATAGTTGTTTTGTCCCCACAAATACGCTTTTAACAACTTCTGTGGGTTTGAAATCTGCCTTGCAGACCCCGTGGGACTTGAAATCAAAACCATCCCTGGCTACTCAACCTCCCTTGGACTTTGAGCAGATCCCGAACTTTGCTCCCACCTGGCTGGAATGCCCAGCCTGGAGCCACCGTTCCCCTCAGCCAGGTCTGCAGGGGGTTTTGTGCTGCCACTCCCGATGTTCCTGGCATAGGGACAATCTCCCATGCCTTGGTCTCTGATTTCCAGCCTGTGGTCACTTGGACTGTGGTTTTGAGGAGCCTGAAAGAAAGAAAAAGAAAATAGGAAAGATGAGTGGTGCTGCCTGCAAAATTCCTGGCCATGATTGGATGGGTCTTGGAGCAACCTGATCTACTAGAAGGTGTCCTTGCCCATGGCAGGGAGTTGGAGCAAGAGGGGTTTTAAGGTCTCTTCCAACCCAAATCATTCTGGGATTCTATAAATCAGCTCCTGGCTTGTTTCTGAGACTGGATCCTCAGCACCTTCCTTGGAACTATCTCACACAAGTGGTAAGGAATGCCCTGATGGAGAAGAGGAATGACAAAGCCGAATCATGATCCGGCTCATTGCAGCAGGTCATGGCTGCAAATTCCAAATTCACGGTCCTGCAAATTCCCTGTCCTGCCACAGCAAGATGCTGAAAGCCTTTGGTTAAAAGGGGTCAAATCAGGGGGAAAATCATCTATATGAATCAGCACTACAGTGTATTAATAATGTAAAATAATATGTATTTATAATCTGGTCCCATTAAAAATAATTCATCAGCTGTACTTGAAGAACATCTTTTTTATGTATAAGATGAAAATGGTTCTGAGCCCACCTGATTTCTAGCAAATTTGCATGCGAGTTAGATTATCATGGAAGAAATTCAGTGTGAGGAAGAACAGGGCACTTGGATTCTGATGTTTAATGCATCAAAAGCTGATGGGGTTGTCACCACTTGGGGGAAAAATTCACTATTCCTTGGTAAAAAGGGAATTCTGAGGCCTCTGAATGATGGTCTGAGGTGTTTTTTTAATGCAGTATTTTAAGCAATGTTTGTTAGTGAGGTGATTCTTGCAGAAAGATGCACCTGGCTTTGATTTATGTTACATGAGAAACATCTTGGCTGAGGCAAAAGGAACAGAACTGGGGAGGGGGGACCGAAGCGAAGGGTTGCTTTTCTTGTGCATAATGAGATGTTTGCTCTGTGACAATTATATAAGTGGTTTCATGTTAGTGGGATCAAAACAAATCCATGAATACAGCGTGTATTTTAAATTTCATTGTTTTGCCCTCAGAATGAGGCTTCTAAAAACGGCCCTGCCTGGGAGCCACAGCCAAGTCGCTGTTAGACCCAGCTCAGCCTGGGGCAGCTCCCCTGGCATCTCAAAGTTCCTCTGGACTTACCTCATTAGCTAAAATGAGCTTTTTTCCCTCTTTCATCCCTCCTTCTGGATGTCCATGTTCTATTCCGGGGATATTTTTCCAATGGATGCTAAAGGCTGGCGCACTGGTACCCTTCTCCCTGGAATGTGATGGATGCATGGAAGGGATTGGCCTTCAGTGCTTTGGGGTGTTTTCCTCAGGGAAAAAAATAAGACAAAGAGCCACACCTTGGAAAAGCAAAAGCTAAACCAGTGCCAAAGCCTTGTCAGCACTGGGAGGGTGATGGGGGATAGAACCAGCATCACCCTGGAGCAGATGCCCCATGGAGAGCTAGACTCAGGGTTGCTGGGATAGACTGAAGGACAGTTGGGCAAAAACCCAGCCTTTCCAGCCCCTTAGTTCTGGTTTTGATCAAAATAGGCCTTTGCTGAAATTGCACAGGCCTTTGGAGAGCTTTTGATCCCAATAGTGGGTCTTATTTTATATAAATATAAATATAGATATAGATACACACATCATGTTTTATATATACCACATACATGCACACATATATACACCATATATTATATATTCCATATTTTAATATGTATACCATATTTTAATATATACACACACATCATATATTATATATACCGTATTTTAATATATATATTTAAACACATCATATATTATATATATCATATTTTTAATATATCTATTTATATACACCCCATATTTCTGTGGGGTATTGGATGTTGTGAGAGCAAAACCATGGATGGGAGGTTGTCCATGTCCCAGTGATGCCAAGAAATCTTTGCTTCCTTCTGGGGCTGAAAATAACCACAAAAAAAAGACAAAGAAAAAGTTGTTAAATGCAAGTAACTCCAAAAAATTAAATCCGAGCAATTCCAAATTGTTAAACACGAGCAATTCTAGACCAAACAATGTCAAAAATTGGTTCATCTGTTATCGTGGTCCAAAATTCCCTTTTCCAAGGATTTTTGCAGCCGTTGCTGTAAATAAGCATCTGCTCTTCCAGGGGCTGCTCTGTTTGGAGCCGCTTGGATGGCATCCAGTCCAGGGGTTTTATTGCAATTCCACTTGATTGCTGAGATTAGATGACAACTCACTCTCCATGCTCAGGGAGCTCCGGGAATCATCGTCGTGATGTGGAAGTTGTCAGTCGGTCTCGTGCTGGGGGAAGTCACTTTGACCTCAGAGTCAAATATTACATTAATTTATAATTATTTAATTTTTACCACGAGACATGACCTGAGCAGAGCTGGACGGAAAACCAGGCCAAATCCTCCTGCCCAGCACTTTGGCAGGGCAGGGGCTGATCCTGCCCTGATCCAAATCAGCCCCAGCTGCTTCCAGAGCCGTGAGGTGGCTCTGGATTGACTCCGGTGGAACTGGGAGCGTGTTGCTGGTGTGCAGGATGTGTGCCTTTGATATTGTAACCTAAAACTGGCAGCTTTCCCTGCTCTGGCAGCAGTTTAGAAACATTGCCATATGAGCTGCTTTTCCAGAGAGGCCTGAAAATGCAATCCATTATCTGATATTTTGTAGCAGCTTTTTTAATTAAGGCTTTGGCCAAACGGCTGATTAAAGAGGTGTGTGGGGTTTTTGTCCGTAGGGACTCGGCACATCCCGGCGTCTGTCACCCCACTGAACTACAAGACTCACTTTTCCTCCTGTGGCATATTCGGAATGAAGCCTTTTTTCCCCCTTTTTATCCCCCTCTTTTTTCCCCGTCTTTCTATACCATTTTCCCCCCTTTCTATCCCTTTTTTTTCTCCTTTTCTGTCCTTTTTCTTTCATTTCCCTTCCCCCCTTTGTATGCTCCTTCCACCCCTTCTATCACCTTTATTTCCCTTTCCATTCTTTCCCCTTTCTATCCCTTTCCCCCCTTTCTATCCCATTTTTTCCATTTGCCTTCTGTTCCCTCTTCTCCTTTCCCTTTTTTTCCCTTTTTTTCCCCTTTTCCCCGTTTCTATCCCTTTCCCCCTTCTTTCCTTTTCCTTACCCCTCTCTATCCCTTTTTCTCTATCCTTTTCCTCCTTTCTATCCTTTTTTCCCTTTCTATCACATTTTTCCCCTTTCCACCACTCTTTTTTCTTTTCCCCTTTATATCCCTTTTTTTCTCCCCTTCCCTCCCCACTCCTATCCAGTTTTCCCCCCCTCTCCCGTGCCAGAGGAGCAGATAAATCCCGATATCCTGCTCTCAGCTTCTCTCCTTCTCCCGTAACCCAACTTCTGTGCGCTACTGGCTGGTGCGGCGCGAGGGGCGTGAGCAGCTCCGTGCCTGTGGTCAGTGATGAAGACTTTCTTCTCTTTTTATACCCACAGTACGGAGCAACTGCACAGGGCCAGACGGCAGCTCCTAATTCCCAACTTTTTCATTTTTCAGCCCTTTTCCAGGAGAATGCAGCCTTCCCCTCCGGCTGGCTTATGATGAGGTGAGTAAACATCCTTTTGCATCGCGGCTTTGCTGCCTGGTGTCACATAAATCTGTTTTTTCTTGGGGGGAAGGAGAATGTGCTGTTTGCCCCATGTCAGTGCTAGGGGTTCACTCCAGTGCTTTCCCGGGGTTTGTTCCCCTCTCTGGAGGCTCCTGCCTTTTTGCTCTGCAAACACAACTTTTCTCCCCCCTTTCCCCCCCTCTCTCTCATTCAATGACTCAACGAGGTTTGTCAGAGTTAAAAAATGATGCTGCTTTGCTTAAACTATTTGGGATATTTGTGTCATCCCAGAACTTTAAAAGAAAAATCACTGCCATTCCCTTTCCTCCTTCCCAAGGCTAAAGCTGTCCCCGGGACCCCCCCTCCGGACCAGGGACTGCTCCTTGTAACCCCTCGGCGCCCCGAGCTCTGCTTCGCTCCTGTCACCGGCTGCGATGGTCCCACCTCTCCCGGGAAAGTGTCGCCTCTGCCCCGGCGGAGCCACCCCCCGGGAGGGAAGGAGTTAATGCAGCCCCCCCCCCCCCCCCCCCCCCCCCCGACTTCAGCTGCAAAAAATATGAAGTGAGGATGGATCTGCTCATCTGCTGAGCAGAGAAGTTGCCTTTGATGTCGGTCCTGATGTCGGTCCTTCCTTTCCTCCTTCCCCCCCCTTAACCCTTCTGCCGGTGTCTGGCTGGAATTACGGACACCCCCCCGCCCCGGGAATATCGTGTGTGCGGCAGGGTTCGCGGAGGGACATGCGGGGACATGGGAGGTGCTGGAATTTCCCCCCCCATTTGCTCCCCACCACCACCCCACTCCCGGGATGCGCATCCCCCCGGGAGCGCTCCAGGGCTGGGGGGGGACGGGGACAGCGGAGGGGGGTCGCGAGCGAGGTGTCACATGGGGTGGCCTCAGAGGGCTGAGCCTGGTCGTGTTGCTTGTTGTTGGGGAGGTTTTTTTCCTTGAGGGGTGGGTAGGGGGATTTTAACCCCTTTTTTCCCACCGCTGGAGAAAAGCGCTGCTGCCGCTTTAAGGCAGAACTGTCCCTTTAAGTGACTTTCCATTTGCTGCTTTGGAGAGCTGAGAATTTGGTTTCCCAGATTTCCTTTGAATTGTGTGCAGGAGTCAGAGGGAGTTAAAAAAATGAAAAATAGAAAATAACCTACCGTATGCTTGGGGAACCTTCAGCAACAGTGAGGCAGGGAAAAAATGGGGGGCAAATGAGATTTAGGGGGGAAAATGAGGTTTAGGGTAAAACTGAGATTTGGCAGGGGGAGGAAGAGATTTTTTGGGGGAAGAAAAAGATTTAGGAAATTAAAAAGGTGTCTGCTACCGTTTCCCTTTGCCTTCCTGATGCTGTTCCCAAATCCCTGCATGGGGAGCAGAGAAATGGGATCGTGGGGGACTTGGGGGGCCGGGAGGATGCAGCACCCGAGGTACAGATGGGGTTAATAGCCCTCACCAGCTGGGGAGCATCATAAATTGCAGCCGTTCCTCACCAAATTAATTTGCACTTTCTTTTCCTAATGTTTGCCCTGGGAAGAGTAAAAAAAAAAAAAATAATAGAGGATAAAGAAGAGGGGAAAAAAAAAGCCTCTAAATAAATAAGCTGCCTGGAAGGGGCTGGGGAAGGCTCTGGTTCCTCAATTAGCTGGGACTTGCCTTCTCCTGACAAACGAACGGAAGGCAGCAGTGTGTTTTAGCCTCTGGATTTGTGGAGCTTTCTCAAAGTGCCAAGTCTGGTTCTGCGGGACTTTGGAGGGTTAGGTGGAGGAATCCGAGTCACTCGGCTCTGTTAACTCCTTCGGAGCTGAGTGGCTTTGGGAACCCGGGGCTGGCAGAGCAAAACCGGTCAGTGGCTCCATAAAGAAGGGAGGGTTTTGGCACCTGAGCTCTTGGGAGAGGCAATTCCTCCAGCTAAGATGTTGACAGGCAAGATGTTGACACCTGTGCAAGGTGCTCTGATGGAGAGATGCAGTGCGGGCAGACGGACCTTGGGATGGGTTGAGTTTGTTTGTCATATTCATAAATGACTGGCATGTGGGACTGTGATCAAAGAGGGATTTTGGGGATTGTGCAGATGGTCAGGGTGTATCCATGGTCCTTGTGCCTGGGAGGAGAAGCTGAGGATGTGTTTTGCTTGTGCCGTCACACACATCACATCCCAACCCCACCAGCCACTTGTGCCGTCGGCAAACATTGTATGAGCAGTCATGGCAGGAATTGCTTTGGGCATACAGTCGGATTTGGGGATAATGCACCAGCCAACAGCTTCAGAGAGAGACAACCTTGACTGGGATGGTACAGAAGAAATGCTCCCCAGCAGAGTAGTTAACTGTGTGGTGACTTCAGGGTATACAGGGAAATACCTTCACCTGTACAGGGGAAAAGTCTGGGAATTTAATATTCACAACGCAGTCTGTCCCGTTCTTGGAAGAGAGGTCTTGGCCGTGCATGGATGTGGGATGTCTTGATGTGGTTCCTGCTGACCTGCTGTCCCTGGGACGGCGGCACCGCGCCGGCATGGCTGGAGCCAGCACCCCGTAAAGCTGCTTTATGGGAGCACAGGAGGGGCTCTCACCTGCCTGTGCCTGGCAGGGAAACCTTCCCGCCTCCCAGTCACTCTGAGGCTCTGTTACCCCTCCTTGGAAGTATAAAGGGGCCTTAAAAAGGAAGCAAAAGTAACTTAAATTTAATTTGCACTCATTTAGAGACCTCTTTACGTGGCTAGAGGAGCACAAAGGGGCCCTAATGTAGCTGGGAATCAACCCCTGAAGGTATCTGTGCCTGACTCTGGACATTCATTTTGCAGCTCACCTCAGGCTGCAATGCAGCTTTTAATTCCTCAGTCCGGATCTGGGAATGTACAGGGAGCAACAGCATCGGCTCTGGTGGGGTTTGCTCTCATTTACACACACCTAAGTGATACCAGAGTTGCACTTCCAAGGAATAACTTGCAGGTAGCGTGGTCTTGCCTTGCCAACACGTTTGAATCAGCCTCAATTTCTCTGTTGTCCACTTGGGGTCAAGCAAAAGGATTTCCCAGTTTAAATTCCCTCTTGGGCATGGGAAGGGCCTCTCCTCTCCCTCCTGATGAAGGGCAGATGACTGGGAAATGGAAGCTGGATGACTCACGGAGGGGATGGCCAATGGTGCTCCTTATCACTTAACACCCACTCCTGTGGATGGGGCTTCCTGGGAAGTCTGAGCCGGCCCTGGGCTGTCTGTTATCACAAACACAGCGAGGATGGATGTGCTGTGCAGAGGAAACCGCATCCCAATTGTGGGAGACACCCCGGGGTTGTTTGGGGTTTGCCCGGTTCCCTACAAATCCCAGCTGCTGGCTGCCCAGAGTCCCTGGCCAAGGGATTTAGCAGCATCCCCTGTGATGCCAGGAATCCACGTGTCACCCCTCCCCACATCCTATAACAGCTGGAAGAAGCAATGTCCAGCCTCAGGTTTGGTGACCCAGAGGCAGAACTCAGGGAAAACTGCGCTGTGTGGGACGGTAGGATGGTTGGGAGGGAAGGTTTGGGTCCTGCGTGGACTGCCAGCATGAGTTTTCCAGGATAGCATCATCAGGCCGTGGAGCTCCCTTTGGAGCAAAGTCTATGGGATCCAGTGTCCCGTAGACTTTGGAGCAAAGAGTCTGTGGATGAAGTCACTGGTGGAAGAGGATGAAACCCAAAGCCTGAAGTATCTCAGAAAAGAACAGGTCACTTATATCTAAGAAATACATCCAGATTTACCACAATTCCAGTTCTGAAGGGAATATTCAACCTGGAGCTTTAGGATGCAGTTAGTGATGACATTCCCGTGGGTAGGATTCTACCTGGGGCTGTCCCTATGTCCTTCCCTATTGGATGCTCTCAGAGACACGACAGGCAAATCAGCCTGAGGTCTGACCCTTTCCCACCGTTCCTAGGATCACTGGCACCATCCCTCTCCCCCACATGGTGGGATGCAGGATGAATTTTGCTCTGCAAGGACACACATCCCCCTTCCTGCAGGGTCCTGCTCTGCAGAAATGAAACCCATCAGGGACAGATCAGCACTGGTGCTGTCACCTGTGTTTTCTTTTGGGTTTTAGTCTGTTTTTTTAATATTTGGTTCGAAACATGTTCCATGGTCACCTGTTGCTGACCTGGCAGGGACTGGGAACGCGGCACACGACTACCGGCGCTGGCACAGCAACAAGCAGGTATTTGCTCTGCGTTTTGGCCTCCTCACAAGCTCAGTGTTGTGCCAACCCTTGCTGCCTGCCCACCTGTCTACCAGGCTGGGATCTGCCTGGCACCAACTCCTTCCCTTCTCATGGTTTTCTCCATCCCTGTGTGACTGTCCTCGTGCCCGAGGTGTGGCCCCATGGGAAGGAGCTGGGCATGAATGTGTCCCCAGCCAACAGCAGGATCCAGACCAGCTCGTGGATAGAGATCTCCTCCAGAGGCATGTGAAAAATGCAGCTGCCAGTGACCACCAATGTCCCCTTCAAAAAAAAGCCTGATCTATTTTTGGGTTGAATCTGCTACTTTTTAATTAAGCCTGTCCCCCCCCCTTCCCCATGGCTGCCTGGAGCTGCCCAGAAAAATGGGGTGGCAGGAATGATTTAACGCCCCTTCCTGTCAAGCTGTCATGTTTAATTAGCACCTTCCCACCCCAGCCCGGGTTAAAACCAGGCTGCAACAACACCCGGTGCTGCCCGAGGCTTCCCACTCAGCAACACCTCCAAAATACCTCCCTGGGAAGGACCTTAAGGGGATCCCGCCTTTCCTCCTGGCGTTTCATAGAATCATGGAATCAAAGGATAGTGGGAAGGGACCTTAAAGTTCATCTCGTTGCGCCTCCTGCCATGGGCAGGGACACCGTCCACCAGACCAGGTTTCTCCAAGTATGTCCAGCCTGGATGTCGTTTTTTAGCTGGATTGTTGCAGTCAGGATTCCCTGGATGAAGGATTCACCGCAGGCTCAGACCTGGAGACACTCAGGAGCCCAGGAAGGATGAAGGTTTTTCCCAAGCCTGGATGGACATGGGGGATGATAAATTAAAGCAGTTTGTGGCTCTATCACATCTGAAACCACACAGCCAGGAGATGCAAATTGCTTCTACAGACGTCTCCTGCCAGCCTGGAGGGGTTCAGACAATGCTGATGGATTCATTTGGCACTACTGGCTGGCATTGCTTCTCCTGGAAGTTCTAGGATCAGCCTGGATGGGGCACCACCTACCCCCAGCAGATGCAGAAATGTGGCTGAGAACATGGCACTGAAAAGTCTGGGTTCCTCAGAGGAAGAGGAGGAGGCAGGCTGGGAGCAGGGATGCACATGAAGAGGACGCAGGGGGCGTTCAGACCAACTTCTCCCACCTGTGATCACTCAGAGGGATCCCACCGGCACCTCTCACCGAGTCCTCTTCCCACCCACCCAGGGCACTGATCTCCACATGCCAGTGCCGGGCTGCAGAGGAGGGACAGGAACCCCCTGCTCCCCCTGCACTTAGCAGTGGCCAGAAAACAAATTTTTCTAATTGCCAGCAAACCACAACATTTTGGAGAGCAGGGAGGAGGCCGATGGTGTCTCAGGTTGAAAGCGGAGAGGGACAAATCCAGCCCCGGTGGGATAGAGCGGAGCTGACCTGCCTCACCTGGCCCCGGGCCAACAACCCACTTGTGTTTGCATTTAATTACAAAACGTTTGAAAAAAAGCCCTTTCTCTGCACAACAACAAAGCCTTGAACCACACTTCAAAGTTGGGTTTCTGGGACAGTTGCATACCTTTTAAAAATAGCCCTCAGAGCCGTGCCAAGTGCTAAATGGATTGCAGAGGGCAGGTCCCCCCACGTGGGCTTCCAGAGCCTCTGCCTGCCCAGCACTGCCGGCAGCTGCTGCTGCTCCCCAAGACCCTCCTGGAGAGGATCCATGTGTTGCATGAAGCTGTTTTCCTTCTCTTTGCCTTTTCTTCGTGGATGTGGCAAAGTGGGAGACGGCAAGATTGAAGCTGCCAAGCAAAGCCCTTGGAGGGTATTTGGGAATGGTGTGGAAGTGCCAACCTGAGCCCGAAGTGCCACTCATGAGGCAGCAGTTTATCAGCTGGGAAGTTATAATGGGAATATCCACAGCAGGGAAGAGGCTGGAGAGGAAACTGAGGCAGTGCTGATTCAGATCCAGGTGTCCTCCCATTCCATTTCAGTCTCTGCTGGGACTCTTTTGGCTTCCTGATCCTTCAGCCCAACCTTGGTCTTGCTCGTGGTCAAGTGTCCTCAGAGCTGATGGCTGGGCCAGCTGTGCTTAAGGGTGTTTGTTACTCTAAAAAGAGGAGTTTTGCTTCTCTGAATGTTTTTTTAGGCTTTGACTTAGTTTATTTCCTCCCTCACCCATTAGTGATGCATCAAATGATAACACACAGAGTGGGAAAGAGGCAGAGAGAGCCCAGTTCTCACAATGATTAACGGAGATAAACACAAACCCACCCAGCAGCACTGACATGCCCTGGCTTGGAGCATGCTCAGCAGTCCCCAAGAACCAGGGATTTAGGCAGAGTCTCCCTCTCTGGAGCCTGGAGCCAGCCCAGAGAGGGTAGGTTGTCCAAAGTCAGGTAGGAATTTTAAAGAGCTGAGGGCTCTTATTGTGAGGAAGCTCCACATCTCTGAGGAGATCTCCACCTGGGGCTGGGAGGTGAGGATTTCCTTCAAACAAAGTTCTCTGATTTTTTTGGGGTAGCATCTCTCCACCTGTGATGCCTGATGGGTGTGGGGGAGCCTGGAAGCTGTTGATTAAGATGAGGACATTTGTTCTGTGCCATGAATTAGGGAATTGATTGTCCCTCTGCGCTGGGCACTGCTGAGGCCCCTCAAGTGCTGTGTCCAGTTCTGAGCCTCTCCAAGACAGACACTGGAGGGGCTGGAGTGTGTCTAAGGAAGGGAACGGAACTGGGGAAGGGTCTGGAGCACAAGGAGCAGCTGAGGGAGCTGGAAGGGCTCAGCCTGGAGAAAAGGAGGCTTGGGGGGGACCTTCTCGCTCTCTGCAACTCCCTGACAGGAGGGGGGAGCCAGATGGAGGTCGGGCTCTGTTCCCAGGGAACAAGGGACAGGACAAGAGGAAACAGCCTCAAGCTCTGCCAGGGGAGGTTCGAGTTGGAAATCAGGAGAATTTCTTCATGGAAAGGGTGGTCAGAGATTGGAAGGGTCTGCCCAGGGAGGTGTTGGAGTCCCCATCCCTGGAGGTGTCCAAGGAAGGATGAGACGTGGCACTCGGTGCTCTGGGCTGGTGTTCAGTCATAGGTTGGACTAGATGATCCTGGAGGGCTTTTCCAACCTCAGTGATTCCATGATTCTATGAAACAAGGTGGTAGAGCTCTTCCCCATTCAGCTCTCCCAGAAGCAAAGGCAGGAAGGATGAGGTGTCAGCATCATCCGGTGCTTTGGAATGTCTCTGAGATCCATAGGATCCATAGGATCACACCTCTGCTTCCACTCTTGGTTGTATCCCACAGCACCATCATTCCTGTCACCACAGAGGTGTTTCTCCTTTCCTCCCTGGAGAAATGCCTCCTGAGCTGGGGCTTATCCATAGATCCCTACAAACCCAGCAGAAGCAAATTGCTGCATACTGGAGGTGAAACCCGGCTCCCAGGGCAAAGGAGACGGCGTGTAACTCCAGCAAAAGCTTCTCGGCTCGGAATTGTGCTTTTCTTGGATCACTCCGTGTATTTATGCCGGCTGGTATGTGGGGAGTAATTAGAACCTCATCCCAAGCACTTGACGAGCATGTTTTCCATTCTGGATGTTGACAGGTCAGGCTATTCGGCCGTCCCTCCGTGCCTCAAAATGTTGACATTTTATCTCTACTGAAACCAAAACGGGGATCTGGGAAGTTCTGGGATGGAGAGAGCAGCACTGTGTGTTGACAGCCTGCTGGTGGTGTGAGAACACTGGGATCCCGGTGTCCACACCTAACCCTGCCAGGGTAATGGGAATGGAGGGAATGGGAGAACTAAGCACCAAGTGGAGAAGCTGGGGCTGCCACTGGGAGACATGGGAAATGGATGCTGGAGGGAGCAGAGCTGGGAGGTATTTGTCTCGATGAGGCTGGATGGGTGCAATGACAAGCTGCTCCCACCCAAGTGGGAATTCAGGCAGAGAGTCCACACTGCTCCAAGAGTGGAAGCAGGGAGAGGTAGATGCTTCAAACTTCCAGGGTTTCACTAAAATCTGCTGGCTAACCTGACAGGAGAGAGACATGAGGATGCCAAGGATACAGTCATGCAATATCATAGAATATCCTGAGTTGGAAGGGACCCACAAGGATAATCAAGTCTCTAGAAGAGCTTTTAAAACCTGCAGGAGATTCCCTGGACTAAGTTGGGCTGGGTTAGTTGCTCAGTGTGGCATGACTGTCCTTCAGCAAAATGATTATTGAAGGAGAAGGGAAGGAGCACACTGGGGTGGGAGCACCCTCAAACCCTGCCTGTGTATCCCAATGACCCAGGGGATCAGATGCTGGATGAAGGGGATGGGTTGGAAGGAGCTGGACTGGCTGCAGGCATGGGAGCATCCCTAAACCTGCCTGAACATTCTAGTGACCTGAGGGATGAGATGCTGGATGGAGGGGATGGGCTGGAAGCAGCTGGAATGACTGCAGGTGGGGGAGCTTCCCTAAACCCTTCCTGTGCATCCCAGCAACCATGAGGATGGGATACTCAATGGAGGGGGTGGGCTGAAAGGAGCTGGAGTGGTTTCAGGTGTGGGAGCATCCCTAAACCTGCCTATGCATCCTAGTGACCTGCGGGATGGCATACTGGATGGAGGGGACGGGCTGGATGGGCTGCAGGTGAGTCTGGCACCCATGGCATCGCTCCCATCCCGCTGATCCCCCCCTTCACAGCAGCCCTGCTCCCGTTTTGGGCCATCGCTCACTGCTAGAGCGATTGGGAAGGAGGATTATTTTCCTTCTCCACATTTCCCTTCCACACAGCCCGGCCCTGCCGTGTAATGTTTCTCATTTCCTCTGTATCCCGAGGAAGGCTCGGAGCGCTCTTGGGCTGCCCTGACGCTGAGCCGGCAGCCGGAGGGACACAATGAGCCGGCTGTTCCGACCCCGCTGGCACCGGCTCCTCGTCTGCTCCCGACACAATGGTGTTTTCCTTGGCTGCTGTTCAGAGGCGCGGGAGGGAGATGGTGACAGGGAGGATTCCCACGTCTTCCTGGTGAAAGTGCCCAACTCCGTGGCTGTGCTGCTGAGCCCTTCCTTGGTGCTGTAATTTGGTGCTGGTCCTCATCAGAAGGGGCGAAATGGGAAGTGAGGTCTGTGTATATGACAGGTTTCTGCTTCATCCATCCTGTTGGCATCCTCTTGGGAATTACAAAAAACCCTGAATTTAGTGGTGGAGCATTGCTCCTGAAGTGGAAAATCTGGGATTTTTAATTCATCTTCTGCTCTGGCACTAATCACTGAGTAGCTCCAGCATTTGGGGGTAATAAACCCTTTTTCCATAATATTCTCCCCTGAACTGTAGCAGAGCAGCAAGTGGTGTGCTTCCCAAAAGTATTCCCAGTAACACCAGTGGTTTATTCCATATAAAGTCATTCTGAACAGGTGTCAGTGGTTTCTTCTCCCTTCAGGATGGAGAAGCATTTCATGGCCATTTATTGTGCCACAGTGGAAGGGACTGGCAAGGAATTGTAAGCAAGGAATTGCAAGCAAGGAATTGCAAGCAAGGAATTACGAGCAAGGCAACTGTGAGCAAGGAATTGTGGGTATGGAGTTGCAAGCAAGTAATTGTGAGCAAGGTGGGTTTTTCCCAGAGAATCCTGGAGGGATCCATTCCTTCAACTCCTTGCTTTTCCCTCTCCAGCATTATTTTTTGTGATTTGGAAGCAACACAAGGCAGTGCTTGGGGTCCCTGCAGGTGCTCTGCATCCCAGCAGTATCCCATGGCAAATCCCCAAGGGCAAAGCGCCCGGCTGGCACCTAAACCAGAGCAGTGAGCCCAGAGCTTGTCCCAGTGCTCCAAGGGGAGAAGGTTATGATCCCAACTAGAGCTTTAAACTTAGTTATAGTGCAAAACCTCAGAGACTCCAGTTCAACGTCTCTGCCTGGAGGGAAGCTTCCTGGAGACAGAGTCTCTCCCATCGCTCCTGCTGCAGCATTGCCGGCTCTGCCGCCAGAGCTGCCGGCTGAGCAGGCGGGGAGGCTTTGAGAAGCAGGGATAATTAATTTTGGAAGAGATTACGAAAGCTGTGGTGAAATCCCTGTCACTTCGAGAGCCCAGAGCAGCCTCTGGACGCTGGTGTAAAATCTCTGCTTTCATTCAACCGCAGGTTCCCGGGATGAGGCCAGAATCCCTCGGTGAGGCTGTTCTGGCCAGCGCCGTGCTGGAAACCAGTGACTGGCTGATCGGAGGGAAGAGTAGTAATCTTAATTTATCACATACTTTTCATCCCAAAGCACTTCCCCAGTCCGAGTGATCCCTGCTGCCAGCTGGTTGCAACAATCCTTTCCCTACCCAGGCTGAAATGATTCCTGGGCTGTGACGGCAGCGAGGGCTGGCGGGAGGCAGAGGCAGGTTGCTCTGGAAAATCTCCTTTTCCAGCAGAGAGAAATCCTTGCTGGGAGATGCACAAGCCGGGCAGACAGAGCTCCCCGGATGGGAATGTCGGCCAGGGAAAGTTTCACAACTCTGAGTTCACATTAAGGTTCTTGGGATGGTTACAGGGCTCTCACAGTGTGGATCTGGTCTGTATCCCAACAGATTTTTCAGTATAACATCCCTCCCCTGGCTGTCAGGGTGTCACCACTGGCAGCCCTGGAGCAATTCAGGAAATTTTGCAGCATCAAAAGATACCACGATCTTCCTTGAGCATGAGCAACCCTGAGATGGGGACACCAGCAATGCCAATGCCTTGGCTTGTGGAGAATGTCTTCATGCAGCCCTGCATCCTGGTGGGTTGGCTTTCAGGTAGGGCTGGATAAACCCTTGAGGCAGGAATGGCTGAGTGTTACTCAGAGTTTGAAATCAAGGTTTTAAGCTGAGACTTGCTCTCTGCAGCTCTGGGGTTAAATGGGAGCTGCACACTCCGGTGGGTGCTGGATTTGGGGGATGCACACCCCAAAGGGAACTGGATGTGGGAAATGCACATCCCAGTGGATACTAGATAGGGAGGATGCACATCCCAGTGGATAGTGGATGTGGGAGCTGCACACCGCAATGGGAGGTGGATGTGAGAGCTGCACACCCCAGTGGGAGCTGGATTTGGGAGATGCACATCCTGATGGGAGCTGGATGTGGGGGATGCACAACCCAATGTTACACCAATGTCCATAGATTGTCTCCCTGCCACTCCTCCCAGCCTGGATCCCACCCCTACACAGCCAGCACCAGCCTCCTGACTTTGCAGCTTTCACAGCACTTCCCTGGCAGCCGCCCCCCGTTTCCTCCTGGGCCTCACTAGGGAATTACATGAAAAGGTCATTTATAAAACCTGACGTTTTGTTTCACTGCGAGTGCCCTGGCGAGGGCCGGCCTTGAACTCCGCTTTTATTCCCCACGGCTCCTATTTATTTCTCGGATGGATTAGTAAATCGTAGCTGTCACTGAACATTAGCTGGGCTGTTCCATCAGCTCTCCCTCCACAACTGACAGTTCATTAGAGCACAGAACCCCGTCAGGATGCTGCCACCACCTCCTCCACCCTTCTTTTCCAAGGGCATGAAGTGATAGGAAAAGAGGGAATGGCTTCCCACTGCCAGAGGGAAGGGTTAGATGGGATGCTGGGAAGAAATTCTTCCCTGTGGGGGTGGGGAGGCCCTGGCACAGGTTGCTCAGAGAAGCTGTGGCTGCCCCATCCCTGGAAGTGTCCAAGGCCAGGTTGGACAGGGCTTGGAGCAACCTGGGATAGTGGAAGATGTCCCTACCTATGGGAGGGGGTGGAACAAGATGAGCTTTAAGGTCCCTTCCATGCCAAACCATTCTGGGATTCCATGATCCTGTTATCATGTATAGAAAAGCCAATGGAAAGCATGAATAATGTGGAAAGGGATGTGGGGCACAATTTGGGGGGCTGCACAGTAGCCTCCTTGGAAAGGTTTTGTGCCCTCTCTGAGCTCCCAAGTAAAGCTCTCATCCCCCTGTCAGCTGTGATTTGTAACGGGACTCGTGGCATCTGGTTTTCATATGAGGGGTGGAATACAGGGATCTGTCTGGTCCTGCTGCCCAGAGCTATTCAGCTGGGCCGGCTCGCTGAAAAAACCGTTCCTGAAAGGCACTAATCACTGCGGGGGTGGAGGGAGGGAAAGGATCCGCTGTCCCCGAGGGGTGGGATGCAAACTGAGGGGCAGGAGGGTGAGGAGGGGCTGGAGCCCACCTGAGTCTGGGTTCTACTGCAGCCCCTGCCTGTGCATGGGAGGAGGATCTGGAAAATACAACACAGAATGTGGCATTCCAGTGCCTAAAGGGGATCTGAGAGAGCTGGAGAGGGACTTGGAGGACATGGAGTGACAGGACAAAGGGGAATGGCTTCCAACTGACTGAAGGCAGGGTTAGGTGGGATATTGGGAAGAAATTCTTCCCTGTGAGGGTGGTGAGGCCCTGGCACAGGTTGCCCAGAGAAGCTGTGGCTGCCCCATCCCTGGAAGTGTCCAAGGCCAGGTTGGATGGGGCTTGGAGCAACCTGGGATAGTGGAAGGTGTCCCTACCCATGGCAGGGATTTTGGAACAGTATGAGCTTTAAGGTCCCTTCCAACCCAAACCATTCTGGGATTCTATAAAAATGAATCAGGTAATGCCAATCTGGGCATGTGAGAGCCTCAGAGGAGGGAGCACTATGTCCCCTGCCCTTGCATGAGCCATGGACTAGTGCTGGGCGAGCAGGGGCAAGAACATCCCAGGGTATCAATTTGTTCTCTGTCTTCACATGGCAGTGGTTTTGGAGAATCCCCCAGCCCAGAGATTCCAGCCTTTAGAGGTGTCCCAGATGAGGAACTCCCTGGGAAATCCAGATGAGGTTTGCTCACTGTCACCTTATTATCAGAGCTGGAGGATGAGAGGAGGTTGCTCTCCAGGGTGGCTTCCAGCAAAATCCAGATCCCAATACCAGCATACCAGAGCACTGCTATCAAACCCAGCATGGACTGGCCTACTGGGAACGCTTAAGAGCAGGAGGGTTGTAGCTGGCACAGAAGCTGGGAAGCAGCCTTAAAAAGAGAAATATCTGCCTCCAGCTGCCAAAGGGCACTGGGTTCAAGACATGCTTCCAACCCTGGGACCTGCCAGGAACATCCCATATGAAGTCAGGTCCCTGTGGGTGGCTCAGTGTCCCTCTGTCCCCTGCTCTATCCCCTGCTTCCCCTTCACTCCTGTCCCTTTTTTCAGAAAAGCCTGGAAAACTTTGTACAGGACAAGGCTGGATGTACCAAACAGGGTGCAAACAGCACCAGGAACCTGTTTCCACCCCTTCCCCCTGCTAAGAAACACTTCCAAATCCTATAAAAGCCACCAGAGAAGGACACTTGAGCATCATCTATAATTTTAACACAATGGTCTAATTTTCCCAAACCAGCAGCTGATTTTCAGCAGCAAGGAATGCTCTAGAGGAAGCGATTTTATTTTCCCTTCCCTTGCTGGATTTCCTAGGACGCAGCCTTTGATCCAGACTCCTGATGTTATCAAGTAGGAAGCTGCAGCTCTTTGAAGTGGGCTTCACGTCGTGTTTAAAACCTTGGGGGGGTTTTAAACCTTTGGCACCAGGGATGGATCACCCCGACTCCATATCCAAGGATTGTGGCCACCAAGGGATGTCCAAGGATCCCTCGCACCCTGAGTTGGGAGCAGAAGACACAAGATGACAGTTCACAGCCTTCTCAGGGAGATTTAATGCCTCAAGGAGCCCAGACTGTGGCCTGAGTAAGATTTGGGTGTCCTGCTGCTGTTTGGAACATCTGGCCTTGCTGCTGTGACCTGGGGCAGTGGAAATGGGTCATGTCCTGATTCCAGAGGAGCTGCCTGACGTTGGGATGATGTTTGCAGGATTGTGTCTGTCTGGGTCATTGTAAAACTCCTTTCTGCTTTGGTTCTGTGGCTGCTTGTCCTAAATTTCACCTCAAAAAGGCACCCTCTTCTTTTGGAGCTGTGGATCCATCTGGAAGTAGCAGCAGCAGCAAATGACTCTGTGATGGGACCAGCCCCAAGCAGCCAGTGCTGGGATTCTGTACTGGATTAACTGGGATGTGAATGAGTTTGGTTTACAAACAAGTCCCACATCATCAATTAGTAGCACCCATGAGCCATGGGTCACAGAGTCACCTCCCCAGACATGAAGATAAATCAAGATTGATTCATGCAACACTTCAGCTGGAGGAGGTTTGGAGGAGATAAGTGGTCTGGATCCAGTCTCTGGCATGGTAGACCCACAGCTGAGTGAGTGATAGGTGCCCCAGACTTCCAGTGCATCCCTTGCCATGGGCTGTCACACCACAAGCAGCTCCTCATTTGCTTCCCACCAGCTCCATCAAAGGACATTGCAATGAGCAGCTTCCAGGAGGGGTGGCCAAGCAGTGGGATTGATGTCCTGTAGAGGAAGGGTCCACTCTGGAGGATCACCCCAAACACCTGCTGAGGTTGATCTCCTGTGCCAAGGGTGGGTGATCCTGGCACCGCTGCCTCACTTGCTAGGAAAATTCCCTCTTGGTTTCCTAATGGTATAAGGATGCTGAACATGTGCTCACAGTGCTTCTTCTTGCTTCTTAACCCCAAATCTAAAGCTCCAGGTGGTTTTTCAGGCCAGAAATCATTATTTTTCCTCTCACCACCAGCATCCTCAGCTTTGCAGCAATTTCTGAGGCTGAACTTTTGTCCTGCAGACAGAGACGACTTTAATTGTGCCCCATAAAGAAGCAAAGCTCTTCCCTCGAGGAAAGTTCACAAGGAAGATGGAAAATAGGCCCTTAAAGCCCTAAGAATTTTCCTCTCTTCCCTCATCTTCCCTTCCATCAACTTTTAAGCTCATCCAAAAACTCCAACCCCGTGCTTCTATACATTGAGGCAGGACCGGGACACTGCAGCTTTGCCAGCAGTGCAGCATTTCCATTGAGTTCTAAGTGGAAGCAAATGGTTTAAAAGGAAATTAAATTTACAGCTCTATAAAAAAATGCATTTTATTGCTTTGCCTGTCCCTCAGTAGAGGCAGGGAGATAAAGGAATGCTTTGCATTTGTCTCTTGCCTTGGAGGCTGTAGGCAAAGAGGAGCAAACCCATGGATCACAGAATAGCTGGGCAGATGGATTCAGCCCCTGTGCAAGTCAGTGGCAAAATTCTGGGAAGAGATACTTGGAGATGATCTCAGGATGCTTCCTGCTCTTAAATGTTGGCTGTGAACACAGGCACAGCAACACCTGAGGGTTTATTTATGGGGAAATATAGTCCCTCTCTTAGATTTATTAATTAATCTTTTCCCCATGGCACTGATTGGGGAGCTTAGAATAAATGGCAATAAAATAGTTCTGCTGGATATCTGGGGAAGCGGATAGGATTGGGGCAGGGAGGAGGGGTTGGTGCCTTCATGTTCGAAGCAAGGAGGAGCCAGGTTTGCCTGTGGACACGCGCCGGCTCAGCCACTGGATCCATCTGTGCCATATCCAACTGATCCAGGAAAAACTGTGAGACAGGGGAAGGTGACAGCCAGTGGGGAGCTCAGCACAGCATGACTACTGGTGCAAAAATCCTCCAGGATTATAGGAGCATCCCTGTTTGGATGTGGATGGATGTGGATGGATGCAGGAGGAGCTGTCAAAGGCTCAGCTGGACTCGGTTTGCACCAGCAGCTCCAGCTTTGGGGTTGCACATCACCCTTATCCCCAGAACAATCCTTCCCAGGGCTGCCAGCTCTGAGGGGGCCCACCAGGAGCAACTGGGTGACATCTTTCCCTATTGACACCTCACTCAGGGCCCGGGATGGAGGAAGGGATGCTGTGGCTGTGCCCGTTGAGATGGGTAAACGAGCTTTGCCTCGTCCAGCGCCGCCTGAGCAACAAAGTGTGTGGAGGCTCTTGGCCCTCCAGAGGAGGAACCTCCCCCGGCTCGAACCCTCCCAGCTGTGTCAATAGAGGAGGAAGAAACAAAAGTGCTCTTTCTTCGCCTGTTGTTTTTGCAGAGGGGGACAAGCCGATGGCAGTCGCACTGTGACACTGCTGGGGACAAGCGTGTGTGGGGCTCAGCCGAGCTCCCCACAGCATTCTGGGAAAGATTCAACAGTGGGGTGCAGGGAAGGGATCCAGAGGGTCTGTTTACAATACATATATATGTGAGTTTTATATGTAATTTTTATTTATTATGTGTATGAGAATTAAGTTACCGCATCCCTGCAAGTGTTCAAGGCCAAGTTTGATAGGGCTTGGAGCAACTTGGTCTAGTGGAAGGTGTCCCTGCCCATGGAATGAGATAAGCTTTAAGGTCCCTTCCAACGCAAACCATTCCATGATTCTATGAAATACATATATATTTCCTTTTTCATGTAGTTTTGAGAGCAGATCATTGCAGGAAGAAAGGAAGGGAAGGGGCTCTCTGGCCTGTCTCTGGAGCCAGGAATTTTTCCCAAGCAGCATCCTTGCCTTGCACCGGGGCCTGGGGTGGTTGCACATCTGCTGGGACATCTCTCCCTCCATGCTTGTCCACACAGCTCTCACTGTGTCCATGTTCCTGGCTGCGTCCCCGCTCCCCACCGTGTCCTCTCCATCCCCACCTCTAAACAGCCTTCCCTGCAGACTCTGTGACACAGCCCAGGGCAGGTGGATGGAGGACATCATGGGGACAAGACAAGGCTCTGGCTGGTCTTCTTCCAGCAGGGATCCTGCAGGAAGCTTCTGAAGAGCTTCACAAGACATTAGCAGCTCTCCATGTAGAGAAATGCTCCTTGCTAGAGCATCACCCAGCGATGCTGCTGTTCCTCCCAAGCAGAGCCCAACAAGGCTTCGGAGCAGCAGCTCATCCCTGGAAAGCCCCCTCTGCCCTCCCCGTGCTGCAGACCCAGGAGCCTCTGAACCAATCCCAGGTGCAAGAATATTGGCCACAGCTGCAGCCGCCCCTCAGCCGCGCTTCCTCCGCGCCGGAGCTCTGTGGAAGCCTCTCCAGATCTGATGTCAGCTGTGAAAACAAGAGGAGCTACTTCCCACATGGTGCAGTGATGTGTCCAGCTCCTCCGGAGAAGCTCCTGCCACCAGCACAGCACAGGGAGCAGAGGGGTCCTGGCACTGGGAGCACTGGGAGGCTCAGCCTTGGCCACAGGAGGATGCCCAGCCCTGTTTGCAAACTGCTAAATGTCATACTGGCTTCTGGGATTGAGGTGATGAAATGTGAGAGTTAAATCCCTGTGTATGTTCATTTTAAAGGAGAGGCTTGGAGGACACCCCAGTCTTGGTGGGAACACAAAGCTCCTCCCATCTTTATCCCCAAATCTGCTCCCATTTTCAGAAAAAAAAACAAATCTGAGTATTTTCATCCCTCCTTTTGGTACTGCTGCCATCCTGGAGCCATCCTGCAGGAGATCCCAGACCCTGTTTGTGATTTCCACCAGTCAGACTGACAACACTGGGGATATGCTCCAGGTGTCCCCACACATTCTTTCTGCTGGTGCAATGGCTGGATAAATCCATGGAAGGTTCTTGCAGCTTCAGGGGCTGGTGAGCATCTTGTGGAGGACTTTGCTCCAGCTTAAACCCAGGGATGTGGGAACATCTATGGACAAGAGAAGGGGAGTCAAGTTGGCTCTGCCCGCACCAATGTACACCTGCCTGTGTTCAACTGGGAACAACTGGGATTTTCCCTCTTGGACCCTCATTTTCTTCACAGACAGCAATGAATTAGGTGGTGGCACCGTTCCTGCTGGGTGCTGCGAAATCCCAGATGCAACACCAGTTCACTGGCCATGTACATCCATCACTTTTCCATGGGGTGTCCAACACTGAGGATGAGTCAGACAGTGCGGAGATAAAGCTGTTCCGATTCACGCCTCGCCTTGGGAAGCAGCAGATTTATGTGCAGTGTTCATGGGGGCAACACAATGTAAATCAGTGGCTCTCCTGTGTCCTCTCCATTGCTGCTGCTGTTTCCCACGCATATATCCATTTTAATCTCCAGGCTGACAGGGAGAATCATTCCTGGCTGCTTGGGAGGCCCTTGGGCGGGAGAAGGGGAGTCCCGGAGAGAGGGGAACAATTTCTGTTGCTCGGAGAAAGCGTCTTGCACTGAGCAGTGACATAGAGGGTGTGGATGCCCCATTCCTGGAAGCATTCAAGGTCAGGTTGGACAGGGCTCTGGGCAACCTGATCTAGTTGAAAATGTCCCTGGTCTTTGCAGGGATTGGACTAGATGACCTTTAAAAGTCTCTTCCAACCCAAACTATTCTATGATTCTATTCTGTGGTTCTACGATTCAATTTCTCTCAGTTGTTCAAAAACAAAAGCCTAAAACAGTTACTGGTGCAGGGAGGTGTCAAAGGGCAAAATTTGGTCTTGATTCAAATTTCCCTGTAAATTTAGGGGAAATTTTTCCTTTATGTGAGATTTCAGACCAAGTGGCAGATTAATTTCTTGCGTGTATTTAAATTTGGTTTCTACATTGCAACTAATAGATAGTATTGGAAAGAACATCCTGATATTCCAGTTCCGACCTCTCAGTTGTCTGTTTTAACCTGTGTCAGGGGAAGTTTAGGTTGGATATTAGGAAAAGGTTCTTTTCCCAGAAAGTGGTCAGGTGTTGGAACAGGCTCCCCAGGGCAGTGGTCATGGTGCCAGAGCTCAAGGAGTATTTGGACAACACCCTCAGGCACAGGGCAGGATTGTTGGGGTGTCCTGGCAGGGCCGGGAGTTGGACTCAGTGATCCTTGTGGGACCCTCCCAACTCAGGATATTCTGTGGTTCTGTATTTTGGTGGCTCCTTCCCCAGCTGGATGCTCTGGATGGTCTTCCCACTGCTCTTGACCCAAGGGTGTGATGGGTCACCTTTGTGGTGACAATCCTGTTGTGCTCAGAGCTCTCCAGCCACGTGTGGTGATGCTCCAAGGATGCAGGAACGGAGAGTGCCATGGAGCTGCAATTCCTGGTTTTTCAATGTGGCTCCTGATGCTCAGCTGGTTGTTGGCAGTTGGAGGCAGGGAGAGGAAAACAATACACAGTTGCCCTGCAATTAAACAGCCTCCTAATTGCAGCACTACACGCTGCTCTTCCGCTGCTTTCTAAGTTTGGGGGCATAATTACAGCAGCAGGGCAAAGGCAGCATCTGTGTTCCCGCCATGCCAAGCCCTGCCTTCCAGGGATTTTTGGATTTGACCGTATAAATCCTGGGCTGAAACCTGGCATGGAATGAAAGGGAAAAGCAACCCCCAAGCTCTGCCTGGGCTTGGCCCCAGCAGAGGCACAATGGGCAGAGCCCTTGCAGCCCCTGCAGCCCCCGCCGTGTTCCCTGGCCTGGGCCCGGGGCAGCATTTATTCCTCTTTATTATGTGTTTTTGCAAAGCACCTTTAAAAAAAAAAAAAAAACAGTGAGGTCTTGCTCTGGTCAGTCATCACAACTCTCAGTTTAGAAACAGGAAGATTAAAGGGTGGCTTAGGGAAGGCCAGCTGGGTGTCAGAATGCTGGGATATGCTGGGACCAGACACAGGCATGAGGGAGTTGTCCTCTTGCTGTGTCTCCATGTCCCTAGCTCAGCTCTTTTTTGGGACAACCTAGTATGACAAATCCATTTCCCTCTGGCGGATCCCAGCTTGTTTTCATAGGGTTGCTTGCACAGGGTGGTTTATTTGGGATCATCCTCCAGCATCCCAACACAGAGGAGGGGCTCCAGCCGCTCCAGGAGGCAAGTGTGTGCCTGGAGAAGATGGGTAGTGTGGGCACAGCCATGGCAGGCAGCCACCCAGACCTCTATTTAATGTCTTCCCTATTTTTTTACACCGTGGCTTTGAGGAATCCCGAGATAAATGCCAGTTTCTGTGGTAAAAGGAGGATGTGTTGGAAGGCAGGGGAGAAGCTGAATCGCAGCCTGTGTTTTTGGTTGGAAATGTGTCTCAGGTCCCGAATGTTTTTCATCACACAGGCGAGTTTGTGTGGGATCACCTGGGCAGGAAGTGATGGGGTAAAGCGATACCCCACGGGGTTCTCCAACACCCCCTTTCCCTAAACCCGATAGCAACCAACAGCTCTAATGGAATAAGCAGCCACTTTACGGCAGCTCTTGCGCCATGTGTGAAAATTATTAGTTGCAACATTTTGCTGGAAAACCAAGGAAAAGGAGAAGGGCAGATGAGAGATGCACAAAGTTATTCACTCCACAGCCTTATCCCAGTGCCGGCATGAATATCCCACATGGCTTTCCCTACAAATATCTCCTACCGGCTCCCAGAGCTTTAAATCTCCAGGTGAAGGAAAAAAAGGCCTCTTGGTCTGTGAATTCACTGTGAAAGTATGTGGGGTTTAGCAGTGTTGCATTAGCACTGGTCATTGCTAAATAGCTGAGGGAAATAAATCGTTTCCGGTGTCCATGGGATTAGGTATTGTCTGGGTTGCTTTCTGCGGGCAGGAAAAATAACCCCAGGATGAGTGTGTCCCGTCGGAGAGGGAGGGATGTCCCAACATCCTTCCCTCTGCTACCTGCTCTGGAGTCTGGAGAGAAACCACTAACAAGTTGGTTTCACCCTTTTTTTTCCTTTTTTTTTTTTTTTTAAATTATCACCATTTGGAAGAATTCACTTTTCCAGCCAGGACGTAAAAATACCCATTTTTTCCAGACTCCCAGAAGGTTGTTCTTTTTCATTTCTCCTTCAGTGGCTGAAGATGAGGAAAGGGCTGAGGCATATAGGGAAGCCTGGGTCCCACTCCCTGGTGATACTGCCTGCCCCAGGCTGGGGGAAATGGTCAGATCCCCCCATTTCCATGCTTTCCAGCCCCTTTTCCCTTGCAGCATCCCTGATTTCTGGGATTCAGCCCTGGGAAGAGCAGCTGCCTTGTTTCCTCAGACCTGGTGTTTCTGAGACAGCATCTAAAAATCTCTCTGGTCTGCCTGAAAACCATATCCTGAAGGAGAAGGGAAGTCCCCAGTCTTTGCTTTGCATCCTTCAAGCACACCCTAAAGAGAGATGTTGTCCTGGAGCAGTACCTGGACCAGCACAGCAGGGATGGGCTTGGACCCCGAATGCTTTTCCACCTCATTCAGCATCAGCAAAAGGAAAATATTTACAGGATGCCATTCTTCAGCCCTCTGCTGATTTCTTTTGCCTGATGAAAGAAAAATACACTAGCTGAGGAAGGGGATTTTGTCGCTTGGAGTGTCTCTGGAGAAAACATTCCTCGGAGCAAACAGAGCCTGGACTTGTCTGGGCGATGAATATTGGCATTATTCAGCCTTGCTCGTGCACGGATGGTGCCTGGAGAAACAGCAAAGAAGGGAAAAAAGCAGAAGAAATAGCACAGAGGGTTTTCTCCAGCTTAGTATGGCCTGGCTCGTGCCCTCTCCTGCGTGGCTGAGGCACAGGGATGTGTCCATGTCCCCACATCTGCCACCCAGCAGCTGGACCGGCGGGAAGGGCTGGAAATCCACTGGCAAAATGCTTTTCATTACTGGCCCTTTGAAGTTTCAGGCATGTGCTGGACTCGTGTTTGGCACCTGCAAACAAACCTGACCCAGAACTGCCCAGCTTTGATGGTGGAGGGCAGCTGGAGGGAACCAGGCACACGGGAGAGACGATGGAAAACACGGATGGATTTTAGTGGAGCTCCTCCTCACTCCACAAACCAGGGATACACCAGCAGGGTGTGCAAATCCACCCTGTTTTTATATGACTGATGCTTTGGCCCATCAAGATGAAGTTGGCAGGCAGAGGGAGCCAGGCTGGTCACCGCCCTGGCACTGCCCGGGGCTGGCAGCCACCCCACTGCTCCTGGCTGGGGCTGATCCATGAATCCCGCCTGGCTGTGACCAGCATCTTCAGGCAGCAGCCGATTGAAGTTGTCCATGAATGTCTCTCTGTTCCCTGGACTTTTTATAGCTCCACGCGTTTTTCTTGGCCCCGAGCGTTTCTGCTCCTGTTGAGAACAGAGAGCATCTCTCAGCGCCAGCGTCTGCAGCCAGCAGGGCCGGAGGGGGCTGCACCAGGACAGCTCGTTTTTCAGAATCCTGCTTCCCAAAACTCAGTGTTCCCCCCTGTGCCTGTGCTCTGGCACTGGGGCAGCTGGTGGGTTTTGTAGCCCAGACATGACAGAGCTCATGAGCTGTCCTGGTGTTGCTGACCCTGAGCGTCCATCCCTTTCCTAACCCCCCCATCCTATGCTTTGTTTTCCTGTGTGGCACATCCCTTCTGCCTTCCAAGAGCCAGGAATTCTGCAAGGTGTTGGAGTTGATGGCAAACTTGGCTTCAGGCAGCAGCTCCAGCTGGAGGAAGCCAAATTGGGTGGTTCTTCATCAAAATCATGACAGCTGCATCCCTGTCTCCCATGGGTGCAGCTCCCCATGGTGATGTGGTACCCATGGGTGCATCCTAGCTCCATGGGTGGGACAGGGAGCCTAAAGGAGGGGAAACCCAAAACTCCCAAGCTGTCTTTCCTGCTCTCTGGAGTGTGATTCTCTCCTTGCAGGGGCTCCATGAGCCACGTGCATCCCCTTTGGAGTGGGAACAGCACAGGCCAAGCAACGGGGAAATGCTCAGGAGCAGAAATAAGTGGGGATCTGCTCCCATTGGATTTTCTTTGCCCAGAGGATATCACTTGTGGAAAGGAGTAATTAAGGGAGTGGTATTAAAATCCTCTCTTGTTGGGGGGTGGTGGGATCCCTGCTCTCTGGCAGCAATGGGATGTGGCTGTTGGGATTTTGCAGCAGTGTCTGTGCCGTAGCTGCAGGTCACGTGTAGCCAAGGATGGCTCTGGCATCACTCCAGAGACTAGCAGGGATTTAGCAGGGATATTGTCAGTGCATGGCAGAGCTGGATGAGAGGGGATACCCACAGCATTGCAGTTGGAGGTCTGGCATGTTGGGAAGGTCAGGGAGAAGGGCAGTGCACACCGTGCTCACATCTGGGCTGCACAGCCCTCTGACCCCACTTAACCTGTGATGTGCCCTCCACTCAGGCATCTGAGCATGGGTCTAACTTGCTGCTTGAAGCCCCCTAAGGCATCCACAGAAGTGCCTTGGCTCCTCAGGGCAGATGGCACCTGGAGCAGGAGCATCCCATCGCTTACAGAGGGACACAGACTGCACCCCTGGGTCACCTCAGCCATGACCCCCCCAGGGACCCCCCAAGCCTGCCTGTCCCCAATGCCAGAACAGGGCATCTCCCAGCCAAAATTTACATTTTTCTCAACATTTCCTTTGCTTCCCATGAGCCAAGGGGAGCAATGGGGCTTTGTAGGGGCAGTCTGGGTTAAATCCAGCCTGGCAGGGGATGTGGGCTGGGTGCTGTGCAGTCTGAGGGGTTTTCCAGCAAAACCCTGCGTGGGGCTGCTCCCCATTGTGCTCGGGGTGTAATCAGATCTGTCCCCCACCAAGTGAGCATTTGTACTCAGAGCATTTTCAGAATGTTTTGCATTTGGGAGGCACACGAGGAATGTCTGCTGGGGAGGGCAAAAAGCCTGGGAACCAGAGAGGGCACCGGAGCCCCTTCTCCAGGGCTGTCCCTGCGTCAAACCTGGTGCAAAAGGCATTTCTGGTTAAAAGAGAAACCACTGCTTCTTCCAACCCCTTCCCATTGGGACTGGAATCCCACCGAGCATCTCCTGACCTCTGAAATTGCATCCAAATATTATTCAGGAGCAGCATCCCTGGGTTCTCCCCATCCCCATCTTCCTCCTCCTCCCTGAACCCCTTGTCCAAAGTTGGCACTGCGTCGGGTGGCTCCTTGCAGACACCTTTGCTTCCCTCTGCAGGAAATCTCCATAAATTACAAGTCGGCCTCTATGAATCCCGTTATTCCAAAAACTGGACCCCATCAGGGCTGGAACTGCTGCCGGGGGGGGGCACCAAATTCGTGTCTGCACAATGTGGTCTGCCAGAGCCACCGGCTACTTTTATCTCCATCACTTGACTATTATAGTTAATCAGGAAAGGGGGATATTATATTTTTATTTTAAATCCACTTTTCTTTTATATAGAGCAAATTATAATCACTTTTAATTGAAAAAAAAAGCTGATAATATTCTGAACAAAATTTCTGGAAGAGAATAATTAACAGTGCAATAAATCCCCAAAGGAAATGCTCATTAATCTTGTCTTTCAGAAGCAAATTTCAGAAGAGAACTGATTTAAAACATTGCTAATAATTATAGGAAAGTTGACAGCTTAAAAGCCCCCAAATCTAGCAGCAGTCTTCTCCTATCAGATCCTGTGGGAACTAGTTCAGGCTGGACGGGAGCATCCCTGCTTTCTGGGCTGAAGCAGCTGGTGCAGCATTGGGTACCACAGGGATGGGTGGGTTATAGTGGGTGAGGGATCTGGGTCAGCAGGAATGGACTCTGGATGTGAGTCATCCCAAGATTTTGGGGCGACACAATCATCTGAACCAGGTTGGTGGGTGTGCTCAGAGCAGCAGTGCTGGGGCTGCTGGTCGGTGCCACCTATGGTCCTTGTGCTTCCTCTGATCCTTGTGCCACCTGTGGTCCTTTTGCTTCCCGTGCTCCTTGTGCCGCCCATGGTCCTTGTCCTTTCCATGGTCCTTGTGCCACATGTGGTCCATCTGAGCCCCAGCTGAGATGCTCCTCTCTCCATCGGTCAAATCCTGGCTGTGTGTGGGTCTCTGGGCTAGTGCCTCCTTTCAGCTGGAGCAGTTTGCAAAGGAATACCAGGATTTCACTGCTCTTGCAGAGATCAACCTCCACCAGGGAGCTGGAGATCTGTGTCTCTCTGTCTGTCTGTCTGCTGGGGCTCAACAAGACCAGTATCCCCAGAGATCAGTCATCAGCAGGATGAGACCCCAGAGAAATGACCTTCCTTGGTCCCTCTCCTAGGCCAGAGGCTCCCAGCTACTCGAGGGATGAGGGCTGGGTTTGCCCCCAGTTGAAGTCTGTGACTGTTTAATTGCTTCAAGCCAATTAATTCACTCAGTGATGTGTGTGTGTGCGCACGCCCCAAGGCAGAACTGCCCCCCATTCCTGAGCAGCCACTCCAAAGGGAGAGGAGGAAGATGCCAAAAGGACAAGGAGCTGAATAAGGCTTGGGTGAAGGTGCCGGGGATGTGCTCGATGTGCTCATTGCTCTCAGGTTTCCTGTCCCTGTTTGACCAGGGCTGGGAGCAGGAGGGGGGGGAAGGCAACTTGGAGCAAACCCAGGCTCTGCCGGGAGGAAGGAAATGTGATATTGGCCTCGGAATGGTGTCATTGCCTTGGCTGTTTTGCTTTTTTCTTCCTTTTTTGGGGGGTCACGGAAGGCCAGGAGGGAAATGAGGAGCGGGGCCCTATCCCGGGAGAGTGGGGTAAGGGGGATATGGTGTCACAGGACACTGGTGTGCCGTGCCCTGGTGATGCCTGGGGGTTCAGCCAGGGATGTGGATGGTTATGGTGTTGCCTCTGAGCTCCCCTTCCTCTAAATCCATCCTTTATCCACATCTCCAGCAGCACAGAATAATTTCTCCCCTTTATCCACCAGTTCCCCTTCAGCTTTCCATGCACAGGGATGTCAGGGGACAAATTTTCCTTAAATTTAAAACAAAAGTGAGGAAGAGTGAGAAAAATTGTTCCTTTTGGCTTATGCAAATTTCCTCTGTGATAACGAGTGTGCCCAGGTCACACAGACCTGGGCGATGGGGAGATTTCACTGCAGTAATATTTGATCCCTCTCCAAGGCCCAGTGAAAGGGAGCACTTAATCCCCCACTTCATTTCAGTTCTGTGCCTTAAAATACCACATGATGTGCTCATCTCAGAGAGGGGGCTCAGGCACACTCGGGCACGATGCCCTTCTCCAAACAAGCAGGACAGCAGCCAAATTTTGGGAAAAATTTGAGCAGAGGATGTGGTGCATCCTCCTCTGTCTGTGTACCATGGAATCTGGGCTGGTCACACACAGGGTGATGTGGGATGTGCTGGTGTCCAGAGCTCTTTTCCTCCCCCAGCACCCTGTGGGACACCCACCCTTCCAGTCTTATCACAGAATCATGGAATGATTTGAGTTGGAAGGGACCTTAAAGCTCATCTTGTTCCTTCCCGTGCCATGGGTAGGGACACCTTCCACTAGACCAGGTTGCTGTAAAACCTGGCCTTGAGCACTTCCAGGGATGGGGCAGCCACAGCTTCTCTGGACAACCTGTGCCAGGGCCTCCCCACCCTCACAGGGAAGAATTTCTCCATGATATCCAATCTAAACCTATCTCTGTCAGTTTAAAGCCATTCTCCCTTGTCCTGTCACCCCATGCTCTGTAAAACCTCTTTCATCCTTCAAACTGCTGTCTAAGGAGTTAATTTTGATTTTTTGATATTTTTGCTATGCTGCCTTGCTCTGGTACCACCTCCCCCGGGCAGGTCCTGCCATCTTGGGCACCCCAGGGGTCCCTTCCCACCTGCTCTTTGTCATCCAGAGCCATCATTTCCATCAGGCAGCAGCTCTGCCCCTAGCTGTCCCACATGCCTTTTATCTGCTTTCTGTTAAATGATCTCAGATATATGATATGATATGATAAAGACAAACAAACACCTGTTCAATTTAGTTCACCCTAATGCCAGACTCTACTTTTACCCAAGTAATTAAGATTAATGCAGTTGATAATTTAGGAAGTATTCTTAAATGTACCCTTCTGGCAGCATCTAACACATAATTTTACCTTAGAAGATTTATCGGACCACTTAGGTAACAGATAGTTCCTTAGCAAACAGGAGCATTGTCTTAGTTTAGCAAGACACAAATGTCTGTTAAGGAGAGCGGACCAGGAAAGAAGAGCCAACCTCCTCCCTCTATGTTATTACAACTTTGAAATTAAAAGGCTTCATGTGAAAGGCATGGAAAAGGAAAATAACAGCTCTTTATTGACAAACCCGAATAAACAACAACGGTGCAACCAAAACTTTCAAAAAACAAAGTCCTAGTTCCCCAGGTGGCAAATCAGGGGGGCTGAGGGCAGGCTGTCCTTGGCACCTCAACAAGTGCTCACAGCCCCATGAGTGATGGGGGCTCCACGGCCAACAATGAAAGGGTTTTTTGTCCCTGCCAGTCCCAGGGCTGTGGTTTGGTCCTCAGACCAGGCAGCTGCTGCGGGAATCATAGAATCAGCTGGGTTGGAAAGGACCTCTGAGATCATCGTCCAACCCTTGATCCACTACCGCCGTGGTTACCAGACCATGGCACTGATGCCACATCCAGTCTCATCTTAAAAACCTCCAGGGACGGAGAATCCACCACTTCCCTGGGCAACCCATTCCAATGCCTGATTACCCTCTCTAGAAAGAATTTCTTCCTAATATCCAACCTAAACCTCCCCTGGCAGAGCTTAAGACCAGGCCCTCTTGTCTTGCTGATCACTACCTGGGAGAAGAGACCAGGCCCCACCTGGCTACAGCCTCCTGTCAGGGAGTTGTAGAGAGTGAGGAGGTCTCCCCTGAGCCTCCCCTTCTCCAGGCTAAACAACCCCAGCTCCCTCATAGGACTTGTGCTAGAGTCCCTTCCCCAGCCTCGTTGCTCTTCTTTGGACCTGCTCCAGCCCCTCAATATCCTTCCTGAACTGAGGGGCCCAGAACTGGACACAGCACTCCAGGGGTGGCCTCACCAGCGCTGAGTACAGGGGAAGAATCACTTCCCTGGACTGGCTGTTGTGCTGGCCACGCTGTTCCTGATACAGGCCAGGATCCATTGGCCCTCTTGGCCATCTGGGCACACTCTGACTCACGTTCAGCTTCCTGTCAATTCAAAGTCCCAGGTCCCTTCCTGCCTGGCTGTTCTCCAGCCACTCTGTGCCCAGCCTCTAGTGCTTGTTGTGACCAAAGTGTAGGACTCAGCACTTGGCCTTGTTGAACCTCATCAAGATGCTCTGATAATGCAGCCCCTCGGCCTGGGGCAGAATACAGGGTCGGGGGCTATCCCAGTTGTTTTTCCATGGTGCCAGGAAGGGAGGGAAAAAAAAAAACTTCTCCCCAGGGAAAAGAGGTAGGCTGACGAAACCAAGGGTGGCTGTCGCTCTGTTAGTCGGTGGACAGCAAGTCCTACAGACAAAAAGCAGGCTGAAACGTTGCGCTGGCTGGTTTTATAGAGAAGCCTCCCCCACTCCCGTGCCGCTGTTCGCTCGACTCCACTCCTTCCCCTTTCCCAGCTCCCCCCACCCCAGAAAAACTGGATGGGGAGAAGGGAAAAGGGGGGCAGACTTTCATTGTAGGTGCACACTGTCCCGTAATTGATATTGGGAAAAAATTCCAACAGCTCTTTTCAAACCTATAACAAAAATTTAGAAGGAAAATGAAAGATTAATATTTCTTAAATAAATGTCAAAATAAGTCATTCTTTGTCACAGCCCTACAAAGATGGTGCTGTCAACCCCAGCCCCTCTGCTGATTCCTTGGGGAGATTATTCCTGCCGCAGT